>NC_143407.1:25110301-25420301 GCF_052110815.1 Crocodylus siamensis
CTGGTGTGATGACCAAATTTCCCAGCGTGTCTTGCAGGGGCCCCACATTACCTGGTACCTTCTTTTTGCCCCCTGTGTATTTAAAAAAAAGACTTCTTGTCCTTGATCCAGGTCGCTAGTCCCAGCTCCATCTCCGCCTTGGCCTTCCTGACCGTCCCCCTCTGCAGCCCTGAGCAACCACAGTCTAGTCTTCCCTGGGGAAGGCTCCTCCCTGCCATTGGGTGAGCGCCTCCCTTTTAGCTAGGAGATGCTCCTGGATGCTTTTGGTGAGCCATGGGGGCTTTTGCACCCTCCTGCTCCCTTTGATCTGTGTTGGGATTACCTCCCTTCGGGCTTGGAGGATCGTCTCCTTAAGGAGCGACCACTCTCCTTGGACACCCGACTCCCCTCCCCTCTGGGACCTCAGCGCTTCCCCGACTAGTCTCCTTAGCTCCTTGAAGTCCGCCCTCCTGAAATCTAGGGCTGCTGCCTTGCTGCAGGCCTTTGCCACCTTGCGCTGGATGGTGAATTCCAGCAGGCGATGATCGCTGTTGCCCAGGTGGTCGAGCACCCGCAGCCCCCCCACCAGGTCCAACAAGGTGTCTCCCTTGGTGGGGCTGTGCACCTCCTGGGTTAGATGGAGGTCCTGCATTTGGGCTAGGAACCTACGCGAGCGGTCAGACCTGGCTGAAAACCGCTTTTGAAACTGCTTAGTTTGCTGCTGTTGTAGAAGGTAGAAATGATCCTTGTGCAGGGCTGCATTCCTAGTGATACTATTTTATTAAAGAGTTGCACACCAAATAATCAGTCCTAATTAGGACCTGGATGGTTTTCCCCAGTTTTGGTGACTGGTTGCGGAGCTTTGCTTTGCTTTGCTTCCTTTTCCTTCTCGATCAAAAGTTTTTATTATGTAGTGACTGCAGTAGCCTGTTAGGTTTTCAAAGGTGCTCAAGAATTGGTATGAATGAAGGAAAATCCCCACCATTTTCTCTGGGAATAGTTTATGGTGCTGTTGGGTATAAGCACCCTGGAGTGGGTTTGGGGATTTGCTCGCTCAAACACTCAATCTTTCAGGCTTGCTTACAGTTTTTTCCCCACTATCTTTATTCCTCTGGGGCAAACTCCCTCCTGGCAGGAGTCGGCATAAACAACCCAAGCCGTAAAACCTAACGCTTGTACCACACAGGGTCTTCTCCCAGACCCGAAGAGAGCTCTCGGGCCTGGTTCTCCTGCCACTTGCCCGCTCTCTCCCTTATCTGTCTGGTCCCTTCAGCCACAAGAAAGGGAGTTATGGTCCCTCTGCCGCACTCACAGCTCTCTGGGAGAGGAGGCACTCCTGGTGTGATCCCCAGGCTCCTCCATGAGGTGACTCGCTGGCTCTCTCCCTCCCCGCACTCCACTCTTGCAGCTCTGTCCAAGTCTGGCTCCCTTCCTTGGGAGTCCTTTTTGCTTGCTGGATGCCAGGTAATTATCCCCTGCAGTTGGCCCAGTCCTCCTAGCAAGCCTGCAATCAGTCGCTTACTGGCTGCAGGTAGCTTCAGCCCCTGAAAACATACAAGCTGCTACAGGCCCCCTGAAGACGCATAGGCTGTTATCTTGCACACATCCCTACGTACAGTAGTGAATTGGGGTTTTCAGTACAGTTCCTAATGGGCAGGTGTCACAGAGCCATTGCCATGCCTGTTCCTAATTGCCGTCTTCGTTGGCAGTCTCTGTAGGGAAGTCCGGGACTAACTGCATCGTGTACTCCCTACACACCTCTCCCCCTCAAAGTAATGTATGTTGGTGGAGCGTGTTTAAGATAAACAGAGGATTTCAGTTGCTCAGCCAGTCAGTCTGGTACATTTTGCCAGCAGTTCATTCACCCAGCCAGTTCTGTAACAGTTTATAAGTTCTCTGGGGTCACACCAGAACTCAGTCAACTAATGCGGCTGCCTATTGCATGATGTGACTTGTGTAACCCGCTGGTAAACGCTTGCTATCAGGTCAACCCTGCATCAGACTGCAGTCTGTTACTATTCCAGCTAGAGAGCTTGAGCAGCTTCTGCTTGCAGTTTTGGAAGTCTCTAGTTTCAGTCTGTGAGGTATCAGCCATGCCCACAGCAATGCAGAGTGGGACCTGTAACACCCCCGCTACTGCTACAGACCTGGCACTATACAGCGATTTCCCCCTTTGCTCAGACTTCCCTCATCAGAAGTCAGCAATTGCAGTGAACCAGTGGATAGAGATGGAGCATGCTCTTCTACAGAATTAGGGGATATCCTGGCAGGTTAAGGAAACCCCACTGACAACATTGCTGGGAGGTTGGTTACATGCTATGTTAAGCAAGTTCAAAAGGCAATCCAAGATCATTTAACAGGTTTTTCTGTTGCTTCCATAGAGCACTCCACAGTCGATTCAGGTCAGGTTCATGGAGATAGTCCCATGAGGAACAGAACATACCAAGCCCTCCCCCTGCGTGCATGCACACGTTCACATGCACACGTTCACATGCACACGCCATTCAAAAACGCAACGTGGGATGCGCCCAATTTGAAGGTCTAATGAACTAATAAGATTTGATCTTCATTCAGCTAAAGCCGTAGGAATTTCAGAGCCTGTGAAAGTCCCCTATTCCAAGTTCCTGATGCATCCAGAAGACCTCTTTGTCGTGGGCTTGCCTGAAGGCATCTTACTCCGACGTCCTAACTGCTTTGGGATTGCAAAGCTGAAGAAGATATTGCAAGCTAGCAACAACATCCAGTTTGTCATTAAAAGGTAAGGCAGCTGTTCTTGGCATCCAAGGACCTACCCCTAAGAATACAGGATAAACTCCTGCCTGAGCTTTTCCAAGCGATCTGCAAAGCACCCGCAGCTTAGTCATGTTCAATAAATTTGCCCTGCGAGAGTGATCAAATTACTTTACTTTGAATAGTTGCCAAAAAGGAGAAACATTATCCATCTCTTCCTCCCTACCTTTGTAAAGAGGTGGCCAACTTGACAGAGTGGTGGAAGAGGGGCAGAACGAATAGCTTATGAGATTTGTAATAGGATACGAAGCCTTTTTACATTCCAGTCTCTGGTTCAAGTGCTCGGGAAGGGAAGAGCTGAATGTAAAACTTGCTCTGGAAATACGGACTAATGCATTTGATTCTACTAACTGCATTTCTCTGATAAACTGAGGTGAATGTAGGACTTTTCTTCTGTTAAAGACTCCTTTGGACATCCTGCAACTATCTTAGTTATAACTGATCCATAAACACTTAGGAAAGCATCATGAATATTCAGTGTTGATAAGCAGTCAGAGTCTTGTTTTTGCATCCTTTTTGAATCATGGCTTCTCCAGGAGGTCCCTCTTCCTTAACACCAGGGACCTGGGGAATGGTGAGATATTGTAGCAGCCCAAATCAGGTTGGAGGAAATCAGTTTACTAAATTGCACCCAAGAGATCCTGTAGTACTTCACATTTCCTAAGCCACTGAAGGTGATTTTAACTCCAATTCCCACTAATTTATGTGGCCAACTGGTGTCTAACTACCTTGGCTGACTGAAAATTTCAGGCTACCGGTATTTTTTGATGGTCTGTCACCCAAATGATAACCCAGCCTCACTCTGCTTAATTTGGGCACCCTGATTTGATCAGTCCTCCAGCTGGTATAACTACAGGACTTTAACTTAAATCTAGTTTAAGGTCCTGTTTTGTTTTTTCTTCCTCCAAACCAGAATAAATACATGGATGACAAGACAGCTAAGCTTGACTGACTGAGATGGCACGTATTCTCTAGTGTTGCTTAATTACTAGCTTTAAGGTCAGAATTGGGGCATTTGATTGTCATTTATGTATCAAATAGCTTTTGTTACCTCCTGCTGACTAATTCCAGCCTCTGGATCCTGTGGCTCGTTTAGTTCTGGCCCATAGAAATGTGCTACTCTGCCACTGGGAACAGCCTCTCCCGCAGAGGAGAGCAGGAAATCAGGGTTAGCAACTGAAATGGAAAATCAAAAGTTGGTCACAGATTTTTGTGGCACCTGGCCACATACTTAATTTGTGTGGTTGAAAGTGGGGTTTGGGATTTAACTTCTGTCTCATCCACTGCAAGAACTCTGTCTCTGAAGCCTCTCGAAATACTCCCAGGGTTTGTAACAGGTTCCAATGGCATCTCCTGGTCTAATCTTATCAGGAAAAACAGTGGGGAAAATTATCTGTATTGCGCTGTGTATTGATAGGAGCTGTATTATATCTACAGGGTTGTGCAGACTCTCTCTCTCTCTCACTTTCTGTGGCTGTGCATGTGTGAATGTTGTTACAGTAGGCAGCCTCTTCTGGACTTTGCTGACCAGGTGCCAGCTCCTCTGGGCACTATATTCAGGGAGCACATTTTCTATCAACTGGGAGTACTGTTTCTTTTAGAAGTTAATAGCCTGCAATTTCAGATGCTCAGCAGTTGTGACCTGAATCTTATCCTGGAGAGGGAGGATTACATTGGCTCACCATAGACTTTGCCAGCATAAAAATTATTTCCAAACTTTCCCTGATATATTGCAAGAAGTCTAAAACTGTGTGAGCCAGGCATGGTTAGTGGGTTCGTGGGTGTAGGAGCGTTATCTTCAGTGACAGATTGTAGCAGTAAAATCTTGAAGGTTTACTGAGCTAGTACCTGGGTCACCCTTCAGCTGCTTTTTCAATGTTTTCCAGACCAGAACTTCTTGCGGAGGGAATTAAGGAGACTGCTTCTGACAGCCCAGGAGCCAAAGGTAGGATTTTGAACTTTGCAGATGACCAGGGCAGTACAATTGCAGTATAAAAGGAATTGGAGCCTTTGCCAAAACTGTGCCCTCGCTGCATCATCTCTGGGGCTGCCTTTTCGCAAGTGCTGCAAACCTGTGTAGCACAGTGGGAGTCGGAGACACTCAGCACCTTTGAAAAGGAGCCCACTGCTTATTTGCTGCTTCAGTTGCACAGAGTCCTAACCCTTCCTGTTGTGTCTCATCTTAGCAGCCAGCGAGAGGGACTCCAGTGACTCCCTGGTGGATGAGGCTGCGAAGAGGCAGGGCTTTCAAGGTAAGACTGGGCTGCTTTTGGAAATCGGATAGATCTTGTGAGTGTGAATGTATCTGAAGTATATGAAAGAGTTCTTGGGGATCCAGTCCTTTATAAACCTGGAAGGGGTGGGGGAGAGGGTTGGCTTTAGGATGCACGTTGACTGTGGAGCTCTTGTTTAAGTAAATGCAAGGTTTATGCTATAATGAGGGAAAGAAAATAGCAATACTCTAGCATTTAGTTATTCTTAATATCTAGTTGTAGTGTGGTGTTTGGAGTGCAAGAACCAAACCGTTTCCAGCTTGGCACTGTTACAACCCCCATTAGCACAGTATTAGGCCATGTCATAATCACCAGCATTTCTATCTGTGTAGCACCCCTGTAAGGGAGGCTGATATCGTAACTCTCATTTCCCACATGGGGAAACTGAGGTCCCGAGGTTATGTGCAACTAGCCCAGAGTTGTGCAGGAAGTCTGTTGTGGGGTAGGGAGTTGAAACCCTAGTTCTTGAATCCCAGGTTAGTATTTTCACCTCTGGATGATTTTTCTTCCTAGATAGGCTGGTGCATCTACAGGGGTAGCATCCCATTCAGGCTCAGGAGGGTGGAGGAGATGTGTGAAGAAAACGATGCCTTCCAGCACTGGGAGAAAGCTGCGCTTGCTCTCCAGTGATTCCAAACCAGAGCTCTTGGCCTGGGGGCTATGAAGGCTTGGCAGGCAGGGAGAGGAAATGCCCAAAGCTGAGATCGACAGGAAAAGACGAAAGAGGGAGCACTTTGGCAACAGTACAGGCTGGATCAGAAGGAAGGAGAGCAGGACTGAATGAGGGCAGAGGCACAGAGAGGCGAGGTTATTTCATCGCTCCAAACACAGAGGGCTTGAGAGGCATTCTGGAATATGCCGTAATTAAATGACTCAATTATCTCTCAATCTGACCTTGCAAGACACATAATTAAGCACTCCAAGCCCCAGAATTTGCATTTTTGTGGCTTTTGCACCTTTATGCTGTATATATAAATACCAGTATTCACTGGTGCACTGCTGCAGCCATAGCAGGTCAAATCTATACTGTCCTCCCTCTGCCCTATCCTACAGAATAGTGTCATTTGTTTTTCTTCCCAATATGGTCTCAGTTTTAAATGTGTCTCATGGATTCCCTTAAAACATGGCAGTTTCTTTATATTTAAAGGCTTGAGCTAAGGCTCCCTCAAGTCAGTTGGAGACTCCAGTGGATGTGGAACAGGTTTATAATGATGAATAGTGAGATCTTCTCCTCCTGTTCTGTTGCCATGTTCAAATCTGGGTCCAGAAACAGGCACATAGTATTGCTTGCGCTGTAGCCTTAAGGAGGTCCCCATTTGTGCATGGTCCCTATATACAGTAAGTGTCCATTAGCCTGAGAGTTTCCTTCACGTGTGCACATCGTTTGCATCATTGGCATATCCCCACAGTTGCATGTGAACTTTAGTTTTACTGACTCCTGCAGGAGTGTTCGCATTGCAGCCCCTGTCAGGTTTTCTGAATCGGCAAATCCTGCTACACATCTATCAGGTCAACAGTGAGATGATAGGCTTGAGACTGGCCAGGCAGCTAGCCAGATTCAGTTATGTTTAAGTAGGCGTGGCTCCACCGAAGCCAAAACCTCTGTATCCTGTTCCCAGAAGTGCCAGATGCACAGGCCAATTACTGCCCTGTTGGTACCATTTGTGCCACTCCAAAATCGGATGTGGTGCAAAAAAGTGCATCAATAGGAAAATCCATGAATCTGAGTGGAGCAGATACTGGGCTCTGTGACATTCTGGTTTGGCACTTTAGGTACATGAGAAACCCTTACAAGGGAACTCCATGTGTTGTCGTGTTTGGATTTTTGTAGCTTGTCCTGACCGTCTTACCACAGCCTGTCTGAGCAGGGTTTACTGACCAAAATCCCAGTATAAACACCCTCTCTGTTGGCAGTGGTTGTATGTGGTGACCCCAGTGCCTGCCATGTCGCAGATGCGGTGCTTCTGGCTCCTTGTGGCCGTTGCCCGGGAAAGTTGGTATCCTGCACGTCGGTCTGCTAGGGAAGTGGGAAATGTGTCTGCGGGCACTCGTGCTCCAGCAATAGGTGTGTTCTGTTGTAAGTGGTTGCTTCCCTGGATAACGAAGCTTTGCATATGTCTGTTCAGCTCCAGAAAGAGGGTGTTGATCTGTTTGCATGTCATCTCTGCAGATGCGGGGGTTCTTACTGGGATACCGATTCAGGTCCTTGGTGTAAAGATTTTGATAAGACCGACTTCTTTTATGGGCACGCTGGACCTCATACAGGGGCGATAACGAGGGATGGAGAGGTTCTTAAATACAAAGGGCCGGATTTTCAGCCCATGTTAATTGATGGACCCAAGTTTCCAAGGCTTGGTCCTCTCCACAGGGATCTGTGAAGTCATCCACTGCAGCCTGGCACTGACCTGCTGAGCCGCCTGGTTGACTGCAGAACCCAGGTCCCTGACTACTTCTGGACCTGTTCTGCCAAGTGATTGTCTCTGATCAAATGCTCGGAGTGCTCCCTGCCTCTTGGAGAGCGTGGTTTTAGGTTTACTTCTGTATCTACTTATGATTTTTCTTTTTTAGTGTTAGCAATTACCTTAATTGAATCTTGGCTTTAATGCAGTTCTTAATCAGCATTCTTAGGAAACGGGAGAAAAATACATATTTCTGTTTAGAATTTCTTTCTTAAGGACTTTGAATGGCCTACTCTAGAGATTGGTTAATTGCAAGATAAGGACTTTCCTATAATTAGAAAATAGTATTACTTAAAAATCGCAGAGTGCCTTTTAATTTAACAGCAGAAGTCCATAATTGTTTCTTTACTTTACAGAAAATTATGATGCCAGGCTTTCCAGAATAGATATTGCTAACACACTAAGGGAACAAGTCCAGGATCTGTTCAATAAGAAATATGGTGAGAAATCCAAGTGGTTTTTGTTTCCTCTGAATCTTTGTCTCTGCTCTGTCCTCCCGCATTTCTATCTCCCTGTTCCCCAGAATTGTTCTTTTTCTAACTTCTCCCTAGGTGGTTTCATTCATCTTCCTCTTTTCATCTAGAGCAGTTGTTATTCTGTGGGACACATGCGGGATGTGGCGCTTCATCATGGATTAGAACAGAATGATGTGTCTATTCCCCGAAGAGGGAAATAAGTGGCTTTTGTTGAAGCATTGGTAGTGTAGGTGGCTCTTACACAGCAAGGAAGATTCTCATGATTAGGAGAATGCAGCATTTGTTAATGCTGCCTGCGGTTCCTAGACAGATTTTTTTCCCTTATGAAGAACAAAGCTGGTAATTTCATTAGCAGAGCATTATAGAGCCAGAAGCATGCGTCTGAGCGCCTGGAGATGGGGGTGGAGGGAAATGACTGTGTAGAAGAGGGGATGATTGCAAAGAGAATGAGGGAAAAGCGTATCAGCCATTCATCAGGGCACGGCTGAGCTCTGCAGACCCGTTTCTCCTATTTGCTGTGCATTTCTAGTGGCCATCTTGTTGGGCCTATGCAGGGGACTAATTGGCCCCCCATTACCACTGTGCCTGAAGACCTCAGAATCTTTCACGTATTGGTAGGGAAGGGCTATTATACCCATGTTATAGATGAGGAACTGAGGCACAGAGAGAATATTTGACTTCCCTGATGATCATGCAGGAGGTCTGGGGCAGAGAAGGGAACCAAAGCCAACGTACGTCTCCCACATCCTGGATCAGTGCCCCCCACCCCCCTCCCCCTCCCCCAACCTTATTCTCCAAACTTGCAGGAAGTCTGCATCAGGAGCACTCTCTACCATCCACCATGAAAGGGTATGTTCTTGGGAGGAAGTTGCTGCCCCAGCTCCTGCAGACGGACACAGGGGAAGAAAAATGGACTGGAAGTTTAGGTCCAAACAGTGTCCCAAAGTGAACAGCACTGACCTCCCATTCAACCTGCCATGTTGCATATGATCATCCTCTTCAGATGTCTTTATTTTTTTTAATCTAGCTTTAGCTCCCTAATTGCCTCTCCTTTGCTTCATCAGCTCTTCACTGTGCTGCAGCTCTGTGCACTCACTAGTTGCTTTGGGACCATTCCGTCCTGATCGTCCCCATGGTGATGGCCTGAAAATGTTGGTCCTTGATCTAGTGATTGACATGCTCCATTAAGCAGCTCACACATTGTTTCTACAATGCCAGCATACCATGAGGGGATTGTGTGTGTGCTTATGGAAAACCAGGCGTTGCTAGACTGGACCTGATATTGGAAATCATGCATGAATCCCAAACATCATAGGTGTGTTTGGTTTGGTTTGTCTTTCTCCCAGGTGAGGCCTTGGGGATCAAGTACCCAGTACAAGTGCCATACAAGCGGATTAAAAGCAATCCCGGGTCAGTGATTATCGAGGGGCTGCCTCCTGGAATCCCGTTCAGGAAACCATGCACCTTTGGCTCCCAGAACCTGGAGCGAATATTAGCCGTTGCTGATAAAATCAAGTTCACTGTAACAAGGTATGTTCCCTGAGGGCTGCCTACCGCACAACTGGAGGAGGGCGAGGCGGGGGGACCCCAGGACATGGACCCTGTGCCAGTGACCAGTGTGTGCGTCTATTCTGAACTGAAGTCTCTGGGCCTAAATCTGTCACGTGTGCTGCCAGTCACCATCAGGGAAATGGCTATAAATACACCCTAATGACACGGGCTTCCATCCTGCTGAGAGACAACAATTAAGTTGGCAGTTAACAATTTGACTGAGAGAAGTGAGCTGTAAAATATAGGTTTCTCCTCCTTTTCCTCTCCTTCCTTTCTATGCACTTGCTGCCTGCCTGCCTGAGAGGGTCAGGTCACATTAAAAATAAGTCTTGGTGTAAATATCCAAGAAAAGGAAATCAAAACCTCCTTTGTCTTCAGTCACTGCAGGGGTGCTTGAGAAGTCACTGAGGGATGTTCCGCTAGGAGCTCCTACTACTTTATGAAAAGTTTGAGCATCCAAAAAATGTTTTTAATACAACACACTGTGCTGGGTCAGTTGAGTTTTTTTTTGTGTGTCATACCAGCTACGTGGCCGACAGGAAATCAGCCAGTGAGCAATGGCTGGGGTTAGCAATAGCAGCTGTAGGGAGGAAGTGTGGTGGGGTGGAGGGAAGCTGAATATATTCATTCCTTTCACAAAAACAAAACCACGGACCTCAAAACGATTAGAAACGGTGTGATAAGGAGATCTAAAGCCCGCTTTGGGACCCACTGATGGAAGGTGCTATCCGTGAGGCTGTAGGTTCACAGCAGTGCCTACGGCTGGTTTCCACAGAGATGAGTCTCACTGTAATCTAGACACTTCTGTTGCAGACAGGCGGTGGGAAGGGAAGCGGAGACAGGATGTGTCTTGTCTAAGATCACCTGAGATTTCCAGTGGTTAAAGCTAGCAGTGGAAACCAGAACTCAAAAAACCCAGTTCAGTGCTCTTTCCCCTAGGTCACAGTGCCAGGCTTGTGTCAAATGAAAGCATGGATGTACCAGAGCAGGGGGCATATCTTAATGTGAGAGTGTACACAGCCCACCTTGTTGGACCCTTGGTTTGGTGCAGATCTTCTTGGCACTAACAGGCAGCCAAAGGAATGTTACTAACAGTAACTGCAGTTGATGTCAGCCGTCAGTCTGCTTTCTGCCTTGGTTCGTTTTAAATATTCTTTTCTCCTTGTATTTTCCAGGCCTTTTCAAGGACTCATCCCCAAACCTGGTAAGAGGTGATGCCTTTTTGTCTAAGTAATGTAATGATGAGGTCTCTATAGCTAGCCAAGAAGTTACAAGGGCTTAATGACGTGCTTACTTCATCAGTTTGGGGAAGGCTGCCATTGACCTAATTTCCCCTTGAATGTGCTCCATGATTTGCTTGTTCAGTGCATTTGATGCAGTTCCACAGGACACTGATAAAAACAGTCGGCCTCTAGTTTATATATTTTGCTGTTCTGCAAGCGTCCAGCACTGAAACCCATTGACGTTAGCTAGCAGATTTAGGAGAGAAGAAGGTTCTAGCGGGGGGAGAGTGAGTGTTTCTGCTTGATCAACACGGGGTCTCCGTCATCCGAACAAAGGCCTGCGGGTTGCTTGCGTATTCTGTGGGGCTGGTACTGAACAGCACAAAGCATTAGACCGCACAGTGGAAACAGGCTCTGTTCATGGGTCTGTGTGTGGAGAAATGGTGTGTGCTCAAGGCAGTGACCAAGAAATGCTGGAATATAACATACTCCGTAGCTTCGGTATTTCCTCCAGCCACGGCTGCCCTGAGCTTCTAGGGCAGCCGTGGTGCTGTATTGTCTGAAGGCGAAACATGCCCCTTCCACTCCAATTTAGCAGCAACCCATTGAGCAAGTCTGAAGGTGGTGTGATAATGCCAGAAGGAACTTGGTTTTCATCCACTGCGTTTTGTCAGCTATTACTTTTTATTTGGCATTCAAAAAGGAAGGAAATATAGAAATAGGCAAAAACACCCACACAAAGTGAGAGCTTAAAATTGGAAGCCGGGTTCGGGTTTGTTCCTCTTGTATTTTTTTCTTTCCTGAGCTCACATTGTACAAACCCCTTGGCACAGATGATGGAAGGTGTTTGAGTGGCCTTGAATCTCCAGAATAATGACCATGTGTCAGGACTTGGAGTGGGTTACTCTTGCACCGCTGCTCCTTGCTGTCTCTGAAAATCTGCATGAGTGCAGCTGTGTTTTAACCTGAGATGATCTGACTCACTAGCGCAACTCTGCTTATCTTTTTATTAGCGTTTAAAAATATAAATTCCTTCTCCCAGAATGCTACTCTGTTTCTTCTCAGTTGCTTTCACAGCACAGCTCAGTATTGTTCTTTCACGGCTGGCGTTAATCTAGCCCACCAGCTGGGATAAATAGGATAAAGTCCAATGGGAAACTTGGGGTTTGGATATAGCCTTTATTTCATTCCCTCAGAGTCTCAGAACAAACACTAGCACTTTATCTATATTTGGCACTCACCCCAATTCGGGCACTGGTGGCCAGTGCCTGGGGTTGCTGTGCTGGTGATGAATCTCCAGTGTCGAGAAGGAAAGCTGAAATTTGCACTGGTTGAACTTGCATCCGCTTCAAGGGGCACAGCAAGCAAGCCTGGGTTGGAGTCTAGCTGCCTTCGCCTGAGCTTGCAGACTGGTATTGATGCCACTGCTGCCTATCAGTTGCTCAATGCCGAGTGTAAAAATAAAGATCTCCTAGAAGAAGATCTCTAGAAGAGCAGCATTTTAGGTTCTGTAGTATAAATCTCTAATATTGGTACTTAAAGAACTGGAACAGTTTTACTGTGCCCAGAGTTCAGCATGGGTTGAGGAGCAAACTTCTAGTGTTCTCCACAAATCTCCTTAGCTTTCGCTTAAAAACTTGTTCCTTTCTTTAACTAGTACTGTGAAAAACGGCTGGGTTGAGTAACAGGTAGTTATGATATCCTGGAGCCAGGGCTCTGATTAACTTGATGTCTCACTAGGAATTTTTTTTCAAAAAAGAATGTATAGGGTTTTGCGTGAGGTTTTTTTTGTCCTCCGTGTACCTATTTTGGCAGTAGCTAGAATGTCAGAGGAAAATACGGATAGACAGCGGTCCACGTGCTTGAAGGAGAGCAGAGAAAGAGACGAGATATTGTTTTCTGTGCATGGGATTAAAAACACTTTAAGCAGCATCTTGGATGTAACATAACAGATTACCTTGTGTTGGTTTTAAGTCATCAGGTCACCAGAAGAATTTTGTGTTTTATAATTTAATGCATACCCCAAGCCAAGTGCGGTGCTTTCTCCATTTGAACCTATAAAGAATTAATACCCATGTGTACTGGCCTTTGACGTTCCCAACTCAGCTTGTCCTGACTTGTTTTAGAACAAGTCAATTTTCTATTGTCCTGTCTCTTCGAGGTCGGCCTTGGACATCCCAATAGTGCCTACACTGCTCAAGGTAGAGTAGGAATCTTGTAGCTTCCTGGCTGTATCTGGCAATATCTCCGCTGGCCCTGGTTTTGAAGATTGGCTGCATTGTAGTTAAGACAGGCTTTCAGAGCTCAAAAGGAATGGAAAGAACTGGGGAAGCAGCATCACAGAATGTGTCCTGTAGAGTGTTCTTCCTTTCCTATCCACTTTTATAATCGCGCAGTCTCCTGCCCAGTTTTTAAATATCCCAGAACTCAAAGAAGTTGAAGAAAGTTGCTTATAAAAAATTCAGCAGCTTTGCTTTAAAAAAAGCATTTTCAGCTGCTAGGAGGGCAGAGGTGCAGGCAACAAGATTCTGCCTCCTACCTTCTGATTTCCACCTCTTGGCCCGCTTCCGTTGAAGATGGTGCATTTTAGGGATGGCATATCCGACACACGGGAAAACATTTAGAAATCCGCTCGCAGGCCAGCAAAGAAATGATGGTTCGGACATGTGGCTTTAACACTCGGCAGTCCAGCTGGGTGGCATTCAGCTCCGGACTGTAGTCCAGCCCAAAGCTTAAGCGATCCCTAAGGTCCCTTTATTGCTAGAGAGCTTGATCCGCTGTCAGTGGAAGAGCCGGCAGTCATTGGATCAGATCGTACAGTCGCTGATGGGCCCCTCTTGTGAAAGCTGAGCCATTGCTCGGAAAAGAGTGCTGGAGTCGTGGGGTCGGAAGGAGAGCAGGCAGGGCCAGGGGGGTGTACGCACCCTTTGGGGAAAGGGAGCTGAGTTCAGCCCCTTCTCACTGTAGTTTATGCTTTTCATCCAAGAGCTATTTAATTCAAAATGCACACACCACATTGAGAGTAGAGCTCAGGCCTCCCCCGCTCACTGTGCCGCAGAGACGGGCTCTGTCTTGCTTTTTCTCTCCTTCCCTCTTGTCCACCCAAGGGCTCAGCTTCAACAGGAGGGATGAAAAATGCTCTCAGCCCTGCCCAAACCCATAGTCTAGTGGATACAGTACTTTTCTGGCAAGCAGAAAATGGGGATCAAATTTCCTGGTTGAATTGGGACACAGGTCTCCCACGCCCTGGGCAAGTGCCTTAACCACTGGACCAGGAGTGGGCAACCTATGGCTTGTGGGCAAGATCCATTGAATCTGGCCTGTGGAGCTGGGGGCTTCCCCCGTGTCACACCACATTCAAGCAGTGGGGAGAAGCAGCAGCGGGCAACTCCTAGCACTGGTCTGCCTCAAACCCGACCTGGGTCATTCCAGCCCACCGCTAGAAAACTTTGCTGATCACTGCATTAGGCTGTTGGGCAAAAGGTTGATTGACTCCTCCTCCTGCTCCTTCAAGGTGAAGGCATGTTACAAAAGTAGACGCATTAACAGTTTTTCAGGTACTCAAATGAGATTGAGTAGACTCGCTCAGTCTTGGGGATTTAGATGCCAGGTAGTAGATGGAACAGGATCTGACCCAAAGTGGTTTACTTACAAACTACTACGTTTTATAGAGAAGTCGCATCAGCTTAGCTTGGCTGAAACTATTACACCAGCAGTGTTTTCAGTAGTGTTACACAGACATGATGATGAAGTAACACAAAATTGTATTTAGCCTGGTATGAAACCACTTGTTCCATTCACGGATAGTTTAACCTGCCTCATTATATTTAGGTGCGCTGCACTGGCGTGCAGGGTTGTTAGCAGGTTTATTAACATTTTACCCTGTCAAACAATTTGGAAATAATGTAAATCTGCAAAGCCACTGGGGGAGCCTGTTTTGTTTTATTTTCCATGAAGAAAACATTTTTGTTTTGTTGAAAAATGGCCACAGAATGTTTCATGATTTTGTGTAAAATGCAGAAAAAATGGTTATTTCAACAAGCTAATTTTTTTTTTTTTTTAAGGAAAAAAAGGAATTTTTATTACTTAAATTTCTTGCAAACCAAAAGGGCAGTTTTTCCTCTAGAAACAAATGACAACGAAATTCAGACAGCTCTACTAGTCTATTCAGTTATCCATTTTGTTACACGTGTGGTTATGATAGATGCACGCTTACATGTTCATTGCTTTTTTTTTGCTATGATCATATTTCATTTGCCATAATAAAATTTAAAGTATATAGACACATTTGTAAAATGTAAAACATATAGACAATAAAAATGCATAATAAAAGGGATGCTGTCATCATCATTTTACTTCAGCTTTTGTACAAAACCCAGGTTTTAATAAAACTAAGAACAACAGAAATGCATCCTTGACATTAAAAAAGCAAATCAATAAAGACAGTGTTTCTCTTGATTATATTTAAACATGCCTTTGCAATGTTTTTTTTTCCCAAAGCCACATTGCAAAAATGTAAAAGAAAGTCTAGTAAAAGGGTCTTTAAACAAAAGGAAAACTAAGTTGCCTTTTATCCAAACTAAAGGAATGGCAAACTTTAAATGAATGAATCAGTGCTGCTCTACCTTTTGAACCCCCACAGGCTAAATGAACGATATAGGGCCAGATTGGGCAGCAGGATCAGGCCCCATGCTGGGTCCCTGTTCCCACGCATCTGGATTGGGCTCCACTTGCCCCCACTAGTCCCATGTTGCCTCTGCCCATCCCAGCACATCTGAATTGGGCCCTGAGGTGCCTCTGCCAGGCCTACATGTTCAGACCCATGGGGTTCCCAATGGGCTCAGAAATTTGGCAGCAGGGAAGCAACAGTTGCTGCTACCATGCTCCTGCCACCACATTTCTGGACCAAGAGGGAGCACTGCCGACCGGATTTGGCCCCCGGGCTGGGGGTTGAACACCCCAGGTATAAATAGTTTGAGAGAGAAATCATTCCATGAAATTATTTCTTTATTTGGGTCAGTTACGTTACTCATTTGGGGTTTGGTTTGTGCCCGATTCGCCACTCAGTGCCTGCTCCTTCTCCCAGTCCCAATTTTGGGGCGTTTAATCCAACATTTGAACTGATATAAATAACTGCACCTGGAGCAGTGTAGCAGAGAACCAAGTTCACTTTCTTATTCCCTGGAGACGTCAGTTTTTTTATATAATGAATCAGTGTGATTTTTTACCAACTCATTCTGTTCCCCAAGATTATCTGTAATTTTTATGTGATTGTTGTCTCTTATTTAAAGGGAGAAAACCAAGTAGGTTTTCCCCTCAAATTATTCTAGCTAAAAGATGATTGTGAAGTGGGCATGGATATTTAGCTTCAGAATTAGACAGGGTAACATGTTCAACAAAACTGAAGTGACTTAGGCAATCTAGGTCATTTCTGACAGTTAAAAGCATTTTAAAATAATCAATAGCTTGCTACCTACCTCTATACAATTTTCCAACCATCTGTCCTTACTGAGCGGGACTTTGGCTCCCAAATCACCTAACCAGTTATGAAAACGTTACCTTGAAGGTCTTGTCCTATTTTCATGTAACCAATTGTGCAGGTTCCTTTTGATTTCAGCAGCGATGCTGATGCATAACCAATGGGCAGCAGTATTGGACTGTGCGATCATAAAACAGACGCACAAATAATCGACAGCCTTCAGCAATATACTTCCTTACAAGGGTCCAGCACTAGTCAGTAGTAAGGACACCAGCCTGGGCAGAGCCACTTTCAGTTCTCTACTTTACCACACACTCCCTGTTAAGCCTTGGTTTGGTCACTGAGACTTTCTAAGTCTTAGTTTCTGGTCTATAAAATAGAGTGAAAAAAGCAACTTTTCTTAACCCAGAAGGATGTTGTGAGGACTTAAAGGTATTTAAAGAAAAAGAGGCAATCAAATGCTCGAGCAATGGGATTGTGTAAGTAACGTTATCTTAGGCAGAGAGATTCCCAGACACACGCTCCAACGAGATGCCACTTAACAGCACACAAGTGGATGCTGAAAACCCTGGCTGTGTCCCTGGTACAGTGGAAGGCACTTTGATAATGTGTCTCTGGATCCCAAATAAGTACCATATATAGACTGGCCTAAGCCTGGTGTCATGGAAGTGAATGGGTGGTTTATAGCTGACTTCCAGGAGCCAAGCTGCACCAACACTGTGCATTGTGGGGATATCCTACTTCAGAACAAGCAAGGTCTTCTTCAGACACTGAGATGACGTGAGGCTCACTGGGTCTCCCTGTCTCCTTCCTTTTTTTGCTTCTTGCCTCTTGCAGAAGTGGTGGCCCAGGGTGCTCCATGCTCCTGGTCAGTATTTAAGATATCTTGAATTGGTCCACCATTACCCTGGGTTTTTTTTCTCCCATTATCTCTGGATAGCCCAGCTCCTATTTGGCTGAGAGGGTGCCAGTGGATCCCCTTTCCCACAACAGGCCCAGTTGTACCATCAAACCAGCTACTGGTACGTGGAAGCAGGTCAAGAGAATCCTGCAGGTTTGGGGAGGAGTCGCAACACAGAGGCCCAAAACTTCCACTGGTGTAAACCAACATTGCTGGATAGAAATCAGTAATGTGTGGCAGTTTATACCAGCTGAAGATCTGGGCTGGGCTGATATCCTGGCCTTGTCCTTATTGGAGTCGATTGGAGTTTTGCCTTTGATGCCAGCGTGCTGCGATTCCACTGCCAGGCTCTGCACAACCTCTGCTGTCCTACTTAAATTTCAAGTGAGCCATCAAATAGGGCTTAAGAGAATCCAGAGCAAGCGGTGGTACCTTAGTGGTTGCCTTGGGGACAAGTCCCATCTAGCTGGATAAAGCCTTTTGGCAGCATCTCAGAATAAGCCTGTAACACTAAACTTTACTTTCAGGTTTTTAATTGTATTTTCCTGATGCCTTTCAGCCCACTGGTGTTATCTCCTTGGCAAAAGGGCCCTTGGATTTCTGTGTAGGAGAGAACGATCTTGCAATATTAAAATATAAGGGAAAGGGGGGGGTTGAAGTTCCAGCATTATAAACACTATAAATTTTCTTTCTTTTCTTCTTTCCTGAGGCACAGAGATACAGAACAGGCTTAATTCAAGGCTTTGAAAAAAAAATCAAGCATAAGTAATCTAGCAAAAAAAAAAAGGTGGGGGGGAGAAATCTTTCTGTATGTTAATTTTTGTGTGCTTTGATTGAAAATGCACACCAGCTCCATCTGTCCTATTCCCCAAACTCCCTACCATACTGATAGATTATTTCCCATATACCAATTAATAAAGTAGGGCAGGCAGTGTTCTTTAATTAAAAAACCCACACATCCAGGCATCCTTTTTTTTTTTAATCACAAGAGCAGCATTCTCCACTTCACTTTGATGAGATGGGCCTCAGATTTGAAACTCTTAACAAAAAGGAAGAAGCACTTGCTCTCACCCTGACCATGTTTTAGCAGTGTTTTTTCCCCCTTTTCTTTCCGACGTTCAGGCCCCAGCTCACCCTTCCAGACCTGGTACCTGACCTGAGCAACAGCAGCTAGATTATAACAACTTGTTACGTTCATTTCCCTATCTCCCTCTCCCCAGCGTGAATATTTTTTAATGTTGAAGTTATTACTGTTGTTAATCTGAAGGTGGAAAATAAAACAGATGATGTAAAGTGTTATGCAACTTCAAAGCCTTTTTTTAAACACCAAGTCTTCATCTCAGGCGCTTCAGCTTATCTTTTTTTTTTTTGCCTTTGTTGTTTCTTCTCTTCTCTTGCATGTGCAGTGTCCTCACAAGTATCAGAAGGTAATTTCATGTTTACCCACTCATCCCGTCAGCTGGTTTTTTTTTTTTCCCCTGTGTAGTCTTGTTTCAGTGATCATGTCCCTTTTCCCCTGCCAGAATCTCATATTCTGTCATGTTCTTCAGAGAACAGAGAAACTCCAGTTTTCAGAGTAATCACTGATCTCTTTCAGACATACATTCTTCTGTTTAGGTCCCGATCATGCAATTATTTATCCACATGTTTGAGAGCTCTGCATTGACTTCACTGAATGACTCCTGGGCATATAGTTCAGCACATAGGTATGTGCAGGATTGACAATGTAATCATTTTTCTTGTTCCGTTTTTATCTGCCCTTATTTTAAAAAATGAAAAAAGCCTTGGAATTTTTGCCTGACACATTGCAAATATCTTTGCCCAGTTTCCTGCCCGCCAAATGAAATGCTGCCACCAGTCTCTCTTCCAGTCTTTCCGTGGCACTAATGCTCCTAAAAAGCTGGATGCTTGAGGAATCCCTGCTTTGTTCTCTGAATGACATAGACGTTGTGAGACCCTAAATGCAACATGCCACTATACGTTCAGCTTTGATATATTATGTTTGTCTGTTCAGTCAGTGCCTTCCAGTTCATTTCACTGACAGTTGTGGAATGAATGCAAGCCCTCTCCTTTCCATGACGGACACGGCTGTCGAATCGGCAGGCTTAGAGTGCCCCAGTCCTAAAGTCCACCGTAGGAAGACAGTTGTTGATATGGTCAGTCAGGCGGCCGTGCTGTACAAGTCAAAGATGAACTCAGAGTCCTAGAGGAGCTTGGAACCCTTGTAAGTAACCGGTGCAGAGAAGGGATCTGTCCACAGAGCGTTTAAGGGCTGATCTTGCACGGATCTTCCTTCACGCTTGCATGTGACTGAGCACAAATGCAGACGTATGGAAACCTAGTTGCCTGCTCTGTAGTGTGCCTGTGCGTAGAAGCCAATCTCGACCCCTTCCTGGGGTTTTGAATGAATAGAGTGAATAACTGAATCCTTCCGTATGGCTTAGCCCATACCCGATGCTGGGGTGGGCAGCCGTTCCCGGCGGAGGGCCACTTACGAAGTTTTGGGGAGCTGTCGAGGGCCACATGGGTAGCCCCGCCCCTGGACAGTTGTTCTGCCCCTGATCTCCATATTGGGACCAGAAGTTCCACCCCCTAACCCCTGACCTTTGCCATGGGAAGTCCTTCCTCTTGCCCTGGAAGTACTCCTTTTGGGAGGAAGGGTGCTGCAATCTGGAAACTGGGAAAAAGATATATAGAGAGAGATATATATAGATAGATAGATATAGTTAGACACACACACACACACACACACACGTGTGTGTGTGTATCTATATATAGATATAGATACAGATATGTATAGATATGTACACACACACACGCACACAATCTACTGTAACTTACTTAATTTTATTTAAAAATACTTTTTGTACTGATTTCTGTGTTTACAAAAAGTGTATCTAGAGGTGGCTGTATCATAATAGCTCAAAATACAGTCCTGCTGTGTGTTTTGCGTGGGCAGTAAGGGGGTTTAAGTGGTGGGCTATGGTTGGGGAGTGTGCGCGCGCGCGCGTGGTGGGTTGTGGGTATGGCGGCTGGGTGTGTGCTGAGATAGGGCGGGGCTGCCAGCTCCACAGCGTGCAGCTCTAGCAGACTGCATATGAGCCTCACGCAGTTCAGCCAGGCAGACCCCATGCCCAGGTTCTGTGCTTCTGCAACTCTACCCTGGGTCCTTGCTATGCCCAGGGCACTTGCATGGGCTCCATGTTCCTGCCCGCCACCGCCTTTCCCTGCATACCCTCCTGCAGCCTTGCCTGCAGCCCCCTGCTTTCTGCAGTGCTCTGCCACGGCCCTGCTGCAACTCCACCGCCTGCCATGACCCCGCCACTCACCGTGGCTCCACCACCCACTGGGGCCCCCATGGCTATGCCGCCCACCAGGGCCTGCCGCAATGCCACTGCCTGCTGAGGCTCTGCTACCTGCCAGGTCCCGCCTCAGCCCGGCCGTGGCTCTGCTGCCCGATGGGTTCTGCCGTGGCCCCATCAGTCGCTGGGGCCTGGCTGCGGCTCTGCCAGCTGCTGGGGCCCACCACAGCCCCACCGCCTGCTGTGGCCTGCTGCAGCTATGCCACCTGCCATTGCTCTGTTGCCTCCTGGGGCCTGCCACCTCCCCACCACCTGCTGGGGCTTGGCTGCAGCTCTGCTGCTTGTTGGGGCCCACTGGGGCACCACCACCTACTGGGTCCCGCCACCCATCCTTGCTCTGCTGCCTGCTGGGTCCCGCCACAGCTCTGCCACCCACTGGGTCCTGCTGGAGCCAGTGGCTCTGTCACCTGTCGGGGTCCACTGTGCCGCCTGCTGGGGCCCGCCATGGCCCCAGTGCCCACGGGGGCTCCATTGCCTACCAGATCCCACCACCCGCCCAGACTCTGCCACCTACTGCGCCCCACATGGGCTCCACTGCTCCCTGCAGCTGCCACTTCCTGCGCTGCTCCCCACGGGCCCCACTGCTGCCGCACTGCTCCCTGCAGCCCCCACCGCTCCCCACAACTGACACTTCCAGCCACTCCCTCCATCCAGTCTTACCTTACTTTCCGCTCGGACGGAGGGAGCGGGAACAGCTCCAGGAGTACGAGGCCAGAAGCCGCAGAGGCTTCTGGTTGGGGCTGAGGGCGGGAAGAGCTGGGGGAACCAAGCTAGCCTTGTTGCTCAGCCACAGGCTCTTGCAGGGTCCTGCTGCCGCTGGTTGCCTGTCATCTTTGACAGGCAGCCACGGGCCAATATCAGTTAATTTTCTAACATTTTTAAAGGCCCACAGGCCGGATAGAATGGGCTGGTGAGCCATATTTTGCCCACCCCTGCCCTATATGCTCTCTCCTTCAGAGCACTGCACCCCTATGTCCCTGAGTCAGCAGAACAGGTTATTCTGGGTTATCACTGTCAGCCTGTTATAGGCCTTTACTTATGTCTGTATGTTTGTACCCAGGGAGCAAAAATCTGAGCCTGGCTTCTTAAAAAACGTGTCTTGTGAGTATATTGCTTGTGTTGAATGATTTCTGTGGGCCTAGAGATGCCTGGATCTTCCTTGGGTTACTGCAAAGTCAGAACCTCAACAGGAAGAAATTCACAGCCAGACTAAATCAGATTTGTAACTGTTAAGAAACCAAGGGCTGGTGGAAGAAGGAATGATTAACATTCTGGACTATCCTTTTGAATAGCCTGGAAGCATTAGCCATAGAAGGATGATTTTGTCTCCAAGACTGAATGCTGGCTGCTCATGATTAAGTGTCTCAGTCATAACTTTATGCTTTGGTGGCTTCCGTGAATTGGTGAACAGGGATTCAGTATCTACAACAGTTAAGCCTGTCGTTTCCACTAGCATCTATACTGCACTCTGGTTTTACAAGAGAGATGTGGGGCTACTCTTCTTCCCTGATAATGAGGGACTGCTGTCTCAACATGCCCTTTACTAAGCATCAGTACTGCTGAGTTAGGGTGTCCAATCACCGGTAAGGGGGGAATGAACTGTTGTACCTTCTCCATGCCAGCTGCTATGCAGACTGCCTGACCCAGGTGACTGGTTGCCTTCACTCGTAGAAATTAAGTCTGGGCCTTTAGCCAGATACTGTCTGACAAACTGTGTCATAAAAAGCTCAGCCAGCACCTCGTTCCTTCTTCTCTGACGCTTGCTTTTCCGGCAGAATTTGAAAGCTCTGTTCTACCCCCCATCTTGCACCCCCCATTGCTCTGCTCAGTTTCTGTCAACTTTCTTCTAAGGTCCTTGCTGTTGCCTCTCCACACACATAGGACAAATGCAGCCTTGGCATAAGAAGATCTAATTTTCTGGGAAACTTGTGTGCAGATGAAGTGGGGAAGTTAAACATAGGCATGAGCTGGTCAGAAAATTGGTCTAAGTGAGGAAACGGCTTGGCTGTACAAGACCAGCATAAACAGCAGGGGAAGGTGGGATGAAGCAGGACAAGAAAATAGCATGATTCAAGCTAGAGATGCTTGGGTGGCATTGCTAGATAATCTCACCTTTAGTGAATCACTCTTGTTGTCTGGTTGGTTCCCAGATGTAAAATTGGGAAAACAATCATTCCTTTCACCCATCTTGTGAGATCTTGCAGGCCAGATTGTCTCTGGTTGCCTGTATGCACAGCACCTAGTACAGCAAAGACAGGGGCTTAACAATCTTCTTTGGGGCCTCAAAATGATACCATTAGTGAACAGCAGTGACAGTAAGTAACACTGAGAGGGCTCTGGAAAGGCGTGATGTGTAGCAAACAGATGGGAGCTCATAGCAGGGTGATTCTGGAAGGGATAAATAGGAGTCACAGAAGCAAGGACAGGGGTTTAGTTTTGTCCTTGTTTATATGACTTGGGCTAAGCCACACACAAAAAACAGCCAAAGAAGGGCCCAGACACAGGTGATATCAAGAGATTAGAGAATTTAATTCTGATTCATGGAGAGTAATTTACTAAAAACAGGCTCACCCAGAGGGAGGGAGTCTGAGATTGATGACCTGCATTATGTTCTCATTCACACCCATGTAAATTAGGGTAACTCCAGTTGAGTTTTCCAGCTGTATACAGAGGCCACTCAGGGCTTTGCTACAAGTGGACACTCAGATTCGTTAAACCATTAAGACTCTGTGTGGACAGTCCCCTTCCAAATGTTAGTGACTTTAGTTTGACTGGGAATGAAGCTGAACTGAACTATGAATTTACGGTGCACCAACTACTACAGACTGGCTCTCCTATGGATGCACTAAGGACCCCTCTTCAAAGTGGGGTAAGCTTCCTCACACAGTGCCCAAAAGGAGTCAATGTTCTGTAAATGCAGACACTGGCGTATTGCGCAGTCACTTCCCCGTGTAGACTTTTCATTCTGATTGTGTGTGTCCGCACCAGGGTTTAACTCGGTTTAACTTTGGATTTGCACGTAGAGCTAGTTTGAATGGATTTTCCTGAGTGTCTGTATATGGGCAAACCCTGACATCAGATCCTGGCTCATTCCCAACAAGGGCAAGAACCCATGCAGGGTACAAGAAGCACCTTTGGTAAGTGTCGCAAGGGAAAAGTTGAAAGCAACCTTCCTAGATGGGACCCTGTTTGGCTCAAAGGAGTTATTCTGCTGGTGTAATGCTGCTATCTATAAATCCATGGAAGGGACAGCAGCAATGTAAGAGGAGTAATCATTTAAATTGGTTAATGGAGTAAAACAAGAAGTAATGGCCTGGAATTGAAACGAAGGGGAAAATTATAGGCCAGAATGTGAACCCATTATTCACACTGCCTAGCACCTTGAAACCTTGGGTACCCCACTGAAATCAATGGGGACGCTCGAGGAGTAAGGATACTGTTTCAAGTGAGTAAAGAATATCAAAGCCTGACCCTAAATTATGCATTGGTAGCAGATAAAATGATCTTGGGGCCCTGCTGTACTTCCTTTCACTTGAATAGTGCTTACTACAGGCAAGCCCATTGATTTCAGCAGGATCTCAGGGAGCCTTTCACTGGAACAACACTGAGAGTAACGGGTGGCAGAACTAGGCCCTTAGATAGGCAGTTTAATAGCTTGCCATGGGAGGAGGCCACAGGAGAAGTGCTGAGTAGCAGGCTCTGTTAAATGGATGGGAGCCTGGTGCACTGAGGAAATTATAAGCCGTATCCTCAGCTGGAGGAAATAATCATAACTCCATTGCCTTCAACTGAGTGACAACAGTTTACTCTTGCTGAGGATCTGGTCGTTGTTGACGTATCAGCACTAGTGCAGGGAGATGGATGACAGGCCCCCGGAGAGCCTTGCCAGCCCCCTCATCTGTAATTCTGCAACGGTGGAGTTTATTGCTTTTCATCTCCCACCCTGCAAGCCAGAAAACAGGAAGCCGTTTCTGCTGCCTCAGGCATCTTTGGCAGGGACTCTGTCTTGCTCCACGAAGGTAACTAACAGCGCGGGAGTAACAGATGCAAACTGGAGCCTCCACGCACCGACGGACAAGTGTGTCCGATCCGTTCAGACACAGCAGACGGATGGTGGAGTCGGTCCCCTGCTCGGAGTCCAAGCGCATCCTTCTGTGCAGAAACGTTTGCGACTCTCAAAACCCTGCTGCTCCGTGTCGCTTGACTCCTCAGAACTCAGTAGGGGTCCATATCAAAATGGTCAGATGCGAGGTCAGCAAGACGTAGGCATTCAGCATCCAGAGCATGAACCTGTTTTATTTCATCTGCTTCAGTTGCTGATTCTCTTAAGCTTTTGTTTGAAGTGTTTGCTTTAACGCAGATTTTGAGAAACAACACACACGCACGCTTCAGAAGCTCCCTGTTCAACAGTGGCCCAAACCCTGCTATTTCTCTATAATAGTATTCACGCTGAGTACCTTTCTATCCCATCTCCAGTTGCTCTAACTTCCAGCCTCTGTCATTACTATACCTTGCCTCAGACTTTCCCCCTCATTAGCTTGTTTGCCACACTACCTTGAATTCCTCTCCCAATGGAAGTGTCAGCTTTATTATAATGATCTGTTTCATTTTTGTTTTGACCATAATGCAAATTCTGGTCCTAGCTCTGCTGCCGCTGCTTTTCCCCAGGAAATTCATTTCTTTTTGATATCACTTGTCATTTCAGAGTCAGTGACTAGAGCCAGCATCTCCTTAGGGGTCTCTCTTTCTCTGTTTTCTTCCCCATTGCTACAGAACTAACACAATTATCCTGTTTACTTTTCATCTCCTTTAACCTTAGCATTTTCCTTTCTGCGGTCGCCCCAGCTTTGTCAGTGCTGTCAGCTTCAGCTCACTCTCTCACCCTGCAGCCTAATAAATGCACTGCAGAGGCCCTCTTCTTTTCCGAAGTACAACTCTTGCCCCTTCAGCCTGTTCTCTTCTCCCCACTGCAGCATGATAGCTGAGTCTGGCAGAAAGCAGAACTCATGCCCAACTGTAATCTCTCACCACTAAATGCTTTGCAGCACTGGCTGAGAGAGGCAGTACTCAGAATCTCCTCCACCTCTTTTCAGCCATTGCCTGTATACTTTCCCCCCCCCCACACTGACTTTTGCTCTCCTTTTCAGCAATGCTTACATTGAAGGATTGCTTTGGATGTTCTGTTCAGCTGCTCTCCAGATGGGGAGCTCTGTGTTCCCTGTGTGCATGCATTTTACAGGATATTGTGAAGGTGATGATGTGGTGTATTCGCATGTTCCCCATGCTGGTTATTTTGGGGTTAGCTGTCTCTCCCAGAGAGCCTGCTGCAGGCGACCCTGGAATGAGTCCTCCCCTTCTCAACTATGCTGGGGAAGGGAAGAATCAAAGTACAGAGGCTGTGCTCCCCCGATGAAATTCACTTCTTATATCCCAGTGAAGTTGACCAGTAACAGGACATAAATGGGGATGAAGCAGCGTCCACTTTCTTGCTGACCCACCGCACAGGGCGGGAATTTCATTCTCGGCACATATCCAGCTTAGGCAGTACATGTTAAATATGGTATCAGTGTGTTTTACACACATGGCTTAGGGAGAGGGCTGCTCTGTATAGCACGCGCATCAGTGTAGCATAAGAACTGAAATAGGCTGAGAGAGACATGTCCTTAAATCGCTTGACTTTAAGCACGTAAGTAGTTCGGTTGAAGTCAATGGGACTCCTCACGTACTTAAAACTAAGCATGTGCTTAAAAACTGTGCTGAGCTGGGTCCTACTTGATTTCAGCCTTGTCTCAGCTGTACAGTTCTGGTAGCAGCATTTATCTACAGAGGAGATCTCTCTACCAATGAGATCAGAAACCAGAGAAAGTGCCACTTATTGTGTAACATGCGCGTGTTCTGTTTTTTAATAATGTGAAAAGGAGCTCAGGAGAAACCAAACTGTAGCACTCATTGCTCTCTCTCTCTTTTTCTTCTTTCAACGTGTGCTGTAGCCCCTAGACGGATAACATCATTGGAAAAAGCGTACGCTGCTTTGAATGGTATGTAGCTCAGCTGGTGCATCGTAGATGGTAGCAGACAAGAAATGTACTTGTGTTTTTAATATGGGACTGAAACTACAAAAAAACACCCCAGTTTCAGGTGGTTCCCCACCCCCCCCGCACTGTTTCCACTGTGGTACCAACAGAAGATGCATTTTAAATTACTATTATTACTGTATGCATTTGTAAGCACCAGTTACCATAGTTTCTAGGCATCAGTGCTGATCCTTCTCCAGATAAACTGACCTGACAAATCTATGCTTAGCTCATTAATGCCATCTAATTGATTAATTTATGGAGAAGTCTTACAGTGCAATTCATAATAATTTATGCGAGAATTTTTGCATAGTTTGGGCCACATCCTCAGCAGGTGTTAAATCAGCACAGCTTCATTGATTTCATGTATATAATAATTTCCTAGAGTAAATAAGAACTTGCATTGTTTTTATCTGTAGTGGAGTTAGGTTTTTTTCATTAGGTGGCTTCATCAGAGCTCTACTTACCTACATAAGCCTGGAATCTGGCCTTGTGTGCCTAGATGTTAAATGCCTGCTCCTACAGGGTTATAGCCACATCTAGAAAACGTTACCTATGTGCAGCTGGATTCGAATGACATTTAAACCTGTGTAATTGTGGAACAGCCTCATGCCAGTGAGTTGGCTCATTCCTGATTTACACCGGCATAACTGAGATCAGGAACAGGCCATTAGCCCACAGTCATACAAGAAGCTGGGAGACAGAACCATCATGTGCTCATCCTATTGTGATTCAGGACCAGCTCTGATAACCTTAAGTATACTGATTGCCTAACTTGGCAAGGAGGTGTCTTTGAATGAGGGTGTGTGGTATCTACTACTCCCTGTGAGCGTGGAACCAAAATCTGGCCCTGGATAGCAAAATGGCTGACAATTACTAAATCAATGTAAAGCAATTCTACCATCTTACCTGGCCTTCTAGGTACCAGCATTTTGCTAATTTTAGCATTAGCCAGCCTGCTCCACTTTCCCAGACAGTATTGTGCAATAGTTGATTCAGTTCCTTGTAGATACTGTATTCTGTGGTATTCCAAACTTTCTCCCCTGTATTTTGGGGTGCTTTTGGTGCAGGTGTAAGGGGCTAGATTAATAACCTGTCAGATGGATGGCATATTTATCCATATAGTGATAAGCAGGAAAGCTTCCCCAAACTGCCTCAGCCCCAGCCTCAGTTTGTATAGGATCCTAAACTTTCTTTTGGTAGTAGTGCCTCCTGATCTGGTAGTGACTAGCTTTCCCCAGACCACCAGGAGAAGAAAGGCTCTATCCGTCCCCTGAGTTACCCATGGTGCAGATGATTTCTCCATTTGGCCAAACTAAAATCCATGGGGAATTGTTCTATTTGTGTTGCTGGCTTCCAGGTAGCCAAGTCAGCAGTTACAGGAAGCTACACACAGACTATTTCCTATATTCTTTGAATGCAAAACCAAAAAAGAACAGCGTAAAATATTCAGTCCTGGGTACCTAACACAGCAGACCCAAGTTCACATTGTGACACCTAATGGAAGTGGCGGGGGTTTCAGAAATTCTGCACGCTCCGAAATCCCAGTGAAATAACAAGCAACTGCAGACGCACAGCAGCTTTAACATTCAGGCCACATTTACTGGTCTCCCTATACATTAGGGATCCTGACTTTGAGCAGTCAGAATTGAAGAAGTTATTTTATTTCTGTTTAATAACAAAAAATAAATAAAATGACAGTACAACACTGTAGAAGGTGTGGTAGATTTGCACCTTTGTATGGATTTGTACAACACTGTACCAGACAGGCTTTCTGATACAGGGTCAGTATATTAGAGAACTCAGTATTGTTCTGGAGCCAACAGTATTACAGTATCAATAAATATAAAATACTAGGCTGCATTTGTTTTGCCCCATTACATCTAACAGTAATCTAGATGTAATGAAAGGGATCTGGCAAAGCAGCAAACAGACTCAAGACATACAGCGATTCTTTCCATTGGTGTCTCTGTGTTGTAAAACAAAGCATATGATACGAAAGGCAGGTTTAGCATAGGCACTATGTTCTTCTGTACTTCCTCTCTGGCTTCTCTGTTATGCGTGCTCAGTTTGAGTTTCTCCCACTTCTGCTAGCGTATAGTTTGTGTCACCTGGTATAAACTTAGGAGCCTCACACCACCACCAAAAGCAGGTGCAAGACAGAAATCAAAGTTCCTATCTTATTTCTTGGAGGATTAATAGAAAGGCAAGAATATCGGCATTTTAAAACTCAGAGAAACAAAAATGCTGCCACGATTAACGCTCCCCTCCCAACCCCCCCCCAAAACACTTGATTTTGATGTTTCTTTTTTTGTCTGCTACCATCTATACATCCACAGGAAACTGAGCATAAATGACAGGAAAGTCACAGAGGGAGATCATTAGGGGGCTGCCCGTGTTAAAGTGACCCCCCCCCATAGAGACTTATAAGCCAGCTACAGCATGGGCTGACGCACACGTGCATACTGGAATGGTAGAGAGAAAGGGAGCTTCTTTGCAATTTCCTTCCTGAACTGAGAGATCTTTGCAGCCCTCTTTTGCTAAGTCCCTTTCAAGCATCATCATCCCAGTTGCCGAATGCAAACCGTTACTTGGCCTCAAGCTTCTTTCAGAAATAACCCCTTTTATTTGGATTCTGTGTCTGCACATACAGAGCTATTATTTCCCAATTTCCCCAGTTCAAAGGCCAAGCTTTTGTGAAGATGTACCTTAAAGCAGCACAGTACATGTCGTCAGAGAACAACAACTTATTTTCAGGAGTGAAAACCTCAAAGAGAGAGCATTGCCAGCTCTCATGATTCTGTCATGGGGTAACGGGCCAAGCCTTGTTACTGAGAGTAGGGCCAGGCAGTAGAGTTAAAAAGCTGCAGAACCCCAGGTAATGAGCAGCTGGAAGTTAATTAAATAATGGCTTGCTGAGGAGGCCAAGGGAAGATGCTTGTAGCCTGCTGAGGGGGTCCTAAGTCAGGTGATGAGAAGGAGGCCATGCTGCAAGGACTGTGGGTATCTGAAGAGACCTACAGCAAGAAATAAGATAGGGCCAGGAAGACTAAAGTGGCCAAGGGAAACCCTAGTATCTGCGGAACTGTTGGATTCAATGGTGAAAAGTGCAGAAAAAGGGCATTAGAAGCTCTGAATGGCTGTGACTTTGGGGGAAGACCTCTAAACGTCGAAGGATCTTGATGGGGAACACATCTAGAGGGCATCAAGGTGTTTGCAGGAACCATTCTCCGGGATTTGGTGGAGCACCCAGGGTATAGGAATGATCACCCTCCAGCTTTAAGAATCTGGGTGTAGCTAAGGGTGGCACATCAGTGAGGAAGGAGAGGAAGCTCAGAGGCTTCAGAACCTGTTGCTGCAAATAGTCCAGGGACAGCGGCACAGGAAGGAGGTGGCAGAAAGGCGGAAGCTGCAGCAAGCGGAGACCCAATGGACTGTAACAAAGCAGCAGCACCAGCTGGCAGAACAGTTCTGCAGCCAGGAACCAGAGGAAGCCTTGAAAGAGCTGTGTGGTTTCATCCCCGAGCTTGAGACAATGACTCGGAAGTGTTCATGGAGGCATTTGAGCACACAGCAATAGTGACCCGATAGGTTAAAGCCACTATTTTGAGGAACCCTCTTGACTGGGATGCCCAGGCTGCGTACCAGTCACTAACACGCCACAATGCACAAAGCCGTGAAAAGGCAGGCATAGCGTGGCCAATGGAGCTGCTCCTGTAGTCATGCACTGTTACACACAGGTCCTGTGAGTGTTGCTGTTTTTCTTAAAACCCCAACTCTGGGATAAAGAAAGTTTCACGAGAATCTCAGAATTCATTTTAGGAATAAAAAAGCTGTTTGCCAGCCCCCTGATGGTGGGAAGGAAGCATGAAAATATGACCCAACTGCACTCTGAAATCTTAGATCCCAGATAAGAAGGAGAAACACCAAAACATTGGGGTTTTTTTTACTATTATTTCATCAATTTCAACCCAAGTTTTTGACTTTGGGGGACCTGACCCATGATTTTGGATGTCCAGTGATGGATCAGGTAATGAGGCTCTGCAAACTGACTGTCACTTGTAGAAGGTGGGGGAAAAAAACCCCCAAGTGTTCTGAAGATGAAACTGAAATAACTTAGGCTTTAACTTAAATGTATTAACTAATGAGCTGTATTTTTCCCCAAGTTAAGCATGCACTCAAGTTCTTTGCTGAATCAAGGCCTTAAAGCTTTAAGTGCTGAACTTTAAACATGCGAGTATTGCCACTGCCATGGACATTAGACAGACATCAGATAAATTATCAACAGCAGCATGACTATATAGTCAGGTAGATCGGTGTTGTGTATGAAACCTTCTATTCATACATATGCACAGTACTCGGTGTACCTTCATTTTAACACTACTTTTTATTATCAGACTTTTGACATTTTAAATAGAAACGGGCTGTCTTCAGGCTAAATTGTAGTCTTGAGTGGTGTCTTGGTAGAGTCTGTCTACCTAACAAGGATGGCGTTGAGAAGGAAGAGCAGGGAGTATGGGTCTTCTGAAATTCCCATGGGGTTGACCACTAGGGCTCAATACCAGATTAAGAGAGGGTTGCTTGTGAGGAATGCTTTAAAGGACCTTCATTCCCTGAAAACACTACTTCTACAGGCTTGGGAAATGAAGAGCTGAGCTTTATCTCAAACTCTCATCAACTCTTGTAACAGCCAGACATTGTGTTGCTTCTTTCCTGCTGGGCCAGCCCAGAATTTATTCCAAACCTGTTTGTAAATGCACGGTTTCCCTCTCAGTAACATCACAGAAAGGTCCTACTGCAATTCTGTAAGCACAGCTTTGAATAAAACACCACGATGAAAGAGCACGTTCCACAAAGCAGATGCAAGAGTTCAAATGTGTAAAAAATCTCACATTTGCCAGCATCTCTCACACTCCAAAGCGGTGTTCTTCCCAACCCTCTGCCACTTAGCACCCTTTGGTCTAGGAGTTGGTGTTTGATGTACTCCTGTCAAGCTTTTGGTAACCAAAGCTTTCTAGCAAGGCAGCGGCTTAGAGAGAGATGCATGGGTTTGCAGAGACAAGAAGATATCTGAGAAAATGTCTGCCTGGAACAACTTAACTGTAAGCCTAAAAAAGAAGTTAATTTCAATGAATCCCTCTGATGAATACTGGACTATGTTCTCCACTAGGTGGCCAGCAAGTATTCAGCTGAAGGAAAGGAGAAAGAGATGCAGAAGCCAGTGATTTTTCTTTGAGCTGCAAGAGTTTACTTCTGATTTTGCACGTGTGTGTGTATTGCAAGGGTTTTCTTCACATCTGTACAGTGCATGCACAGATACCAAGCATCTGAACAATGGAGAGGACTGGAAAAGGCTATTTCTTACCTTTTCATTAGGACCCGTGTGTCGGAGAGGGAGGGAGTATTGTGTGGAGGACACATGCTGGATGCAGTTATTCTTCCTGGAACCTCCCCAGGGATGCCGAGTGGCCAGGAAAAGCCTAACTGATGAGGCAATTTCAGTGAAATGAGAGAATAAGGAAAAATTAAGCTGGGCATGGGGAAGATAATTACAAAAGCAAGTAGAAAGCCAAGCTGATTATCTGGCATATTGCAAAACAATCCTGCACTTAGGAGTCGGGCTAGAACATGGTTGTCTCATTCTTTTATATCACTTGTGGGAGCACTTGAGGCACCAAGGGCCTGGGTCTCCATCACTTTGCAGAGCAGCTAATGAGTGCCAAGTATGCAAAGTGGATGGAAACTGCTTTTGCCCATGCAAAATGAAGATTAGGCAGCATTTTGTATCCACTTTGCATAGGTATCAAGGATGACGCCGGGTGCAAGCAGGGAATGCTCAGAGCCAAGGTCTGTTGCTGTGGCATTTTTGGACAGAGCGAGACGAGCCCTTCTCCGGACCATCCTGTGTATTTGTTGTTATACTGAACTAACTGTTATTACGCTGCGACTGACTGCGCTGGGGAGCGATGAGCCAGGCTGTTACAACCTTTGTCTGTTTTCCTTACAGACGAGGACGACGCAAACAGGCTCGGAGAGAAGGTGATTCTCCGAGAGCAAGTGAAGGAGCTTTTCAATGAAAAATATGGTGAGTGGCCTCACCGCATGCCCATGCCAGGGCATTTCACAGAGAGCAGCCGCAGTTAAAATTAATTAGACTGAAGTCCGCTATTTATAGGTCAAGCAGCCTGCTGTGGCACAGGCTTGTTTCACTGCTCCACGTTACAGCCCATTCCCAGAGGTGTTCCTCATCTCTGCAGACTGCTGACAGCAGGTGGGGCTGTGACCCTTTTGTCTTCATCTCCTCTAAGGGCAAGGGGAGGGAAGGAAATCCGCATCCAGGGACTGGGACTTATGTCAGCTGCTGCTGCATTTTTAAGAGATGAGCAGCTGGAATAAGCCCCGGTGCGCTCTGAGAATGGGCCTGACGCAGGCTAGCCGCTGGGAGAGCTCTGCCTGCAGTGGGGAAGGACGGCTCTTTGCTGCACAGCACAGGTGAATCACAGCAGCCAAATGCCAGACCCCCTGCACATTTTGAGCAGACAGGTTGAAACTGCAAGAGACAAGCAGGTTAGGGTGCTGAAGGGGATGGTGGCATTTGGGCCGTCTGTCTCGAGTTATTTGTGTCCTTGCATGCCAATCTTGTGCAAAAATAGAAAAGGAAGACAAAACACCCCTGCACCACAGGGCACAGCATTCAGCAGTGTAATTATCTCAGCCCTTTGCAGAGCAGAGGCGTTGCACAGTTACTGGTGCATAGCTGTCTAGCTTTCCCCCCCACAATGTGGTTCTGGGGGCTTGATTTGCATAACCGCTTTACAGTTGTTGCTCAACCAAACTGTATCTGAGTCCTTATACTCTGTATTGGCCCACAAGCACCAGCCAACCAGAGCACAGGGACTGGCATTATCACACCATGGCAGCTGCTCATCTTCTGTGAGTGGCTCCTGTGCTTGGGCTGCTCTGGCTGGTGCCAGCACTCAGAATTTTCAAGCTAATTTGCCAGCTGCAAAAGTGCTGCTTCAGCCTGAGTGGCTCATCCCTGCAGGCCCCTGAAAAAATTCAACCGAGAGGAAAAAAAATAATGGCCAAGGAATGAGGGGTGCCAGACTCGCACACAGTACATGGGGCTGAAACCTGCTTTCTCTGAATCCCTTCTGCCCTTCTTTCACCAGTGTTTTCAGACTGCAAGCTCAATATATGGACTCAGCTTACAGAGTTAACAGTTCCTCTGCGGGCTGAGCTTCCGAATGTCCAGAGCAGAATGACCAGGTGGTGATGTGAGATGGTAGCTTGGCCAGTGGAGAGACACTAGACTACTTGTGTAACATCCAGTTCAAGAGCTAGTCTATTCAGGGCAAGGAATAAAGAAATGTAGAGCAATACCACGTGTCACAGTTGGAGGAAGTGAACGTGTATGTTACTGAGCCAGCCTCTTTGTTTCCAGTAAAAAAAAAAAAATATTGGGTGGTAGTTGCATAGAAGGATTAAACAAGTGTGATCTGTATTAAACAAGTGTGATCTGTGTGCTGTTGGAGGCGTGCGAGGGACTGCAGAAGCCCTTGTTTCAGGTGCTTCTATCTCCCATGAAAGAGGGTGAGCTAGGCAGGGAATATGTTCTCATTACAGTAACAGCAGGTGATCTCCTATTCCCCTCCCAAAACACACAATCTGAACATTGCTGAATATGTTCCAGATGTTAAATCAGCAGCTGCTTGCTAAATAAGTAATATTGCACTATATACTGATTCTCCCCCACTTTTTGTGTAATGTGCCTGTTGCCTGAGCTCTAGACTGACACACAACTCAACTTCTCTTAGCTACATAGCCCCACTAGGGTCAGTACGAACACACTCTGTTGCAGTGATGGTCAGACTCAAGCCCTGAGAGTCAAAAGTCTGGTCGCTGGACCAGTTGGGCTTAGAGCATGCAGGGTCAGCTGCATTGGTGTGCACAAACCTCGAGTTACCAGGTTACTCTATCCACTGTGGAGTTTCTTGCACCTGGCTCTGCCAGTAGCTGTCAGAGACAAGACACTGGACAAAAAGCTTCTTAGTCTGATCTGAGCTAGCTGAACTCCTTTGATCTGGGTGCCAGAGCATACCACTGAATTTGCAGCAGAGCATTCTCTGAACAGGCCCTACCTTGCACCAAACAGCAGCTGAGCCTCTGTAGACAGCAGTAACTCAGGATGATTGTTAAGGCTGATTTCCTTGGAAAGAAAGCAAGAAGCTGTAACCATGCTCGCTGACTTTAATGCCTCAGTTTGGGTTTTGGTAACCCTTGGTGGGGAGTTAAGTCCCAGCCCTTGCCTAGGATATGGAAAGAGGATAGAGGAAGAGGGTTATTAGTAAAAGCTCTTGCAACAGAATCTGATGCTTTGTTAGGAACAGAACCCGTGACCCAAGGTTGTGGAGGATGAGAACTTGGCAAAGGCATCAGCTTACGTTGTTATCGGAGAGTATTTTGCTGGACTTGCGGACACAGATGTGGAGCGTATGTGTAGGCATTGTATATTAGCCCCAAAATGCATTTAATTGTGAGAGTATTTAAACACCGATGAATCCATCAATTAATTGAACAGAAAGATATGAAGCAATTTCATCTCATAAGCAAAAGAATATCATTTCCTCAGGTTGGGCTAGTGGGAAGAAACAGGGATATGTAACTCAAGAGGAACGTGGCCTAGAGAGATCCTTCTTGTCTTTGTCCTTGCAAGAGATTTGTATTCAGGTGGTCGAAAGTGTGCCCAGTCCAAGAGCTCATTTCCGACAGTAGCTCAGAAAGCCCAAAGGAATGCCAGCCTTCACAACTTCCAAGACTTGAGGCGCTGTCCTTGCGATGCGCTTCTCACTCCACAATTTAAAACTCACTGGCTTGGCACCAAAAACCTAAAAAGTACTTGGAACCTATTATTGTTGAGTGAATTCCTGACTTTTAGGGAAGGAACTGAGATACGAAAGTCCCCAAGGGAAAGTATTTTTCTTGCTTAAATAACAAAACCATTCTTATCACGATGTGCCTTATTTAGATTTTGAAGAAAAATCATTAAGCAACATATAACATTTCTAGGAAAATTGTGAGTGCATTGAAAACCCAGCTTTGCTGACAAAATACTCTCTGATATACCTGAGGGTTCAAGGCATCCACTGACTCTTTGTTTGTCACGTTGTCCTTTACTTGGCTATTGCAGGAGAAGCTTTGGGCTTGAACCGGCCAGTCATGGTGCCATACAAATTGATCAGGGACAGTCCTGATGCTGTTGAAGTTACTGGTCTGCCAGATGATATCCCTTTTAGAAACCCCAACACCTATGACATCCATCGGCTGGAGAAAATCCTAAAAGCTCGAGAGAATATCCGGATGGTCATTATAAACCAGCTTCAGTAAGTCTTAATAACTTCTGCATTGTGTTTAAACTTACAGCCCAGTTCTCCAACAGAGGCAAATTAGCACAAGCCCCAGTGATTGCATTGGAGCTGCGCTAGTTTACTTTTGCTCAGATTCTGGTCCATGCTTTCTTCTGGATTACATTTCCAAAATGCTCCTCCCTCAGACACCTGAGAAATCCTGCCAGGCTAGGGAACAGTTGGGTTCCTGTTCAGATTCTTTTATGCTTCCCAGCCATGTGTTTGTGGTGGGTGCAGTAGATAAAATGGGGTATCATCTCAATGAGCCTGAAGTCCTGTGAGGAGCAGGAGGGCCAAAGCCATGAAGTATTAGTCTGCTCTTCCACTGATGGTCACACGGGGGAAGGGAGGGAGAGGCAACCAACCAGGACCTCTTTTGGGGGCCAAGAGGGAACACTGCTAAAGGGAAGCCAGCCTTGTCCTGTAGTTGGCTTCTTCACCCCCAGACAGGCAGTTTCCCCTCTTCAGCAGGGATCAAGGGAGCCCTTGTCCCGTGTCGTCCCCAAGACAAACTGCGTGAGATAAAGGCTGCCTCAGGGTGCCAAAGCAGTTGTTTTTTTCAATGTCCAATCAAGCAATTTTTTAGAGCTCTCTCATGAAGTAAAAGCTTTGGACTGAGGCTGTGGCCTGCCATGTGCGCTGCTCTGGGAGGGGAGGATTTTGGGCAGGTTTCCAGAGGAAACAGTCCTGTGGCCAAGCACGGTATCAGAGGTCTGGATTGCCACCAAGCATGTAGGCGACAGAGGAAGCCCCACTCTGAGACAGTTGATAAAGAACATGCATGGCCCTAACTGTTCGTGCTCTCTAACCCTGCCTTGTTTCTTACACAGGCCTTTTGCCGAAATATGCGCCGAGGCCAAACAGACAGGTGAGCTCAATGCCCAGATTGCCAGCTGTGCTCCCGTTGCAGCAGAATGAAACAGGCTGTGGCACCAAATTAAACAAGAGGGCCTGTCTTCTGGGCTAAAAATCCAAATGGAGCAGGCCTACTTAATAGATGTCTGTCTTCCTAATCTTTAATTTTCCCCATTTGATCTTCCAGTGGGGGCCTGGGACAAGGCCTGGGATCCACTGAAGGAGGAAAACGCACAGGCTCAGCTTCTCTGCGGTAGCTTTCATGATGCCGTTTGTGTGGAAGCAAAAGAGATGCTATTGTTTCAGGCAGAGATTTGCAGTCTCCTAGGGGACTGGATGGCCCTGTGCCCATTACATTCAGTGGCAGTTGCCAACTACAGCTTATAAGACAGCTTTGAAAATCTCAGCCCTAATTTCTTTTTAAATATCCTAAGATCGGATCACTGTGCATGAGAGGAATCCGAGTCCCAGCTCACTACGATAAAATCGCAGTGTAACTGGCACTCATTATCATCCCAGTTAATGGTCTCAGCAGGAAGCTGAGAATCAAGAAAGCTTGGAGAGCGTTGTGACTTCTGGTGACTTCAGAGGGGTCTTGTGTGTAAAGAGGGGTCTTGGGTCCACCTGTGACAAGGGAAAGCAGCATCCAGGGAAGGGTTAGGGGCTTCCTGCCTGTCACATGGGTGATCTGGGTAAAGGAAGAAGAGATTCTGGCCAGAGAGTAAAAGAAAAGGGTGTGCATCATTTTTCCCTGGCTGGCGGAGGCAGGGGAGAAAGCCTCTGGAGCAGTAGACAGAGTTGGTTGGTGGAGTTACTCCATGTTTCATTAAACTAATAAATTGTTCTTACAGGCCAGGGTCCTAAATCAGCTTGGAGAGAGGGAGGGGTGGGAAGAGGGTGTTTGCTTCCCTTCCTGAGCCCTTCTGTATACCCCGGCTTTTCCCCCTTCAGAAAAAGACAACAGTGTTCCTAAGCGAAAGCGGAAGAGGATCTCCGAAGGGAACTCGGTATCTTCCTCATCCTCGTCCTCCTCGTCCTCCTCTTCCAATATGGAGTCCACATCATCAACAAATCAGATCTCGCTTGTGGTAAAGCCTTCTGCATATTAATCCAATCACTGCCTATCTATCTTTTTGTCTCTACATTTTAGACCACCCTCTCTCTCTTGCTATAGAGATGCACTAGAATCCATAATATAAAATGGCAGCACCAAATCTGGCATAAAACAGCCAAGGTGTACCAGCATACAGCATAGGTAGCACCAGCCTTAGAGCCACTGCCCAATTCACTGTTGTTCCTGAAAGCAATGAATGTGGCCCCTCTGCATCTCTCCTGCAGCAGCTCAGCCTGCTCTAAAGAGCCGTGCTATTCACCAGGCTCCACCAGCATCCACTGATGAAGCCCCCCAGCAATGTGTTAAAGCTGCACTCAAGGGAGGTAGCAGACAGGACAGGAACATCTTATGCACTTACCTGGCATAAAGTATCCTGCCCTGAGACAGGGACCTGTTGCATAAAGCTGCTGTTCCCACTCTCCACAACTGCAGGAAATCTAGACCTGGCACTGCTGCAGATGTGGCATCGAGGGCTCAAATCCTGCAAGGTCTTGAGTGCTTCCTGGGAGATGGCCAGCACTTTCAGTTCCAACTGACTCTAATGGCAGCACCTTGCAGGATCCGTCCTTGAGGGCCTTGTTATACCTTACACTGTGACCTCCACAACGTTGATTGGCTTAGTGCTAGCTTCAAGTTTGGAGCAGTCACACCTTAAGGCTAAAAACCTTTTCCTGACTGTGCTGTACCTGCATAGCTGTGGCTTGTCACTAGAGGCCTGGTGAGCAGGGCTGGTGAACCAGGACAGGCTTTTATTGGCTCCTGTTGCCTGCCACCGCTAGGCACGGCATGGTGCTGTGGGAGGAAACCAGCAGGGCGGTGCGGTGCAGTGTTCCTGGGCTGGGCAGCAATGGAGCCGTCGGGCTGGGCAGCAAAGCCAGTACCAGAGCCCCCCTGCCTCCTCGGCACTGCCTCATGCAGCTTTCCTTTTTCTCTTGTGCTGGGCCACACTCTGCCTGCCGTGCAGTAGCATCCTGGCACGCCAGCTCTAACTTTCCATGCCTCACTCCCCGCTCCCTTCCCACTGGCCCTGACCTGCCTCGAGCTGTTGCCATCTTCAGCTGTGCATAGAAATACCATTGGGGAAAGGCACTGTATCCTGGGATACTGGAGGACTGCAACTTGAGCAGCACAGCTGTGGGGAGTGGCCACATATTAATGGAACAGGAGCTGGGTAGTGTGGATCAGAGAGAACCTTGCCCTAGAGCGGTGTAACTTTGAGCTGGGTGAGTGCTATAAGAAAGATGCTTAAAAGTGTTAATGTGCAGCCAATCCAGGGGTTAAGAGCCCTAGGAGCCACCTAAAATGACCATGCAACAAGTCCTTGAAAGAGGCCCATTGCAACGTAGTCATTTTGCCCTCCTGTATGTTCCTATCCATCCTTCTGCTCCCTTCTGCACTGCGTGCAGTAACATGGCTCCACATGACTGCTCAGATGAAGTGCTGGGGATCATAATATGGCAGGTAAGGTTACGACACTAATGACAACTCATCAGCCTTTGAACAAGCTTCACCAGATCCGGACGCAAATTTTAAGGATCAGAAGCTTACGCGTAGCTGTATTCTTTGTATAAGCCCGTCCTGTCAACCTTTGGGAGGTGCTGTTAACATACTCCAGCTTTCAGTTTGCTTGGGCCATGATGAGAGGTGGCTTTATTACGTTTTAAAGGCCAGTCTCATTGGGAGAGGTGTGAAGTGGCTTCAAGCAGAAACTCCAAGACACAACTGTAGAAAGTGAAATCAGTTGAGATGCAATGATTTGTTCCTTGGTGCTTACCTAATGCTGAGGATCTGGCGTCAGTTTATGGATTGACAATGAAGTATGAAGTGTGTTTAAAACACAAGAAATAGTAATACATTTAAAAGATTTATGTCCATTTTTATGGTGTTATTTTTTTATTTTAAGAAGGAGGGGAAAGAAAGATCTTTCCTTGGAAAGTGGGATCTTTGCCCTGTGTCTGACCATAACAGATTGGATAAATGCTTGTCTTTTTGTATTGTGCCTTAACAATGGATTTTGTTTTCTCTCTCTCTCTCTTTCAGCAATGGCCCATGTACATGTTAGACTATGGTGGTCTAAACGTCCAGATCCCGGGACCGATTAACTATTAGACCTCAATACTGAATCAGCACCTCAAATAAAAGAGTAAATAAATAAATGTAATTTATGTAAAAAGTGTATATTCTAATATGTATCAATGCCTTTTAGTTTTTCCAATGATTTTTACACTATATTCCTGCCATCAAGGCCTTTTTAAATAAAAATAAAAAGTGTTGCCTTGCTCTTAAAGGTACTTATTTTTATTATTTGTGGTATTGCCAAATGCTGGGAGTGAGAAAACTAAGCACAGAACAGCATCTTCTGAAGGAGAGCCACAAGCCTTGTCATACTTTCGCTGCACAATAAAAGCTGTCATGACCCTGTTGTCTGGACCCCAGATGTTTGGTGCATTGTTTTCACGCTTCATTTGCCACCAGTCTCTCCAAATTATAGTCTTTTTTTGATATTGGAAACTGTGTACTAAATTCCAGTAACACCGTGGTGCGGATGAGGAAACACTCAACAAGGGAGCTCTGGGTCCTCCGTTCCGCTGAAACCCTTTGGCACCACTCTAGAAACCTAAAGTGGCTTTTAAGTGAGCAGAAATTACCTTTAAGTTCACTTGAAGGACATTTTATCCAACCATTTAGGGAAGGCTAAAGGCATCTTTGCGTAGAAGATATTATTGCTCCCGCAACTGCTTCCCTAGCAGGCTCACATGCCTCGTTTAGGTGTGTATGAGAGGGGAGAGAGACATTCTTCCCATAGCTCACAAAATTTCTCAGTTGAGTAATGTGGGATGGAATGTGCCCCTGTGCAGAAAGCCTGCTCATGGCCCAGGCCCTCCTTAAATCCTAGGTAAGCTCTGTTCTGAGACTCGACTAAGTCTGGCTCCCTCCAGCCTTCCTTCCCAAATAAGAATCAGCTGCTGTCTGAGTTAGCAGCCTCTCAAAAGTTCAGTCCTTTTCAAAGCATCAAATTCGTGACCAGGCAGTTGTAATCCTTTTTTTTTAAAGCCTGAAAACTTATGGATTAAAGAAGGCTCCTTAAGTAAACTTCATTCATCCAAGGACAGAAGAAGCTAGGCAATTCCTAAATTGTTAGACCAAAATTGTCTACCATTAGGCATGGCTGAGTAACGTGTGGTGATGTGTTCCCCATTTTCCAGCCCCCATCGTTGTCCGATGGACCATATTTGAACCCGTGCAGATGTCCAGTAAATTGCTGCAGTCCCCCCGCTATTTCCCTAGTGTGGTGGAGGCATTTCCAGAGCTGCAGCAGTCAAAACCGCCACCACTTCCGTGTCAGCAAACCTCCAGACCCATAGGAAACTCTGCTCCCTGCGACACAGCCCCATGCTCTGGATCGCAACAGCATGTGGAGTTGAGTCCACAGCCAGATCCAGCGCCTAGGGCTGAGCCAGTGTGCTGCATCAGACCTGGAGGCTGACATCACACTGGATCCAGGTTGTGGATCTATGCTGCTTGTATAGGATCTGCTCCGCTGACTGGCCCCATGCCACTCACCCAGCCCAGGGTGAGCACCCCTACGCTAGCATTTTTGCCATGGAGTCTCATCTAGCTGACCAACAGGTCTTGTCAAGCATGCACGTAACTTGCATTCACATGAAGATGAGATATTGAAATCCACAAGCAGGGTAGAATGGGTCAAGTACTCGGATACTATAGAAAAGAGAGTTGATACAAGAGCCTGGGTAAAGTAGACCCATTGTGCACGTTTGAGATGAGATGGGAAGAAGATGCATAGGGTAATGGAGAAAGGAGATGGCTCAGCCACTCTAGGCAAAAATGAGTGCAGATAACTTGATGCTCGGTGTCATTCCGGCTGTATGTTGCTTCTCACCTTAAAAACCATCCTGCGATTGGACAGCAGTAGAAATTCCCAGCTGGTAGTTTGCTTTCAGTGTTCCAAGCTGGGGAGTGAAGGATTAATTTTGGAAAGTGGTTGTTACAGGCATCCTACCTGTATCTCTGTATCGGGTCAGTTGACTTGATTTATAATGATGCAGCCAGGCAGCATTGCTTTGGAGAGGGAGCAATCCATACGGTAGTGGGAGCCAACCTGTTTGGCAGGCATGTTACAGACTAGCTCCACGCCCTCCCCAAGCACCACTTGCATCCCCTTCCCCTGCCCAATCTGTTGCTCTGCCCTGTGATCTCTGCCTGATCTCCTGCTCTGCTTTCTGCTTCCTACCTAGTTTTCCACTCTGCTGCCTGTCCTCTCCCTGATCTTCCACGTGACATACATGGTTGGCCACCCCTGGTCTAGAGCATCTAACTGCATCCCAAACAGAAAGGAGGGCACTAACTCCAGAAAAGAAGCCAGATTGAGAACTCTTTACAGTATTATGCCCCTGGATTTGTTTTTAAGAGCTTCAGAGCTTTCCAGGCCAAGTCCCCATCTTTTCACTTCCCACAGAAAGGTTTGGATCCTTTGGTGAATTCTTTCAAAGCATTTGGGATTTCATTTATATTTCCTTGATGTCCCTTCATTGCTGGAGGTTGGTGAAAATTAACTGACACAATGAAAGCCCTAACCAAGCGGTAAGGGAGGAACAAAGCTAATAACCAAAAGAGGGACGGAGTCGTGTATCTGTGACGCAAATTAGAAGTGCAGTTTGACATCAGAACACCTGACATCAATCAACATCCAGGCTCCGCTACCGCTGTGTCAGCTCGTTACTCCAACCTGCAGCTCTTCCAGTTATGGAAAAAAAAGAAATTCACAGATAAAAAATACAATTTTGTTTCCCAAAATTAATGAGTGTTTTTGCTTGGATTTGTTGACAAATCAAGCAGAATAGGTACCCTCTAGCAGGTGACATTCATTATATTTTGACTTGTGTTTTCTTTTAGAAAGTTAACATGGCAAAGCTGAAGGTTATTGAATAACCTTTTCATGAACTAAGATTTCTAGACTCCTGAAAAAACAGGGCTGGAAGCCATCTAATCCAGTGATTTTTTTTCAACCAGGATGCTGCAAGATCTTTTTAAGGTGCCATGGGGTACTGCTTAGTATTAGCACTGTGAGGTGTGCGAATGCCAAACACCTACGCATGACTCATAAGATAAACCCAGAGATCCATAGGGTCCAAACGTTATGACCTGTTGTGGTCTTTCTAAGTTTTTTGCAACAGAAGAATTGCTCTATGATTTTTCCATAGTCAAAAAAACAAGTGAAAATTAAGAGCTGGCATTTTCCAAGTGGTGCTTTGAGGATGGTTGAGAACTGCTGATGTGAGCCAAAACCCTGCTCAAGGCAGGATCATCCCTATCTAAACCATCCCAGACAGACATTTATCTAATGCATACTTAGAAACTCCCAATTGCAGAGATTACACAAGCTTCCTGGCAATCCATTCCAGTGCTTAACCAAGACATACAACATTATACCAAGTTTACCGCGGATTTCAATACTGCTGTGTTCGTTGCATCCATGTAAGGACCTTACCAAATTAGAAGCCTAATGCACTGCATAGTACTTCTGTTAAAAGCCGCTGGGTAAATTCAGCCAGCAGAGTTTAGTCAGGACAAAAGAAAATCGTACTTATACTGGGGACAAATTATTCAGTCTAACAGAATTAAAAGGCGAAAAGCTTCTCAACTGCCAGGGAGGTACAAAGGAAATCAGAAGCCAGTTGTATCTCAAACCTATCTCTCCGCATCGCTGTGCATTAATCAACCTTGCTAGCTAGGCTGCAGTTCTATGACTGGCCCTCAGTTAGCTTTATGACACACTCAAAACTTCCTGGATATCCAGCAGGTTAATGACCAGGCAGTTGTGCTGCTTTTGCAGCGGGGAACACATCATCACACGTTACTCAACCGTAGTGCTGCTTTTGCAGCGGGGGCCCCCTTAAGCACTGGGACCACAGTTCAAACACTCCCGTTAGTTGCAGAAAGCCTTAACAACCCTGCCAGAAAGGGTGGACTCAGAAAGAAAAGCTGTAACCCTGTGCCCAAGGTGGAATGAGGAAGAAATGAAAACCTACGCAGCCCCTCACCTCTCCTGTGTTACAAGAATACGATGATTTCACCAGGAAATTCTGACTTGAAGGGCTAATCCAGAGAAGTGCTCACCCACATATGATGCTGAGGAGCTGATGATGAGGCTGGTTGGGTACTGCCCTGTTTCAACCCTACTTTTCCTGAGCTCCCAATAAAAATGGCTGCCAGAAGTATTAGTCATGTCAAAAGAACAATTTAAATCTTCCATTTTCCTTTCCTCTTCTCTTTTTTTCCTGTCCCTTTCTGTATCTACTCTTGTTCACTTAATTGGCTCAAAGGTGATGGGCGCGCTGCATCAGTAGACTGTTGGGCCAACATTTTTCTCCCTTGAGTACCAAAATCCAGACACCTCCAGGAACCCAAATAAAACTGGCCTGAGGGGAAGAAGGCAAGTCCTGTGTTTAAGGCTTTTGACTGAGACTCAGCAAGTTTTGGCTCAATTCCTTCATTTTCCACCAGGTTCTGGTTTGGCTCCAGTCAAGTCACTTGATCTCCCAGAGCTGCGGTTTCAACATGCGGTTAATAAAACCTTTGTCAATTTATGCTTTGGGTAGTTAACCCCTTGGAGCGGGGACTGCCTCGGAGGATGTGTGGATACAGCACCTAGCACAGTGAGTCCTGTGTGTGCTTCCATACTTTCAGGATCATTATTGTTCAATTTTCAGATGTGAAGGCCACTCCTTCCCATTGGAGTCTGTGCAAATTGAGTCCCATATAGAATCAGTACCTAACTTTAGGTTAGAAAAGTTGCCCCGTTGCTTCTTTTGTTATGATGGAATATGAAAACATTTGAGAGGACAGTTCTGTACTTTCCCCACTTTGGAAAAATGATGATTATTGCTTGATTACTGTTTTCAGTTGGGTCTAATTCTAGCAGTTTCCCTAATCTTGATCTTTTCATTTGTAGTATATTTTTGTACCCAGTTTTGTATATAACATGATTATGTGCCGAATGGAATCTATTCCCTTGCAATTAGACCACTGAAGATGCAGATCCTAGCACTTCAGCCACATTTCTCATTTATTACTTTTCAAAGAATTTGGTGATTTTTTTGTGTGTATGTTTACAAATCCAATAACAATCCTCATTAAGAGTTGCAAAACATGAAACCATTTGATCCCAGACAGATGGCAGCTAAATGAAGTTTAATTAAAGAATGAGAGCTTTGATTCAAATCATTTTTTAAAAATATAGTACACCAAGATGCTGGAGAAGTAGCATAAACAGCATCTGTGCTTTTATTCAGAACCCAGAAACCATTTGTGAGAAAACACTTTGCAAAACGTTTCAATGAAATCATGAGTTTGTCAACCACATCTTCAGCAAAATCAAACTGCCAGCTGGATACAGTGTAGAAATCCTGCTTTTTTCCCCTTCAGATAATGCAGCAAATACCTAGGAAGCAGCTAAGGAACCAAGGAGAATTTTTGGATGGGTTGTTGGCACTTACTGATTCATTTCTTCCTTTTTTTTTTTTTGAAGAATTCCACTAATGCAAAAGAGAAAGAAGTTTGATTCAAGACAGAAGTGCAGTCCAATCTCATGCTCTGTATCTGAACACCTTGCAGTAGTCACGGCTCACACAAGTCACCTAGTACAGCAGGTCAAGTTGCAGCAGAGGATTTGGCTCCACCTGTTGGGTCTTGTCTCAGTAAGGGTGCTGGCAGGTGGTAGTTAACACGTGTTTGCTAAGACACGCTCCCATCGTCTTAAACCCAGAAGCACTACAGCTGCAAGTTCAGACAGCCTACCCATGCCATTCCTTGCTCACTCCTGTGCTTAAAGTCAAAAACCTTACACATTTCCACAGCCGCCACATAAGATTTTGTAAAGTGGAGGAGGCATGTGACTTCAGGGAATGAACAATGGGCAAGAAGAATGGTGAAGAAAGAGGAGCCTGGACATGGCTATCGGGTCTGGCTCCTTTTTTCATATAGGTTCTTTAGTTAGAAGGGATGCAGGTGGGAAATCTGGAGGCAATTGCTTGCGTGCTGATCGTTGTTTCTCTCTCAGCAGAATAGGAAACGTTTCCAAGCTTTTCCATGTGGTGGCAGCAGCCCTTCCACATAGTTTCCAGAAAGAGAATGGGTTTCTCTCTCACATTCTGAGAGTTCAGTCATCTTCAAAATAATCCTTTTCTTTTCCCTTGAAAAGAAGGAGACAGGTTCCCAGCTGGTGTGGATTAAAGTAACTTCAATGGAGCATCACTGATTTATATTAGTGAAGGATCCTGGGCCCTGGCTTGGCATTTAAAATATCCAGGAGGGTCTAGAGCCATGCATTTTCTCCCTCTATTATGTCCTCCAAATAAAGGCCCAGATACCATTCAGCTCATTCAAAGTAGTGCTACTGATTAATTCCAGAATAAACCCACGGACATTAATGGTCAGCAGAGTGGGTACCACTAATTTAGTAGATAATGTAGTAGGTAATGACCTGACTTTCTTCTCATTTCCACCTAAATCAGGAGTCAATGGAGTTACACTGTTGCCCCTTTAGGGAATACTGGGTGTGTCTACTGGTTCATTAATGTGTAGAAATTGCAGTAGATTACGTGTAGTACCTGTAATGACAGGTACTAAATGTGCTGTAATTGGCACTTATGCATTAGCGCAGACGAACATTTTTTTAGTGACGTTAATGTGCATTAGCCTGGGTTTTGCCACACTAATGAGCAGTAGAATTAGTCTTCTGCACATTAAGCATCTCGTGTAGACATGTCCACTGAACGACACTGAAACATTCAGGGCATTTCAAAGTCCAGCTCTTATGTTAAAGAAAATAGCAATGTGTGACTACTGCCAATGCAAGCATAGTTTTGAGCAAAGGGTTTGCGTGGCTGTTATTTGACATTTGTGGCTTTTTCCAAGGTCATTTTCAAACTAGCTAATGACAGGGTCTATCTCCTGCCATATGCAAATGTTCAGCACTTTAAAATGCAGCTCAGTCCAGGCACATTTGGGTAGAGCCCCAATCTGATGCAAGGAAATCTCTCAGACATTGACTCATATGGATCTGCATTAGTTCTGCTACTAAATGTAACTTTCTCTTGCAGGAGAGCCCAAACCTGGGGCCAGATTTTTGGCTGCCTTGCCCCTTGGGCCATTATTTGAGCAGATGCCACTGCCATTTTTGTTTGGTAACAACACTGTACACCCGTCTGACATGGGTGTACAGGATGGAAGGCAGTGAGGACCCAGGCAGCTTGTTTGCCTTTGCAGTCTCAATCCTGAGCCCAAATATGAAGCCCATGTGTGCCTGTGAAACCTGAAGAATAAGAAGTGTATCGCAAATCACTAATTACTTCAGTGGGGTATCACTGGAGCAAGATGTGAATGGCAAATAACTGACAGGCCAGCTCCACATCTTGGAAGTCTGTTCTCTTCCTAGCATATACATACTGCTCCTTTTCATGGTAACAGCAGAGTCCTTGAGCAGAGAGAGACAGAGTTAGTGTGAAGCAAAGTGAAAAAATACATACTCCGTTCTTGTCTCTACCCTTTTTCTTAAAAGTAGCCCTGTAGTGAAGAGGGATGGATTTCCACACACGTGACTATAAACTAGCACAGGTGGCTATAAACTTATGGACTTATATGGGGGGAAAGGAGGAGTTTCCAGTGTCTCATGAGCATGCTGCTAGTGGAGCATCTAAATCTTTTGTTAGATGAATATATTAAACAGCTGTCTCAGATTCAGATTAACAGATCCGTGGGATATGAAGGCAGATTGTTGTATCTGAATTGAATTGGCATGCATTAGTGCTAATTTGGTAACACCATTTCAGCTAGTACTTTTGTGACATGGAGCCGTGGGATGAATGGGTGTGAACCACAACTGAAGACTTTTTTTTTATGTGGTTTAATAAGATGATGAAAAGGGGCCTCCTGAAGGGACAGGCCATAACTCCCAAAGAGCTGTTTGTTATATGAAGGTGGCTTCATGTTCCTTATGATCCAACAGTGGGATTTCAAAGCTGCAGAGGATGGGGCTACTCAGTTCCTAGGGAGGTCCAGAGGGAACAGGATGTCTTAAAAAAAATCTTGCCCCATGTTTCCAAAATGAAGACTCCAAATACATAATCAGTGACTGTGCCTACCATCAATGGTGCTTGAGTATACCCAGAAAGGACTTTTGCTCTGGAATTGTGGCAGAACCAATCTTTCCTCTTTATACTGCTTTCATTAACGTTATATCTTAGCACCTCACCGTCTTAAATCCATTAATCCTTTTGCTGCATCTGTGAGGGGGTGGGAGTGATGTTATGCCCATTTTACAGATGGGGAAACAGACACAGAGACTAAAGGCAAAATGTTTCAAGCTATTTAGGGACCTTTATTAGTAAAACGTTATATATATATATATATGTATATTAGATGTCTCACAGCAAAAGCCTGGAAAGGGTTAATGAAGGGCTCAGTTATTCTCCTAGCTAGACTAAACAGCTGATTAGAAAGAGGTGCTGTAACAGGCTATGGCTGGCAAAAGGAGTGGAGTAGTAGGTAGGGAGATTTCAGACACACACGCTGAGAGAAGCCATGTCAAGGACAGGGTAGGAAAAAGACTGACCAGGAGAGAAGGTAGACAGCAGCCCAAGGAAGTAGTGAAGGTTGAAAAGAGATGGTATTCAGCCGTTCGGAGTGCACAAAATCTTATGCTTCTAAGTCTAAGTGAATAAGATATATATAAGACAAAGTGCATATTTGTACTGCCTTCTTCAGCTGTTTACCACAGTGGCTCTGGGCTGGAACTCAGCAGAGAAGCTGGGTCTGAGTTTTCTACAGATATAGAAAAGACAGCTCTACAGAAAAAGGGATCAAGGACTGTTGGAACCTGGCTGGATGTATGGTCCTTTGGATTTTGTGGGGTGATCTTAAACCTTGTTATCTTTAGGTGGTGAAAAGTCGGGGGGGGAGGTTGTTCTGAAATTATACAAACAAGGAGGGCTGCAAGAGCATTCAAATAAATGCTGTGAAGTTGACTAGGGATCTGCATGCGTGGAGCATTTTTGTTCAAATAATCTTAAAGCACTTCACAAATATTAATGCATCAAGCCCCCAATATGCCTATGCATTGTAGTACTCTTCTTGTACAGGTGATGTAACTGAGGCACAGGGAATATTAGAAGCCAGGCCAAAGTCCCAGAGGAAATTCATGGCAGAGCTGGGATTACAATCTAAGCCTCCTGAATTTCAGACCTGTGTGTGTCTCTCCAGTCCACATGTGTCCTGTTGATTACGGACCCAGAGATCTCCAGGAAACATGCAAAATCCTTGTCTCTAAATGCCAGAGTTTACATCTGGGTCTCTGAATTAGCAGGAAGATATATGAAATCATTTAGTTAAACGTCTCTCTCTGTTGGCTGCATATCCGAGTGTCAAGAGCCCTAATTAGCTATGCAAGTATTGGGAAATAAGACCGTGCTTGAAATTTCTTTCCACTATACTTATGTCCAATAACATACTATGAATAACTTGTGTTGAGGGCTAAAGTCTCTGACTGAGTCTCATGTAGCACGGTTGTGTCAGCCACAGGTCTGACTTAATGTGCTTTGTGGAAAAAGAAGGCAGAATCCTGCCAGAACAGTAGCATTTATTTCCTAGAAGGTTCCTCTCTAGCTCAATTGCTACAGATGTGTTTATATGAGGGCATAATCAAGCTCTGTGTTTATCATGAGCCTCTCACTGTAGGTGCAGGCAGAAGTTATATTTTTCACGTGATCAGCCCCCTAGAAATGCTCTAGATCTATGCTGTGACACGTGCACAGCTGCAGAGCACTTTTAAAATGTCTGTTTATGCAAAAAATTAACCCTCCTCAAATGATGTATCAGATGACGATGCTCTACTTTAAAGTGCCTTAGGGAACTAGTGTTTCTTAGGGTTAATTTGTCCGTGATCTGGGCTGGGCTGCCCAGGGCTGTCAGCAGGAAGGGAGGGGGAAGCCAGCAGCAGTGAGCTGCTGGATGGGGTTTGCCTGGCCTGAGCTGGAGGAGGGATGGGTGGATCAGAGCCCCTGCCCCACACCTTGCATACCCCACCTCCAGCTCAGGCTGCACAAACTCCAGCTTGCAGCTCGCTGCTTCTGACTTCCCCCTCCCCTTTCTCTTCCCGCTGACAGCACCAGAGCTGGGAGGGGAGTGAGCCTGGGAAGAGGGACTGCTCCTTAGTTGGTTGCTCACCTGCAGGTAGGCTTTATTTCCCACCCCCCACCCACTAGTGAACATCCGTTGGGTGGCGGGGGGGGCACTCTAACTCATGGTGCTTTATGTAAAGTGCCATGAGTTAGAGTAGGAGCCTGCACATCTGTCAGCATCCTCTGTTGCTTTTCAAATCTTCTCCAAAATCTGCCTCTTTTCAGGAGGCCCATCACTGGGAGCCTTATACCCTGAGGATAATGGGGAAGACCAATACAGTGATTCTAACAAAGTTACTGCTCTACTGCCTGGTCATCTGGACACTTTGTTTTGAGAAGTTATCCAAGGTTGTTGTCTGATCCTTGCAGACAGGCCCTTGTTCTTTGCAGCGTCCCACTAATTTTGGAGGGACACCCTGGTTGCTTTGGTATCTATCCAGAGGCTCTGATTACAGGGTCAGGGACTTGGCTTTTAAACTGTCTAGGGAAGAATCTATATCTGGCTCTGTTGTCTACAGCAGCAAACTTGCTGTTGGTGCTGCAACCGTAATAATGGCTCATGGCTGATGTCTGTGCCAGTAAGTCTGTCTTCCCTTGCTGTAAGAGAAAAAAGACAGCGTCCTCAGATGCTGACAGATGTGCAGGCCCCCACTCTTAACTCATGGCTCTTTACATAAAGCACCATGAGTTAGATCACACCACCCCTTCCCCAGCCTACAGACATTCACCTGTTGAGTTGGGGGAATGGCAGGTGGGATTGAGCCTGCCTGCAGGTGAGTGGCCAATTAAGGAGCAGCCCCTCTCTCCTGCTCAGCCCCATCCCAGGTCTGGGGCTGTCAGCAGAGGTGGGGGATGGGGAAGGGAGAATCCGGAAGGAGCAAGGTGTGGGCAGAGGCTTACTCAGCCTGAGCTTGGAAGGGGGCTGGGAGGGCCATAAGGGTGGAGGCTCTGATCCACCCCTGCCCCCCTCCAGCTCAGGCTGGGCAAATCCCAGCCAGCAGCTCACTGCTACCGCTTTCCCCTGCCCCCTCCCTTCCTGCTGACAGCCATGGTGGCAGGGCCGGCATGCATCAGCCCAGTCCCAATTGCATGACAAATTAACCCTAGGGAGCGCCTTCATTTGATACCTCATCTGAGAAGGGTTAATTTTTTGTGTGATCGGCCACTTTAAAAGTGCTTTGCAGCCATGCACGTATCATGGGATGGCTGTAAAGCACTTTCAGGGGCTGATCATGTGAAAAGTGTATCAACAGACCTGGTCCTGGTAATAGCTGGAAATAAGGACACAATGGGTGGTTTGTTTTTTGGAAGCTGTAGTCATAGAAGTGGTACTGACAACAAATTGTATTCAGTGACAAACAAGTAGATAGGGTAGATTGTGCTCCAAGAAGTGGAAGATTCTTGCCTGTCCATAAAGAAGGGCAGGTTTATTTGCTTCCAGGGCACTTCAAAGCCTGTCAAAGAAACTCAGTGGAGCTTGGACTGGATACACTGGGATTGGAAGGAGCGAGACCAAAGCAAAGGGGCTCTCGTAGTGTCCTCAGCCTGTTGAGGTTACCTGGGAAAAGTAAAAATCCCTTCAGGGCCTATACACATGCAATTGCAGAGCGTTGGAGGAGACTCAATTAATGAAGTGTGCTGGAGCATGGTAATTACCGCACTCCAGAAGACACCAGCATCATGTGTATTGGTGTCCCCACGCTGAAAAATGGCAGCAGGAGCACTTAAACTCCAGCTTGTTCAATGAGCTTTAGTTAAAGCACCCTCACTGCCATTTTTCAGGGCCAGGTTGCTCTGAGTGCTTTAATTAAAGCAGCTTTCAGAACTGCTCTAATTAAAGCCTCCCTCCACCCCTCACTCTGGGAGTATGTATATAAATGCCTCAGGATTGTAACATGTGGCACATCTCTGCAGCTGAGTATTTCCAACTGTCTAGGCTTCAGTTGATAACCCTTGTTAACTTCCATCACCTTTGCCTTTTTAGGGCTGAATTTCTGCCAGCCTGTGCTTATACTGGTCCCAGTCTCAGCCAGCTGCAGGGAAGGCAAAGAAACTGCATCATCAAGTGAGATCTGATTTATAAGTGACTGGTGATGACTGAATACATTAGGATTCTTAATGGCGTAACAATTGATTACACCTTCATAGAAATGAGATCCACAAGACTAGCTGATTTTTTTCCCCTGAGTCCCGAGTTAAGTACTCCCTGCCACAGAGATCAAGTCCTATATTTCAACTCCTCAGAGTCATCAGACAGTTGAAACAAGCATGCCGATTCTGTGAGGGTCTTCAAAAAGTGGTGGTGCTTTATTTGGAACTTGCACAAGAAATAGAACTAGAAATGCCCTTCCCTGCCTCAGTTGCCCTCTGCTCTGAGTCTTCTTTGGACTTAGGTCTGAATCCTTTGTCACGTCCAGAATGTCCCTCCTGCAGTTCGTGGTTTCTCCTCTGCATTATGGGTGGCCTCACTCCTACCGTCAATATTCTACTGCTGCTCCTGGTCTCCTCTCTTCTCTTCCCTTCCCTCTCCTTCCCAAACTGCCTTTATGCCCATCTCACTAGGCACCTCAGTGTTTTCGGAGCCTAGGATCAAAGTTGGCTGCTTTGTCTTGTTCCAGGGGAAATTCCACACCTCCAAACAGTAGGCAAGTTGGGAAGGACCTATTCCATCCAGGTTGCAGTTACACTGTTCTGTTATGGGCCAGATCTATTCATGTGGTAGTCAAACAGAGAAACCTTCTCCCTCTCCTGTTCCCTACAAGTGATGGCATGGAAGAACACAGTCAAAAAATGTCATAAGACATAAACGTGTAGACGGATGGAAAATCAAACTTGAATTCCTAAATTCTACCAGACAGTCCTCAAATTGTGTTTTGCTTTAGAATAAACAGTTTTCATGTCTTAGCTAATGTCAAGTTCCTCTAATGCCTCTGGGAGTTAGGGGCGGGATGAAAGGAGCAACCTCATGTAGAACTATAAGGAAGAAAGGTAACCACAAGAACAAGAGCTATTTCTTGTTTCTCTGACTGAAGTGGCTTGGGTGTTATAATGGTTTACAGAGGCCCAAACAACTGTTGCAGAGGTGCCCTACAGTTTGTTCCATGCTTTAAAGTATCACTAGCGTAGCTGTGCTGGTCATAAACAAGGGGGAAAAAGTCACACCCTACCTGATGCACTGTATGGTGCCAAATACTTTAATGTAGACTTAGTTTATACCAGCAAGTCTCCTTCAGTAGCATAAGTGTGGGTGAACAGGGCACAAGCCACAGGCACTACCTAAGAGGTGGAAGCCAGAATGCGGCAGAGGATGCCTCGCTCTTCTGCTCCCAGCTTCCCCTGCTCTTTCTGGCTTCAGTCTCAGCAGCGAGTGGCAGCAGATGAAGGGCACTGTAGTTCCATCACTGGTTGTTGTTCACTGCTCCTGGGGGAAGATATCAGGCCCTCCTTTGCTGCTGAAAATAGGACTTGCTTTGCCTGCTTAACATGGAGGGGAAAAAAGATAAGTAACATTTCTTTTCAGCAAATTTCAGCTGCTATTCCTGCCTGCTGCCAGAGCCAAGGCCCTGCAAAAAGGTACAAGGGAGGACTGCCTTGGGCACAGTCCTGCCTACTTGCACCTCTGGTTTTTTTACTGGCATGGCTTATTTGCTCAGTGAACTGATTAAAGGTATTGAAGCAAAGGAATTATTTTGTCTTTGGAACTGAAAAGAGTCCTTGCCTCAAGCCACAAATATGAACATTGAACTTGAGGACCCAGGCCTGAAAATGTTGAGTGCCTGCTTAAGTTCATGCCTGTAAGTAATCAGTGGAGCTAATCACATAAATATTTGTGGGACTGGGCCTTCCATGCTCACCCTTAATATTGCGTTCAAAGAAGATTTTTTTTTTTCTTAAGAAAGCATTTACAAGCTCAGTATTCTCAGAGTTTTCCCCCTCCAAGTGCACTGGCTTTTATCCTAGTGAAGTTGCTGGTTTTAAAGAGGTATGAATTGGTGTTATGACTCTGTCCCGGTCTAGACAGTAATTATTATCTTGTACGTCTGATTACCTTGCACCAAATTATTTTGCTGCCTCAGGCTTGTTTGTGATACTGGATCAAATTCTCAGCTATTGACTTCAATGGAGAGGTGCCAGGATTTAAATATGTGGCAGTATGGCATAATGGCACTGTTCCCAAGCTGCCATCTTGTGCCCTCGAAGTTCGGCTTTCACGTAAACAGTCAGCTTCTAGCTGTTTGGGATGTGAAGAAAACTTTGAAACCAAATGCAAACTGATGCATCTACATCTGCATAAGTCTGTTGAGAAGCTGAAACTACTGCTCAGAGGTGCGACCTGTCTCAGTGAGCACCTGTTCAGGTGCCATCAATGCTATTTAAAATGTCAACATTACTATGTATTTCAGTGCTCAGCAAAGAATAAGTAGAAAGAGATGCATTACATTATGAAGACCTGCACAATGCTTTCCTCACTGGCAACCTATTTTGATGCCACAAGTAGATGGACTTGGCATATCACTAGTTTATTTTTTCCAGTACTACGTTTGAACTGTGGTCGTTTCTACCGATTTATATTGGTATACTGATCCAGTAAAAGATGTTGTCTAAAAAAAATTCCTTGCCTCTGCCACCTATTTTGTCTTCCTCCTCTAGCACATTGGATTTTCCACATAAAATACAAAGGTGTATGCTTGTTTTTCCTTAATATGGTAAATGAAGTGATCTTTTGTAGGAATATATATTTAATAGTATTGTTACACATCAATTATTAAAAGTCTGTCTTAGAATTTTGTTTTACTGAACAGCTACAATATGCAAACGGATCCTATGCTGCTGTTAATGTCAGTGGAACAACCCCAGAGCTCAATTCAGAATAATCTATTTGTGGGGGCAGGGAATAGCAAGGTTATCTTGCCATTCATGCACAATGCACAGTTTGGCTGGTGGCCGAGGTAAGGGCTGTCTGAACTTCTTAACGTTACGGGTTTGAAACCAGAAATGATATGAGTAAACAGCTCCTTTCTATATATTACCTGAATGGCCCCTGTCATGTAAGTGCAATGAGGACATTATGCGTATGGCATTAAAAACAACCCAGAATGACCTTATCTTTAGCGTGCAACAAATGAAATAGAGAAAACTACCATAAGGACCTGGACAGTGAGGACAGATGTAAAGAGGGTATAGGGACATGAAATAATCTTACAGGCAAATCTACTTTGGAAAAAGAGGGATTATGATGGTCTACTGGTATTCGTGCTCCAATAGGGAGAGAACCTCATTACTCCTGAAGTATGTGGGAGGACAGACTCCTGCAAGGTAGGATTTGAAACACAAACGAGGAGGAAGAAAGGCAGGTGAGGGAAGCACGGGAAGTTAGGTCATTGCTGAACTTGTGGCACAACTCCCATGCGGGAAGGATTCTGAATTTCTTCATCCATTATCCCTTCATCACAGACAAGGGTTTACTGCCCTGAGAGTTTGGCATTCAAACCAAGGGGGGAGAACAGGTGGTAAAGCATCTGTGGCAGAGGTCTCAAATTTGGCAACATCCCCTGAACCTGACTGGTAGATCAGACAGTAGCAGGTTAAAATATACTCATCAAATAATAGTAGGATCTGGTGATGGACTCGAAAAATAGCCAATGAAGCCTAATATCTAGTGGAGAGCTCCTTCACCTTTGCAGGTATGGAGGAATTAACTGGAATACCTGAGGGGGAAGCTTTAATACTTGCCAAAAACTTGTCCATGCCTATCAGAAATGTCTTCGGTGTTGCATCTCATCCTCCCTCCACACCTCACCCCCAACCAAAACCTAAAGATCTTGGAAAGGTTCTTCCCCACGTACACGTACTTCTACACTAAAGATTTTAGAATCAGGAGTGAAAATACTGCCCAGATGGTATCATTATATTTACCCAAAGAAAATCATATTATCATTTTGGTTAAACATACCCTTTGTTCAGGTTTTGGGCTAAACACATAAGGCACTGCATATATTGATACAAACCTTTCCAATAAAGTTACGTTAACACTACTCAGTTCCAAGGAGAATATTGCACGTTTCAAGGATGAAAATAAATAGTCTCCAAAATTCTGGCACACCAGAGACAGGCAGAAGGATCTTGATATATGTTTGTGTTAAATTTGTTTTCAGAAGGACACCATGTAATTGATACCTTACATCTAAGCTCTTTTTTTAGAGCTTGTTGTCTGAGGAAGCACAGCTGGACTTGTGTCCCTCTTTTACTTTTTGTGGTTTTAGAAATCATTTTAACTGCTTAAAATGACTTGTTTTTGCTTTCTGTAGCTGCATGGGAACTTCATTAAATCTAAAGTTGAAACCAATGGCCTGACTCTATAGGGAATTAGAGAAGTAATACAGAATGCTAACACATTTAAAAAAATAGAAGATGCATTATGTTTCATCTATTAAATCTAGCATGTTTTTTTTAGGCCCAAAGGAGAGTGTGAGGATTATCTAATTTGACCTCCTACTGTGCACAGGTTATGAACTTTCACCCTGTGACCTCTGAATCTAGATCCAACCCATGTGATTGAATTGGGCTGTATTTTTCTGAAGAGCTGCTCTCAGCGTAGAGATTCGAATTTATAGAGAATTCATTGTTCCTCTGTTGTGTGTTGCAGCAATAAATTATCAGCTTGTTAAAACTACATCTTATTGTTGGTCTGAAACTTGACTAACACCATCCAGTGGCTGAAAGCTGATGTCTTTGTCTGCTAGATTAAAGAACTGTAATTTTGTGAGTCAGGTGTCCTGTGTGTAATTAAATGTATTTTGTTTTGGTTTTTTCCCTCCCCACAGAAGTATAACTTAACAGGACTGTCACTCACTCTGTGACTACAGTCATTCTGTTAGGAACAAATCCAGGCCACACAGGTGTAGTCCAGGTGGTGGAAAGAAGCCTGGGGCAGGAGGAGGAATTATCCCACAAGGCCTGTAAAATAGCCTCTTTTCATGCCCATAGAGAGGATAGGGAAGATCCATATGGGAGAAGATAGCCACCTGTGCAGGAGGCCACCACGCTATTCAGCTAGCAATGTTCCTTCCAAGGTATAGCGATCTGTGAGTGCCCTGCTTTGGTCCATGCGCTCTGCCTGCTCCCTGCCTCCATGCTTTGCTGCAGCCTTTAAAAGTGGCATGGTGCCATATGTGTCCCGCCACTGGGCGCGCCAGGCAGCGAGGCACGTAGCGTTGCTTTCAAAGGCTGCAGTGAGGCGTGGAGGCAGGGAGCAGGCAGAGTGCAGATCCTGCCCGCCCTTGCGCCGCATGAAGCTCGAGGGCTGGGCCACGTGCCCTCACTTGGCTGCCCGCACTGTGTGTCTGGAGGGTCTGCCAGGCTCTGATTGCCCCAGAACCCAGCCCGGCTGGGCCGGGTCATGGGGCAGTCAGAGCTCAGCGGCTTGTCCAGGGGTGCGGTGCAGGGATGGTGGGGGGAATGTGCTCCCCCTCCCCCACAGCGCACGCAGGTGCCCGCCTACACCCCTGGACAAGCCACTGGGCTCCGATTGCCCCAGCCTGGTCGGGCCCCCATTCATGGTGAACAGGTCCCCGGCTGGGCCGAGTCGTGGGACAATCCCCACTGTGCAGGAGGGAGCGGGGCAGTGCCATGCCCCTACCGCACTCCCTCCTGCACTGTGGGGGGTCATGATCTGCCCCCCACCAAAGCCCAGTGAAACTTACCTGCCTGTGGCTGCGATCCTGGCTGGGATCTCAGTGTGCCTACTCCTCTCCCCTCCTGCAGCAGCCTGTGGCTGGGTTGGGGGAAGTGTGTGGCATTAAAAAGTTACTGCGCGGCATGATTTTTTCTCCTGTGCAGCTTAGAGGGAATCTTGTCAGCTAATGCCCCAAATCCTTCCACTATGTGGTGCAGCAGAATCACACCAGTTTTGCTGCTGGAGATACTCTGCACCTGGAAAGGCAAGGGACAGACTATGCCCCTTATGACTGTGGAACTGAACTTAGTGCAGCACTGGAGATGCTCTCTTTTCTTGCTCTGGTGAAATCCCTGATGATTTCAGAGGGAGTTTGTAAGTGTAGCATATAGTTTATGCACAATGCACTGGAACAGATAATACAGTAATAAAAGACTACAAGTGTCTGTTATGTGGGCAGCAAAATGTTATGAAAATGTACCAGCATTGCAAACAGTAGATAAAACTATCAAACAAGGGTTATGAAAAAAGCCTCTGGTACTGCTGTAGAAAGTGGCTGTTTTCGCAAAGAACGTATGAATTGCCATATTGCAGGTCAGCCCAACAGTTTGTCTAACCCAGTATCCTGTCTCCAGAGGTGGCAAGGATGCTTTAGAATAAGAAATGGGGCATATGTTATGAACCATCCTCTGTTATAATCCCTGACTTGTGTTTAATAACCCCTGATGGACCCATTCTCCATAAATCTGTCTAATCCCTTTCTGAACCCCCACAATATTCTATTTGCAAGGAGTTTTTTTTAGGGCTTTGTTAAAATAAGTAAATAAATCAGAAGTGCTTATATTTGTTCTAGACCTGGTAACTTTAAAAATAATCTGTAAGATTCATTCAAATCAAATTATAACTTCATAGAAAAAAAGGATTGTAACTAGAGGTAATTGAAAAATTCCTGGTTGAATGAGTTTTCTTTGAGAGATGCTGTTTATTTGAAGTGTTTTGTGACAGGCTTTTAAAAAAGACATATTTCAAAGGAGAATCATTCTTTTTATTTTGTTTCAATAAGGCAAAAATATTTAATTTTAGCTGTTTCACTTTGTGTAGGCTTTTACGTAACTTTAAACCTTGTAACATATTTAATGTAATAAACTATGAAGTATAAGCTAAATGAATCCAAGGAAGTCTACATAAAACTTTCATTTTGAAACACACATTTTGATAGTCCTGAAGGTGTGGGGCGTTTTATTTTTTGCTTGTTTTTAAACTTTCACTTTGTGAGGTATTTCAGCTTTCTGTTCCAGAAGAAAAATGTAGTGCTCAGCTCAGCTTTTCCCCTTGAATGGAAATTCTGCTTTTCAATCCATTCTAATAAGACCCACTAGGCTCAATCTGAAGTTTCCAATGAGACAGATAGATATAGATATAGATAGATGCAGATATCTATTGAACAGTAGATAAATATCTATATATATTAGATAGATAGATATAGAGATCTCTCTCTCTATAATAAAATGTCTGTATCTATTATACATCATGTATATCATACATTATATATAATAAATATTAGAAATATATATAGTAAAACATAGATATATAATAAAAGCAAACAAACTGATGTCAAGTGAAAACTTGTGTGTGCCCTACAAAGTGGGGTTGAATCAGTGATTTGGTAACGCTGAGCACCTTTGGGTAACAGAGTAAACGCTTAGATTATCACAGTATGGGAAGGAGCTATTTTTATAATGGTTTATTAAGCTTCTATAGATTTAGCTGTGCACCCGCTGTATATCCGTTTACTTTAACAAAAAGGGCAGCTTAGGCGTTTAGTGCTCCTCAATGTTGCTTCTTTTTGGGGAGCTATATATGCTCATCTTCGATGAAAAGAAGTTGTGTTAATTAATCTTTACCCCCATCCTCCCAGCCATGTCAGTGATGTTGTAGCCGTAAGGGTCCAGAAATGAGGTGAAATGCAAGTATTTCTTAGGGTGGCCATCGTGGAGGACACCCTGGTTTTCTCCTACTTTGTCCTCTATTGATACGAAACCGGATGCCATTACGTCCTCTATTTTTCTCTTTCTCTTCAAAAACTGGACGCTGGTATGTCCTTTATTTTTCTCTTCAAAAACTAGGTGCTGTTACGTCCCGCGTTTTTTCCTCTCAAAGAGAAAAACATTGGACATAAAGGCGCTGGGTTTTGTACCAAGAGAGGACGGGGTGCAACTGACTGCCCTCGCCCAGTCTTTTATTGGACTAAACTCCTCCAGCAGCGACTGTGGTGGATGTTGGGCCCGCTGCAGGCCTTGGCGGGGGCTCCACGTTGGGCCGTCCAGCCAGCGACGGGCACGTGTCGGGATATGTTGCGTCTGTGGGGACGACACCATGTCTCTGGGTCTTACTAAAACGACTGTCGCTCCAAGCAGAGCGGAGGACAGGACCGGGCTGGGTGTTTCCCTCGAGCCCGGCGTTTAGCGGCTTTATTTCACGGCGCGATTACGACGGGGGAGACACTCGCTCCCTCAGGCCGCGGGAAATGGCGGGAGGGAGGCCGCGGCCTGCTCGGCCCAGCAGCGCCACAGGGGCTGGCTGCGAGGCGGCGCTGCCCGGCTCCCCTCGGGCACTCGCAGTGGCGACGACGCTGTGCGCAGGCGCGGGAGGCCGCGGGGCACCCTGGGAAGCGCAGTCCGGCGGCCGCTGCCCAGCGCGGGTGAGGGGGTGCGGCGGAACCACCGGTCCCGGCATGCCCCGCGCCGTCCGCGCATGCGCGCAGGGCTTTCCTCGAACAAAAAACCCCCCTGCCCCTTCCTACCTCTCTCCCTCCGCCGAGCGGCGCTGGGTTCGGCTGAGGCTCTGCAGGGCCCGCATCGCCCCGCCAGCCTCCGACAGCGGCTCCGCGCTCGGCCTCCTCCTCGCGCAGCCAACGGCACCCGGCGGCGGCCGCGACACCGTGAGTTGAGCGCGGACCTGGGCCCTGCCTCTCCCCCCCCCCCTTTGGGGGTAGTCTTGTCTGGTCTCCTCACAACACCCCCGAGTGGCCGCTCCCACTGCAGCGGAGCGGGGGGGGGGGTCTTGGCGCTACCACCTCGGGGCAGTGTCGGCCCCCCCCCCCGCCCCGCTGTGGTAGGTCCTTGGGGGGGAACCGTTCTGCCCCCCGCGGTTGGTGTTGCTGCCCCGGTGCGGCGGCTCCTGATTGGTCTGCCCGTGCGGGGCCCTTGCCAGCCGCGTTGGGGATTGGGTGCGCGAGGGAGGGGCGGGGCCATCGTATGCTAATGAGCCTGCGGGCCTGCATGTGAATTTTGAGGAGGGGGAGGATGGGGACTCTGCAGTGAAGCTTGCTGAAGTGTAGGAATTACACTTTGGGAAAAATATCTGTTTCATTGCATGCTAAGCACCCCCAAGTGAGACGCACACCTTGTTCTGGGGAGCTCAGTGAAAAAGGTTTGTCCAGTGTTATTTGCAGCATAGAGCAGGTCACAGCCTGATTTTCAGGTTGCTTGCTTTCCAACTTCTGCTTAGTCGAAAGCTGAAAGCATAGCTGCTGCTGCTCAAATCTGGTTGCCACCAGTGGTTCTCTAGTTTAGGTAAAGGCTAAAAATTAATGTTCTGTAAGGCTGTGAAATGGGAGAAGAGAGACTAGGAGTAAGGTACCAGATGCCAAAATTGCCTGAAGAAAAATTAGCTTGATTCATGGAACGTGATGGCTGTTGAGAAAGAGAGAGCGAGATGAGCTTTGACACCTGTAGAGTGAAGAGCGATAAACTATTAACTCAATTGTCTCAATCTGCTGCCTGAGTAGAAATGCCACAGCTGCTGCAAGCAGATACCGGAGCGCTGTGCTTTTCTTCTAGGGCAGAAGAGCAGCTTCCCCGTTTAAGACATGGAACCCAGCTTTTTGGGCATAGAACATTTTTGTGGGGGAGGCAAAGGGTACATGAGGTATGCAATTAAATATGGTATTTAAAAGCACAAATTTGATGGCTTAGGTTTTTAAATGTCAGTGTCACTTTTAACCCTGTCTGGTCCAGTGGCTTTATATAATCATCCAGTTTGTTTCTCTTAAACACTGGCCTGAGTAACGTGTGGAAAAAGTGGGTAGATGGTATAGATTTATGTTCTCTCTTTTTATTCCCCTTCTCTTCTTGATCACTGGCTGTTCGGTAGCCTACATGAATTAAATGTGGATATCAGGGTCCCAGTGCTCATATGAACTCTTCATGTAGACCTCCTTGATATTATGGAAGCTCTGAGACTTATAGGGACTTCTCATACGGAGTTGGATGTCTGTGGGGGTCTCCACGTGCACCAAGCCAAATCTGTCTCTCGAATGTTGTGTCCATCTTACTCGAAGCATCTCTAGTGGCACTCTTGGCCTTCCTGCAAGCGAGCAAAATGGAGAAGGAAAAGATTGTATGGCCTAGGAAAGCGTTCTCTTTACAGGTGTGGTCCATCTGGACTAGGATTGGGGCACAACAACATTTGAATGTTTTGGTCTCTTTGTTTCTACCACACACTGATTTCTTTGTGTGTGAAAGTGTCTTGGTCCTTTGGGGAAGGAACAGGCTCCTGGCACTTGTTCTTTAGACAGTTGGTTTTTTTTTAAAAGACATTCATCTATTGCATCAAGGACTGGTACCAAAAAATACAGCTGTGTAAGTTATGATGCATCATGGTAGGTAGCAAAACTGCCTGTGTGTTTGAAAGTTAATTTGTGAATAACTTGACTATTCAACCAAATGGTCAACTAAATCGTGTTTTGCAGTTGTGCTGTTCAGACCACCATATGTGGATCCTGGGAAACTGCCGGGGAGAAGCAAGTTCTCGGGCATCGTGGCACATGTGTTACTATTGGTCTTGAAAAGTCACTTCTAAGAAAAGACAAGTGGTACTTGATTTATGGTAAATAGACTTACCTGGTATAAAGAAGTGAGGAGAACTTGGTGCCAACAGGCTCTGTGTTTAGCATCTTTGAGAGCCTGTCTTAAATCATACTTTGATCTGAATATGTTTAGACTTCTTCATCCTACTTTTGGCACGGCCTTTTATTTTATTTTTCAAATGTCTTGTTAATGAAACCTGTGGTAGCCCTTTTTCCAAAAAAGGCTAATGAATCTAACTTTGATGCTGCACGTAAGTCTTCTCTAGCTGTGTGTCTTAGTGATTTTTAATGAGGTACCATTTTGGATTACATCCTCTTGCATTTCACTGTGTTGGCCAAAACAAAACAAAACAAAACAAAACAAAAGCATGAAATACACAGCAGGAGAAAAAGCAGATGGAATAAAAACTTGGCCCAACAGCCTTGATGCCTGCATACTAATGAAGACAAAAAAAAAAAAAGTCCTCTTCGTTTTTAGAAAAATGAGAGAACTTTCAGTAGAAATAACGAAATACCAACTGTTTAACAGAGGGATTCAAAATAATTTTGATAGATTTTTGGGGCGTAGTTTATCGAGCTTTAAAAATATTTAGTTTCTGTATGGTAAGCTTAAGTTTATTCTTTCAGAACGGATCAGGTTTATCAGAGGAAAATAGTGGACTTACTTCGAGGTCCCATTGCACTGTGATTTTTCTTTTTCCTGTGGATATGTGCATCTTTTACCTATATGTATGCTGATGGGATTATGCATAGAAACATTAATTATAAACTTGCTTGAAAGGCCAATATGTTGGGTAAAGTGCCTTGACAAGAATATGTATATGGACCTTGGGTGCTAAGCATACATACTGCAGGAAGAGGAGTTCTTGGAAAGTTAAACGGGAAGAAAAGCAGAGATCTCCGGTGCAACTAGAAGGAGCAAGAACAGAAGTACCAGGAAGGTTCTCTAGGGTAACTAGGTTATGGGGCCGTGAATTTGTTATGGCAGTTTTGACAGATAAAAACTGTCATTTAAATTTGCTTTTCATGGTTTGACATGAGCCTCTCCCAGTGCTTTGTAACTACTTGCTTGCCAAACCTTGAAGTGTATTTTTAAATGTTCATTTATTAGCCATTATGAAGGCTTTGTACCATTCACTTAGTATCTGGTATGCCAGATAGGACTTGACCTGGTAATCTGATTCCCTCATATTTAAATGCTAGGAATATAGTAGAAGGACTGGTTGTTATACCAGCAGTGATTCAAATTTGATTTAAGCAGAGTCCTTTTTGAACAACAGAATCCTTGTCTGCCACGCTGGAGATCCAGTTTCGATTCCTGGATGCGTGTGTAACTGCAGTCATTGAGGCACTGAATGTCTGCACTTGGTTTAAAGTGGGGATGGAAGGTCTGGGCAACCTCTACTCCTCCATGCTCCTGCCTGCAGGTGTTCATGTTGAAGGTGCTGATGATCTCTCTCATACCGCATGTTAAGTATTTCTGCTCCACATTTGGACTCAAGTGAGACCTGGTGAAACTTTTTGTTGAAAACATGAATGAGCCTAGAATACTCAGTAATATAGTGGTTAAGATGCTGAGCTGTAATTTGGAGATAATCAAGGGGAAAGAGATCTGACTCAAGACCTGTGACTTGAAGCAGGGCTGTCCACATCTTAGGCAAGTCCCCTAACCACCAGGCTGTTGGCTGTTTTCAGCTATCTGGCATTCTGGACCTGAGAAACCTCTCTGGAAAGCTTTGTCAGAAATGTTGCATTCCTGTGAAAAGTTTGAACCAACTGATTTTTTTTCTGGCGCACATGCTGAAAAGTCGCTAAAGGGTAGACATTTTTTATTTTTGTCCTGTCCTACCTCCAGTTGTGTGTCAGGATGGGGGTATATCTACAGGGTGCTTTGTAACAACCGTCTTGACTCAAGAAGGAACGGAATTGATGAGTTTAATGAGGAACTTCATGGAAGCTTTCTTGGATGAATTTTTAGTCACCAAGATGCAAAATGGAGGGTAGAGGCATAAGGAAACAAATAATGAAGGATTAACAGACCCCAAGAGAAGATGAGTGGGATGGCTGCCCAGATTTTCCCAAAATACTGACACACATGTAGTTAGGGAATGGGGTATGCTCTGGCTGCCCAAGCTTGGATGGTGTGAGAAGAGCTGCTCTGTGTATAGAGATCAACTATGCTTGCTGTAAGCAGGTCAGATGAACGTTTCAGTGGGCTAAAATGCACGTTTGGGTGTGCAGTCTGTATGTGGGACTGGGAGAGGACACCCAGAAGTTGAACCCTTTTTTTGATCTGAAATATAAGTAATAGCATTGGGTCCTCTGACTAACACAGGATGGCACAGATACTCAAAAGGACCAGCCTGTACTAGCTGAGAAGATAATTTGTCACCCTGGAAAAAATGCCAAAATTAGTTTTGCTATAATTAGCTAAACAGCAGTGGAGTTCAAAATAAATTGCTTCTGAAATATTCTGTGTTAGTGTTGATGGGCATGAAGAACCAAAATAATAATTATTAAACATGAACATGATGTTTACTAAGTAAATATAATTATATTAGTAAAGGCTGACATTATCAGATGGTGGGGACTCTTATGATTAATAATATTTCAATTTTTGTTTACATGATTTACCTTTAATTCATTAATATCTTGGTGCTGCTATAGAACTCTCTGCATACTGAAACTAAAGTGACTTTACTCCCAGAACCTCAGTTTTACTTGAATATTAATACAGAAAAATATTTCTGCACAAATGATGTAATTAAGAAGCTGTTAATACCCAAACAGAAACAACATTTGATTTTTATGCCACTGCTTAGTAAGGTTTATTAAAAAACCAACCCCCCACCCCCCAAAAAATCTTGTTGCAGTTTGATTATATCAGTAAATTGCTGGTACATGCATATGTCTGTATCCACCTCTCCTGTGTCACAAATTGTTATACACAAGTTTTAAAAGAGTTCTTCAAATATGGTTATGCTCACTGGTGTGGATATAACACATCTTAGTTTCAACATATTTTAAAGGAATGTTTTTACAATGAGGTCCTAGAATTAAGTATCTTTTGCCAGTGAATCTTTAGTAAAATTTATGATCCATGTATTCTGGCTGAAAATCCATCTTTAAGGAGTGAATGAGGGCCATAGAATTACTAAAATTGAAACTTTTTTGAATGGGTTCTTGGGGCAGACCTTTATGGATGTGGCATTAACCCTCCCACCCCCAATCAATTGCATTACATTAATGTAATGATTTTGAGCTTTGTTTCCTGTCATAGAAGTCTCATGCATTAAACACTGAGGATAACACCAGAGGTGCTGAGTATCTGTAGTGCCTTCTGATGTCCATAGACTTGCTGGGTGCTTGGTCCTCTTCTGGATCTGGCCATGTAGTTAAGTTCCTACTTGTTGCCATTGCCTTTGGAAGAGGGAAGAAAGGAAGGTCAAATATATGAGTACTGAAAATCAATGAAAATAGTGCCTCAGGTTCTGGAGAGCTCGTGTGGGATAATGATACAAATGCTGTTACTTGCATTTCATCAGGGCATGGTTTTTAAGTAGCAGTATTTCTTTGATGCATGTGGATAAGCCTCCTTAATATGAAATGCTCAGTGCTGTTTCTTGTTGACTCCACTGCTGAGAGTTAAATCCCTGCAGTGGGAGTAGGATTGAAATGGCGACAGCAAATGTCCCAGCTGCTGCACTTAATGGGTTGCTGTTGCTGAGCTTGTAGTGGTGTCAGATGGGAGCGGTAAGAGGGTGCTTACCAAGAAGCTTCTGCTTAGATGAATCTTGTCATAGGTCTGTGGTTTTTAGCTGTCCAGTGTTCCAGCATTAAAAAAACCAAACGTTTGACAGAAAGCAGACATTTAATCCCAGCAAGCCTGAGATTTAACTCCTCTCTTGGCATTGTTCCCTTTTAAGCAGGATGCAAAGATTGGAGTTACAGGTCTCTCTCCTAGCAATTTGACCGTGTTCTCGTGAAAGGAATCCCATAACCTGTCTTCACATTTCTCGTTGGATTTCAGCTGCTGAGGTGTAAAATTGGCTTGCCATTATTTATCGTGCTTCCTTTTCTCCCTAACCTGCATATGCTGTGTATGTATGAAAATCTTTTAAAAGCTCTTGTTTTCCTTTATCATGCCAAAACATTGTTCTTTCATTTTCTCTGCCCATCAGAAACTGGCAGAGAGGATAGTCTGGTCTTCAAAGGTTGGTATGTGAACCTTTTTTTCAATAGAGAAAATAAGTTATCTGACAGTTCAGCTTTTATTTGCCTGAGAGATCCTTATTTCCTTCCTCCCCAAAATGATTGTAAACCTGAAGTGTCCTGAATGAGCCGTGCCTAGGTTAGATTAACGTACACAAAGCTACTGTTTACCCCTCCCTGCTTTTCACTCCTTTTGTCCTTGGGCTTTTTTTCTGTTGGTTGACTCTGAGTCACAGTGATCATCTCTCTAGCAGGATTCTCTTTGCACTACATAATTGTGGCTTTGTAAAGATCTAAATGAAGTAATGGCTTATTTAGTGTTACAAGCCTTTACTTGTTGGGCAGGCTGTTCTTCAGGCAATGAAATTGAAGGATTCACAGATCATTATAAATCCTCATCCGCGATCCCTCATGGTTGAGGATGATCGCTCCCACGGGTCAAGTGAAGGGTTGTAGATGAGTTAGTTGGTGGCCAAGGCCGATCCTAGAGCTGCGGACTGTCTGGCAGATGCCACAGGTGGTGGTTAAAGTGGGGTTGTACTACAGATTTCTTGGTCTTGTTCCTTTTCTTTCTGTTTCTGTTTGTTTTTTCTGCCTCCAGGGCAAGATGGTTTTCTTTAAAGTAAGATGTACCTTTTCTCACAAGGCATTGCCATGTAGCCCTGTCCTAGGCTGGTTTTTTTCCCCCAGTCTGTGGTGTCAGTGCCACACTTCTTAATGTTCACCTTGAGTGTGTCCTTGAGGTGTTCCCTCTGGCTGCTGCATATCCTTTGTCCTTGGCTGAGTTGGGAGAATTGCAGTGGTTTTGGTAAATACACATTACATGTGCACACAGTGCCCTGTCCACCACAGCTGCTGCTGAATAATCAGTGCTTTCATACTGGTGGTGTTGGTGTTGGGAGAACAGTGGCATCTTCCCACTTTATGCCAAGGATCTTCCAGAGGTGGAGCTGGCGATGGCGTTCCAGGCTCTTCGGGTGGTCCCTGTGGGTCGCCCAACTTCACAGTGGTAGAGAGGAGCTGGGGTTACCACAGCCTTATATAGTAGGAGCTTTGTTCAAGTCCGTATGTTGTAATTGTTGAATAAATGAAGATTCAGTCTTCTGAAGGCAGAGCTGGCACATTGGATCCTATACTGAATCTCCCTGTTGATGTTGGCTCTCTTTGAGAGGTGGCTGCTGAGGTATGTAAGTGTTCAACATTCACCAGCTCCTGTCTATCAATGAGGAACTTTGCTGGGGGAGTTGTTTGGCCCAGAGCAGGCTGGTGAAGAACCTTTGTTTTTCTAATGTTAAGGGTCAGTCCCAGGCACTGGTATGCTTTAGAAGCGGTGAAGGGCCGTATGTTGGTCTTGTTTTGTATATGCAACAACAGCACAAATCATTGGTGTAACTAAAGTTCCACAATTGAGGCTGAGATAACTTTGGTTTTGGCATGGAGGCAGGAGAGATTGAAAAGGTTCCTGTCTATCCTGTACTTGCTGCCTATGTCATATGGTTGCAGATGACCATTTTGATGACTGCAAGAAAAATAGAAAACGGAACGGGTATGATCGTGTCATCCTGCTTGACACCAACTGGTTTGAATGGCAAAGGGGTCTGTAGTGGAGCCGCTGCACAGGATGGAGGCAGTCATCTGGTCATGAAGGAGTCTTAGGATGGTGATTTAAATTTCCCTGGCCAGCCAAACTTCAATATGATCTTTCGTAGAGCCTTACTGTTTACAGAATTGCAGGCTTTGGTCAAAGCAGTAAGGGCTATATACAGTTCCTGGTATCATTTATAGAAGATATTGGCCTGTTTGAAGGGCATTTCTCAGCAGTGAAAACTGGCAATAGCGTTATAAGCAGCATTACTGTAGCCTGCTTGTAATTGATGACTGTATTAAATGGACCTCTTTTGAGAGATGAAGACTGAAGATGACATGGAGAAAGATAGTGAAGAGTAGGCCTGTGTGAAGCAGCAAGTATTTGATTCTGATTCGGCCAATTTGGAGGGCAGTGATTTGATTCGGAGATTCAAGTTGCTGTCCTGATTTCAATTTTCGACTTGGCCATAGACTATAATGGGGAATCACTAAAATACCTATAAGTTTGACAGTTTGGTTTTTTTTTGCAGATTTGGATGAAAACAGCAGGGATGGTAGCCCCTTCTGAGGGCATGAAGCCTGCCACGTTTCAAGGAGATAGTGCACCTCAAACTGTTTAAAGCAAAGCTTGCATCACTTTTCTGTGTTAAGGGATGTAGGTTGTAGCCATGTTGGTCTAAGGACATAGGCAGACAAGGTTCTTTGGGTCAGTCTTTTATTAGACCAACTGAATAGTTGGAAAAATATATCTTAGCAAGTTTTGGGTTTAAAAACGCTTCGTTGGGCTGAGGAAGCATCTGCAGTTGGCGTGTGTGCTCTTCCTGAATGGAATGAATAGTAAAGAAGCCAGATGCTGGTCTGCATGCAAGAGAGCCGGTCAGTGAAAATGTAAATTGAGGTGTCGGGGCAGGGAGGGAGAAGGGGGATGTAGCAGGTAAAAGTGGAGAGGTACCTGGGGAGTCAGATGTCAGGCAGGTTATAGTGTGTCGTAAATCTAATGTCTATATTGAGTCCATGAGTTGTTTTTTTGTATCTAGGAGGTTGAAGTGCTACCAAGCCAGAACCTTTCAGATGCTGCTGCTGCAAGACAAATACAGCTCACAAAAGGCACAGAAACGGATCACTTCACCTACAGCTTTATGTTGTTTTTATGTCCCTCCCCTAGAGCACTGTGATTGGAAGGGAACTCAGGGAAAGATCAGTCACTGGCCAGCTACAGATGTCAGTATCAGAGCACTCCTCCCTTTCCCCCTCCCAGTTTCTGTTTCCTGCAAGCCTGCCTTCCGAATCTTTTGTGCAACTCTTTTCTGAATCAATTTGGATGTTTCCAATTTGATTTGGACCGTTTAATGGGTCTTCTGATTCGATTTGGGGATTCAGCTGCCAAATCTCCTCTGAATCAAATAGGCTACCGAAGCTTTGCATGGCCGTAGTGGAGAGGGACGTGAGAGAGGAGGAGTTGGAAGAAGCTGATATGTATGACCAAAGCTGGTGGAGAGCCAGGATCTGCAACAGTGACCCTGTTTAGAAGGGACAAGTGGTGGAAGAAGAAGATTAAACTGACCTCCTTGCTTGGGTCACTGGCTCATATTTAGAGTGCCCCAAGGGTGATCTTGAATGCTTTGCACTGGATGTTTATGGTGAGCAATTCTGTAGCCTCTTTTTAAGAGACTAAACGTGTAGGCACTGTCTGTAAACCTGTCAAACTTGGTGGTACTGTTCCTAATAATAAGCACTGCCACTAATAATGTGGGAAGGGGCACTGGTGGAAACTATACAATTGATAGAGGATAAATTGGGTGAAATGTGGAAGGCATTTTCCAGGTGTGTGGCTAGCTTTTTGTATATGGAGTAGAATAATAAGTCTTGCATCTCTGCTGTGAATCTGATCATAAATGTTGTGGGAATATATTTTGGCGGGAAAGATTTAATTCCGATTCCATCCTGGTTAAGCGGGAGGTGCTGTGTGCCATCTCAGCTGAGGAGAGTACCCTCCAATTCTGTTTCATCTGGGGAAAAAAAAAAAATTGTATCGTGGTTCATGTCGCTTTTTTGCACTCAAAATTTTACTTCACAACCAAACAGGAAAAATCCACCTTATGGAATACTCCACATAATTCCCTTCGGTTGTCTTGTGGAGGTAACCTGTTCAAATACAGTGTATATTTTCCATCGTTTAGCTGAAGTAGTGACTCGCACTGTATTAATAAACTGAATTGCTTAAAATGTGATGCTGATAGTTTGATGCCGGTAGCTTTAGAATGGCTTAGGCAGATGCATTCCAGCCCCCTTTTGCTCTGCAAAGCAGAAGGTAGAGAGCACAGTGTGACTTCATCAAGTAGTAAATAGAAGCACCCAGAGTTAGATCCAGAGGTAGTCATTTTTGCCAGATCTTTTTGTCTTTGCCTTCAACAGTCCAAAAGCTGGGAGGTGGTTAAGCACCATGGACTGCATTTATAGCGCACTTTGAAAGTTGGTAAACCTGTCTGAATTGTGGTGATGAGTACTACGGTCATACAGGACTTTGTTAAAATTGGAACGGTAATGTGGATGTCTTAAATGACAGCTCACTAAGCTTATGCTGAGTGTTTAAGCATTTGCACTTCACTAAAGTAACAGCCAAGGTGGATTTAAAACAAACAAACAAAAAAACAACAATTTAAAAAAAAGAAGAAGCAGATTTATTTAAATCAGGAAAATGTGATTAAATCACATTTTCTGATTTTTATTTTTTTTTTGCTTAAGATGCTTTTAAAAAAATTAACCCCATATAAAGATAGCTTTAATATAAGAGATGCTAAAGTTCAGAGGCATTATCATGGAAAAGGGATTCTAACTTCTAATGATATAGTATGAGCCAATATATTAATGTAAACTTTTCTAAAAAGTTTTGTAAATAGTTCACAACAGGTCATGGACTATAGCAGGGGCCCAATCTTACAGGGTTCCCAGAAGCTCCTGTAAAGATTAAAAAAACCACTCTACCCAGTGTGCTCAGTCTAGATTCTAGACTCTAGAAGATCCCATTAAGCAGCTCTGTGATGCTTAGTTTCAGTTCTCACACTCTGGATTTGTATCTCTATAGCAATAACATCCTTGTTAATGTCTGTGTACGGAGACGAGAGAGAACAGACTTGATTGCTTGCCCATCAGCCCTATTTTCTCTCTCTCTCTCAAGTTTCTGCACCCAAAAATCAAGCTCTTACCTTCCTCTAAAAGTGCAGAGTTTCAAGATTTTAAATGAATAAAGGATATCAACAAGCATGCACGTTTTGTAGAAAATGATTAAATAAAATCTTCTTGACCAGTGATTTAAATCATAATATTAATAATGTTTTAAAAGGATTTGATTTAAATCAAATCCACTCTGGTAGAATTCAGAGCCTGTGTAGTTGTCTGCTTGCAGGCATGTATAATGGCAGCCTTAAAGAGTACCATACAGTCATGTTCAGTTAAGATTGAGAGGGAAGACTTCAGTGGACCAGAGAACTCCATAATGACACGAAGTCTAGTCAGTCTACTGGTTAAGTTCCTACGGCAAAAAGGCTAAACCAGAGTCCACATTTCTGGAAATGGGCATGCACTGTTATGCATATAGAGTAGTTATTGTGTACAGGCACCATCCTGACTGACTTAGTTGCCCACATGGTTGGATACGTGTGATCTTTTAAAAGCTTGAACCAAAGTGTCTGTCTAAGTTAGAGAAGGCACGAGAAAAAACAGGATGGTTTTCTGGGAGTTATTTTGTTTTGTCCCGTCTCCCTGACCTTGTCTTGACTCTTGTGCCAATCGCTGGACAACAAAAGGGATGGTGGTAGTGGTGATGACAGTAGTTGAACTTCTTGGCTACTATTTCCTAAGTGTTTGCCAGAGGTCAAGTTAAATAGCTGTAAATTTAGCAAGTTATAACAGTCCAGCATCCAGAAAATCTTTTTCTTCTAGTATTCATTCACCTTTTATGAAGTTCTCTTGTCTGTAGATTTTTGCAGCAAAACTGGAATTGACAAATCCTGATGTTTCTACTGGTTTAAGAAATAAGTTCAGAAATAAGTAAAGAAATAATCTCCGAAGTGGCGATAAGAAAGCAGAAAATCTCCCCCTCCCCATCCTCCTCCCAGTTGCCTACAGCTTTTAATATTCTTGGTTTTTTTAGAGTGTGAACATCTTATGTACTTCGGTGATCTGTTATCACATTTTCTTGCGTACCAATCCCCCCCCCCCCCAAAATAAGAGACATCCTGTCTTTTGGGAGGTAGAATGAAGAGAAATATTTTCTCTTCCAGAGTTTTGGCTACATAGAGCAGGGTCAGAGCCTAATGTTTAACTCATTCTCTTTCCCTTTCCTGCTTAACAGAGCTGAAACCGTAGGTGCAGCTGAAGACCAGTCTCCATGGATGGATCCACGATTTTGAAGAGAGCCAAAAACATTCTGCAAAGCTGTGAAATAGGAGAAGAGAGACCAGGAGCAGCTAGCAGACCACAAAAATTCCTAAAGAAAGGTTAGCTTGATTAGTGAACATTATGGCTCTCCTTTGAAAATGGCCTTTAAGTCAACTGAGTCCCTCAGCTGCTTGAATTGAAGTGGATGGAGGGGGTACATCTGTTTCAGGCAGAAAATAAGCCAGCGTCTCGGCTTTCACTGTACTCCCCTCCTTCCTTTTTTGGCTCCCTTTTTTGGGGGTAGGGGATGGAAAGCTGACTTCTTAAGGGTGGGGAGGGAGGGAGGGGAAGGTGTACTTGTGACAACGCATGCAGTAGACTTTGAAATTTTAACGTCAGCTGAATGACTAAAAAAATACCATTTAGTTGGTCTAATAAAAGACCATCACGTTTACCCAAAGAATCTTGTCTGCCTAAAAAAAATACCAAGCCTTTATTGCTACTGCTGTTGTCTTGGCTGAAGATAGTTTTCTGCAAAGCTGAGCTAAGTTTATCATGATGTAGATTACAGCAACAATTATTTTGATCAGAAAAGTCTAGAAACTTAAAGGGTAGAGAAGGGCTCCGTTTTTTTACATGCCTAACTAGGGTCCCCTCTGTGCACCTAATTAGTTCTGGTAAGTAAATGTTGGTTACCTAGGGTACTGGAGACAGAAGCATGTTTCAGAATAAAATCACGTGTGGAAAAACTCAATTTGAAAAACTGAGTTTGTTTTTTCTCTTTACAGGCATAATGGCCCAAGCGACAACACCATCATTATCAGGTCATGATGAAGAGACTTCTGAAAGCAGAATGGTGGTTACCTTTCTTATGTCAGCACTGGAGTCGATGGTTAGTTAGTACGGATAGTAGATCAAGTAGTTACAGTGGTCTCTCAGCATATAGAAAATTATACCAGTCCCTTACACAACACTGACAAATAATTATTGCACGCCATTTTTCATTTACCTGTCTGCTCAATAACAGACTGCTCTATAAAGAGAACAAACATAGAAGAGCGAGTTAATAGTAGAATGTGTCTTTTAGCCTGGTTCTCGAGGAAAGTCTCTCTCCATTCTGTACCCAGGGAAACCATTCTAACGATCACTGTAACTTTTGACTGTGAAAGGGACAGGCCTTGAAATGAGAGATTATGATAGGTGTGACAGGGGGCCATCCCCGGCTAGTCACAGTACTGGCCTACCCACCTGTCTTGCCTTTGCTGTAATAAAATAAGTAATTGTTTCTAGGTGGAAGGCTGTCCGTTTTATGCCCCGATGCGTAGGGCATTTTGCACAGCTCTGACCTTCCCTTTACTGCGTCCCATGCCTCACAAATGGCATCTAAAATACTCCTAACTCCCCATGCCTCACTACTGGGCCATATTAGGTCATCAGCCCAAACTACCCGCTATTACTCCCCCTGGCCCCTTTACTGGGGACTCAACTCGCGTCCCCTCACTGGGGCTATGGTGCCTCGCAGCCCATGGGCCTCCAGTGTCTGTAGATGTGCCTGGACTCCACTCTTGGTCCATGGCCCACTCAGGCCTCAGCTGTCCATAGATATGCCTGGACCTCACTCTCCCTCAGGCCTCTCACTAGGCCTCACTGTTATCAGGCCTTGGACCTCAGGCTGTCTTGGCCTCCATGTTCTTGCTCAAGCCTGGTGCTTTTCTGTTAGGGCGTGTTCCCTTAGCCTTTCCCCTCCACGGAGTACGCACAAGGCAGCAAGGGCTGAGGCTTTACAGTGTCCCATACACACCATTCACTAGGGAGCCACTGGTTGGCATTCCCCGAGGGCTGCCTTGCCACCAGCAGCCGCACCACACCATCCTTCCTACCAGGGTGTAGTTCTAGGTCATGCCCCAGAACCAACGCAGGCCTGTCTGCCCTGGTCTTATTCTTACTGAGCTCCTATATGTTATACCTGGCTGCTTGCTCTCCTGGGTCCTCTATTATAATATCCATCTGCTGGCTTCTTTTCGTGTGGCCCCGACTCTAGACCCCTCATCGGATGCCTCCCATCCAGAGACTGTGCTTTAGCCTCCTTTATCACAGCCTGCTGTCCAGCTGAGCCAGTCTTCCCTTTAGCTGTGGTGTGTGTTGTTTTCCCCGCCCCCCCAGTCAAAGGGACCTTCAGCCTCTCTAGGCTCTGGCCCCACCAACAGGCCAGATAACTCTCCATGGCCCTGGCCTGCCCCTCACTGTAGGCATGCCTGCCCTTCTGCCCCTTGGGCCCTGGTTCCATCCTGGACCAATTGGGATGACGTGGCCTCAGTGGAGCAACAGCTGACCCTCTTATTCCGCAGGGGTCCTTCTCTAGGCCCCACTGTAAACGGCCATCTCTTACGGGGCTTGTCGAGAGCCCTGGAGATCTTATAGAAGGCAGCCCTTCGCTCAACTGGCCTCACCTGAGCCCCTGTGCAGGCCCGCAAGCTCTAAGCCCCTTCCTAGGCTGGGTCTTGCTCACCCTAGGTCCCAGAGCCTTCTCTTGGGCTTGGGACCTGACTGGGCCCCTTAAGAACCTCCTCCATCCCCATAATTCCTACCTTAGACCTGCAGGTGTCCCTGGGAGCAGCAGGTCTTAGCTTGGTGATGTTATCTCTGCAGCAGCTGGTAGCTCCACCCCTCAGGACCTTCTTTTATGCTGAGGTTGTGCAGCCCAGCTGCAGTCAGGTGGCTTGCTGTCTGTCATGTGACTGCCTGATTGGATCTGCAGTCACCTGCAGGTTGCCTCACAGCCTGCTCGGGCCCTTAAAGTGGCAGGCATCAAAGGTGCCCTGTCACAGTGGGATTTCATATATTGTTGCAAGGGATTTTGTGGTTTTGAGTGCCAGGTTAAGCTACACTGGTCTTAATTGTCCTCTGCCAGTATGTTTTGCTCATTTGGCTGCAGTTGCCTAATAAGTAAAGTTGAAGCACAGGAGAAGTTTGGCTTAAACCAACAGTTGAAGTAAAATCAAACTGTTGAGCTTACAGGTACTAACAATGCGTGCTGATTGAAAACAGCAAATATCCATTCTGTGGCTAGATCGGGGTGGGCAATTATTTTGGGTGGAGGGGTGTGGTTGTGGGGTATGTAGTTGGGGAGGTGTATGTGTGTGTGTGGACAAGGGGGCGGGGAGTGTGAGAGTGTATTTGGAGGTATGGTCGGGGTGAGTCCTCGGAGTCCCTGGAGTGTGGGAGTCCCTGGATCTGTATGTGGTGGCAGCAAGCGGGGCCAGCCCCACCTGGCCCAATAGTGCTCTTGCCCAAGTCCCCGGCTGCATGTGGTGGCAGGGTGCAGGGTCAGTTTCACTCAGCTTCTGTGCTCCCACCCGAGTCTTTGGCCACAAGTGGCGGTAGCATGCAGTGCCAGTGCAGCCTGGCCCCACAGTGCTCCCACCTGAGTCCCCAGGCACATCTGGTGGCAGTCTGTGAGGCCAGCTCTGCCCGGCTCTGCAGCACGCAGCTTCTGCACTCCTACCTGAGTCCCCAGCTGCATGTGGTGGCAGCATGTGGGGCCAGTGTGACCCAGCCCTATAGTGCACTAGTGGCACTACTGCAGTGTGTGTGGGGCCAGCTCTGTCGGGCGCTCTCTGCGTCCTGCCCCCTTTCCCACATCGGGAGTCCATGGCCGTGGTCTGGTGGGGCCCGTAGCTGCAGTCCCACTCTTGCAGGCAGGGAGGCTGGGAACAGCCTCGGGATGGCAGGCACAAGCTCTGTCAGGCAGAACCTTCTTGTCCTAGCACTCCCTGGCTTGCAGAGGGGCAGCAAGGGCTGGGGGTTATGAAGGGGCCCTGTGGGCCAGATCTGGCTTGCCCCTGGGCTAGATGAAGGGTGGTTCTGTGATGAAGGGACAGGACTGGGACCAGAGGCAACCTGAGCAGGGCCTGGGACAAATCGGCCTATGGAGGGCCCTGCCCCAACTCTGATCCCATGGGCTCCGGATCTGAAGAAGCCATTGGCAGTGGTGGGGGGGACAGGTAGTGAGCAGCTGGACATGGAGCTGCTGCTCTGCCTGGCTCCTCCATGGGGCGCCCCAAAGTGCGGGGCCTGGGGCAGTTGCCCCAATTTGCTCCCCCTAGGGACGGCCCTGACTGGGACTCAAAAGTTAGGGTGTTTTCCTGGAGCAACAAGTTTGGTGCTTCATCTGTAAAATACAGTGAATCGTATTTATCCTCTCAGGAATCTTTTGAGGCAAAAAACCTTGCTTAAACCCTAAGGTTATACCAATTGGACTAAATCTGTTTAGAAATTGATTTAATTAAATTGGTGTATCATGCTCTCAGTCAACTAAATCAGTATAAGGCACCCTTTCAACTGATTTAGCAACATCTTAACAAGGGGGATCAAGCAATATTAGTTTCCAAGTGGATTCACTTCAATCAGTGCAAACCTCTGAGTATGGACAAGGCTTTGATTTCATTAGTGCTTCTGAAGAAGCACTGTGGATTTTTCAGATGGAAGGCACAATGACAGTACAAATTATCTACTGCCAACAAGTGTCACTTATTTGCAACCACTCTGAGGGCTGTGTGGTGGCAATTCTAAAGTAAAACTGTCTGGCACTTGATTCCATGTAAAATTACACTTGTGCTTTTAATTATTGTGATACAAAGCAGCTCTGTTTTTGTTTTCATTTTTTATAGTGTAAAGAACTTGCCAAGTCCAAAGCAGAAGTCGCTTGTATTGCCGTTTATGAAACAGATGTGTTTGTAGTCGGAACCGAGAGAGGAAGAGCCTTTGTCAATACAAGGAAAGATTTTCAGAAGGATTTTGTTAAATACTGTAAGTTTTCAACAATGTATCTTGTATTTCATACGCTACTTAATTATACGTTTTAAGCACACTGGATCTGTGAGCTGAGGATGGTACAGTGCCTTGGTTTTACTGCAACTGATGGAAATATAGTACATAGATAAGTTTAGGAGCATCTTCTTCTAAACTATATTTAACAGCTGCTATCACATTTAGAGTGCTATTTTAATCTGAGCGAGAAGGTGGTTTTATTATGGGACTGGCTAATACAGCTTTAAGTTAGACAGCCTGTGATGAAGCGAAGTGGTGTTTCATATCCTGCTTGCCAAATCAGTTTTATAAAGTACCCATTTAGGCAGACTTCAGATAAGTAGTGGGCAACTTCCAGTGACAGAAGACAGGCCTTAGCTCAAGGGCGGGCAATTATTTCATGTGGAGAGCCGCTTACTGAGTTTCAGCAAGCCATCGAGGGCTACATGACAAGAAGCCAGGGGCAGATTATATATAAATTTTCTAAATTTTTTTTTCGGGGCCCCACGGGCCGGATAGAATGGCATGGCTTGATGGGCTGCATGTGGCCCATGGGTTGTATTTTGCCCACCCCTGCCTTAGCTGTTTATATGACTTTTCTCAAGATTTATGCAGAGCTTTTGACATTGGTACTAAATCTTTGTCTACACAGGGTTGGTTTGGGTTTTTTTACCACTACAATTAAATTGCACAGGAATAAGCTATATTGGTATAATTGCATCTGTGATGGTGGTGACTGAGGGCGTCTGGTTTTTTTTTTTTTTTTTAAATACCCTGTTTTTAAGCTATGCTGATATAGGTAAGCGGTACTCTTTTCCTGAGTAGACAAGACCTATCCAATTAGCCTAAAGATGTAACGATTTATGACTCACCTTGGAGGATGCATTTCAAAGACCATCAAGAATGGTTTCCAGTGAGTCAGTGTATTATATTTATTCCATTGTGAAAACAGCTGGACATGCCTGATGATTTTGCTAAAATGTATAAATATAGCTAAATATAAAACAAAATAAATGCAATACATAAAATAAATTTAAGTGTATAGCTAAATATTCTAGTGAGGAATTTATTTCCTCAGTCTGTTTCCTATACAAGGTAGGATTCTCAGTTGTTTCTTCTATTTGATCTGCAGTAAAGTTATAATTCTTCTCTTGCATTGGGAAGTGATTGATGTCAAAATACAGTATTACAATTTCACTGAGAAATAAAATAGTACATGGGGTATTGCTGAACCCAGCCCTTATTTAAATGCAAATGGATTATTTAAAGGCAAAGACTGTAAGTATGAGACGCTCTTGATGGACATATAGGCAGATGTTTCTGTGTGACTTCACTGCAACAGTTTCTCCCAAAGCTGCTGTAGCATGTACCTTCCTCTCTGAAGGTGGGATGTATGGGGTGCTGTTGTTGCTCTGAGTCAGTGAACCGGGCATATTTTTGCTTTGTTTTGAGTGAAGGCAATGTCTTTTGGGACCCTGTGCAGTAAGGTGGACAGAAAGGGAGCAGTTCTCCACCCGATTTGTATTTCCTACCTATTTTTTGTGGTAATGAAAGGTCATTTTTTTTTTTTGTGTAGTTGGCTGCATGATGCTAGGAGGTGTATATAGACAAGGTCCTTGACCTAAACAGATGAGGGGAGAGATACAGGAACAGAAATGTAGCAAATCTTTGGAAAATTAAGCCTCAGTTGTTTTTGTTTGTTTGTCTTTGTTTTTGTAATGAACTTATTTATTTGGTGGGTCATGCAACAGAATCTTAACTACAAAGCAATTCTTTTCACATAAAGCCAGTTTAATTTAAGGTACTGATAACATTTTACTCTTACCTGCATTGGTATGTGTCAGAACTGCTTATGGTCACAATGTGCTGCTGTATTTCAGGTTCTGCAGTATTTTGTTGTTCACTTCAGAGATCAGGCCTTTGTTTTGTCCACATTTAAAAGGTTTTCATTCTTGTAAAGGGTTCTTGCATTGGGTTCTTACCCAGTGAACAGCTTCAGCTAGGATCTGCTTTTAGTCTTCTACAAAAGCATATGTAGAATTTGATCGGCTTTAAATTTGATCAGTCTCCAGATTTCTGCAAAATGGTCCATTGACAGACTTTGGGATTGATCTGCTCACTTTTTATGAATTTATGTCCTTAGTCTCTGTGTTGCAACCTGTAGAGAGACACATCAGCCTTTTGTTGCTGTGGGGTATTTTTGCTACCAAAACGTCTGTTTTTCTTCAATGCGGACCTTTAGTTTACCTGCAGTCTAGCACCAATAGTGCTGTTACTTCCTGGGGGTTTTCTGCTCTGCATGTTGGCTGACTAGTTTGTCAACATGTGGTACCCAGCATTGAAGCATTTGGGGATTCAGGTGTTAGCATCCTTTTGTTTTGTCACTGTGGTGCTAGCTATTGCTAATCCTTCTTCAGTTGTCATTAATAGGTAACCGAATGGAAGAGGCAGGAGATGTCAGGAGTATTAATATTCCACTACTTCGTGACATCCCTTCCAAACTAAAACAAAACAGTAGTCAAGAAGAAAAAGGGTTGTGGAAGCATGCAAAGAGGAGGAGAATGCCAAAGAAGGCTTACCTAATCTTATTTCCCAGGGATCTGGGAAAGTTTGATTTAATTATTCCTAATGAATTGTATTTGTGTTTTTAGTTTTAACTATTTTCAGTCATGCTAAGTAGTTCTCCTTCCTAGGCAGTTATGATTTATTATGCTTTTCCTGGTATGATACTAAAAATCAGGTTGGTAGCCACTTATCCCTGCAGTTAAGATGTGAAAATTAGCAATAAACTTGTCTTGTGACAATAGTTGTTCTCCAGGAAAAAATGGAGAATGATTTTAAGATAAAAACGCAAGGTAAGTGCTGTGAGCAGCTTCTTTATATACTGTAAAGGAACCAAAAAAAGGTTCAGTCACTTTTTTTTAAATAATCCTTTGTAACTCACTTTGAGGACAGCGATATTGTTTCTAGTGAGAATATTGAGTTTCTTTCTTTTACGTGTCTGTAGAACAAGGATTGTCTTTTCTTTTCCCCTTTAAGGTGCACAGGTTGAGGTATGTTAGTTCATCAGCGTTTCTGGTTATAGGCAGTTGCTTTTCCTCCCTGTTGCGTGGCATATGTATATATATCTCCTTTGTCATACTTACCCTTTTGTTTCTACTTCCCCTCTGTTTTTTCTTGTTTTTCTTCTACTTCTACTTCTTGTGTCTCTTGTGATTAGGCAGTCTCTAATGATTTGCAGGGTTCAGGAGCTGCCATGTACTATTAGTAATGGCTTTTACTTGTTGGGCTGTCTTGATGGTGTTTATGCTGCTGAGGGATTTTTAGGATGGAAACAGTACCTGCGTTCTGTAGAAGTGCAGAACTGAGAAAATGAAGGCATCAGAACCTATGTACTACAGAAGTCAAACCAAGAGCAATTTCCTTTTCATAAGCTAAGTGATTATCTCTTTCTGCTCCTTGCCCTTCTCAACAGTGCTTCCGAAACAAGGTCTTTCAACTGTGGTGCACCAGAGAATTAAAATCAAATTTAAATAAGGGAGCCATTTGGCGTTGGGCCTTCCGCTGATCCAGAATATATGTTGCCTGTCTGAACTATGTCGTTAAGATTCCTGTAAATTTTTTTTCTGCAGTGCTTGTTTCAAGTTGTTTTGTGCAGCGCTTGTTTCATCATCGACGTATCGTCCCGTGTCAAGTACACTTAATGCTGCAGCTTCTAGACTAGTAAGGACAGTGAAATCAATGGGATGTTTCAGGATTCAGTTGCATATTTCAAACCCCAAGTCAGGAGTACCAGATGCATGCAATTTATAGCAATTTTTCCATGTTAAACTGTTATTTTTTAATGGTAGAATTCTGTTTGTTGATTTGCTTGCTTTAAGTTTTTAAAGGACATCCTTTTATAGTTTGTATTTACATGCTAGCACAAATAGTGAAAAATACCATCTGTAAGTAGCTGACTTCTTTTTATGTTGGTCAGGGGCTGGTTCCCTGACATTAGCCCCCGTGTATAAAGATACTGGCTTTATGGATGTGGCTGTACTGTGAGGAAATAATTTAATTTTTTTAAAACTCTGAGACCTGTATGGTATTCTTCGTTAGACTAGGGCTTTTGTGACTTTGTGGTACTGCTGTTGTTGAATATGTTGGGAGAAGAGTTCAGTGAGTCATTAAAATGTATATTGTTGAATGACTAAATTATTCAATAAACTCGGGTAGAAAAAGGGGGGCAAAAAGACAAGAACCAGACTGAAGTTTAATTCAGATTAGACATAAGTGGTGGTGCTTTCTGTGTTGGCATTAGTCTCTCCCCCTTCTCCTTACCATCCCGTTTTTGCCCAGTGTGTATGAACTTGAGGTACAATCTAAAAATCTCTTTCTGCATCCACCTCGGCAAGCTAGAATGCACTGACTTAACCATTTTTCATTTTTAAATCTCAGGTTATTGGATATACTGTATATTGAAATGTTAATGTTGTACTTATACATAGTCATGCCAGAAAATGAGAGAGGGGTTGAAAAGTTAGCATTGCTCTAAGAATGTTAACTTGTCTTTTCTACATGAATATTGCTCATTAAAGAGATCAAGTACAGTGTGGGTAATGGTTAATATTGCTCTAAAAACCAAAGCTTTTTTTCTGTTTTCTGAATGCCATGTGTTCTAGTATTTGATATAGCTAAGAATACTGATTATCTCTTTAGAATGACATTTTAAAAATAAAAGTCCAAAGATAGCTGTGACCTTGTGCAAAACTTTGGAAGCATGTTTTCACAGTATTATGAAGTGGATTTTAAAAGAAGAGAGCATAGGTTCTAGAAAAACATGCATTTAATAGATTCAGAGATGATGATCTATTGAGGTCCCTTGCAACCCTAACAAGTCTGACCCCCTGCGTAGGCAGGAAAGTGTGCTGGGTTCAGATGACCCCAGCCAGATGCCTAGCTAACCTCCTCCTGAAGACCCCCAGGGTAGGGGAGAGTACCACCTCTCTTGGGAGCCTGTTCCAGATTTTGGCCACTCTGACTGTGAAGAAGTTCTTCCCAATGTCCAGTCTAATCTGGGGGAACATCTGTTCACCAGAGCGCCCCAAGGGATGACGAGGTCGAACAGTCACAAACTCCTGCAAGACCGTTTCAGGCTGGACATAAGGAAGAATTTCTTTACTGTCCGAGCTCCCAAGGTCTGGAACAGTCTGCCAGCGGAGGTGGTTCAAGCGCCTACATTGAACACCTTCAAGAGTAAATTGGATGCTTATCTTGCTGGGATCCTATGACCCCAGCTGACTTCCTGCCCTTTGGGCAGGGGGCTGGACTCGATGATCTCCCGAGGTCCCTTCCAGCCCTAATGTCTATGAAATGTCTATGAAATAAATCTGCTCTCTGCTAGCTTATGGCCATTATCTCTTGTGACCCCCCCCCCAGGGGCGCCTTGGTGAGTACAGCCTCACCAATTCCCTTCTGTGCCCCCATGATGAAATTATAGGCAGCCAGAAGGTTGCCTCTCAACCTCTTGCAGAGGCTGAAGAGGTCCAGGTGCCCTAGTCTTTCCTCATAGGGCTTGGCCTGCAAGCCCTTAACCATACGAGTGGCCCTTCTCTGGACCCTCTCCAGGTTATCCACATCCATCTTGAAGTGTGGCATCCAAAACTGGATGCAGTATTCCAACTGCGGTCTGACCAGCATCCGATAGAGGGGAGGTATCACTTCCTTGGTTTGTCATGCATCAGCAGATGCATGACAAAGTGCAGTTAGCTTTGCCTATTTGTGACTTTGTCACACTGACTCATGTTCATCTTGGCGTCCACTAGGACTCCGAGATCCCTTTCCGCTTCCGTGCTGCTGAGTAAGCTATTTCCTAGTTTGTTAGTATCCTCTACTCCATAGACATATATGTTTAAAAAAAAAAAAAAATGTCCAGTGCAAATTGTGACTGTAGGTCACTTCTCAGCCTCCTTGAAGACTCGGATCATGTATTGCAGGGGCGGGGAATTATTTCGGGCAGAGGGCTGCTTACACAGTTTTGGCAGGCTGTTGAGGGCCACATGGGTAGCCCTGCCCCTTGACAGGTGCCCCACCCCCTGGTCACCATCCTGGGACTAGTGTTCCAAGGCCAGCACCTGTGGGGCACAGGCTGGCTGGGGTCTGTGGAGCCAGGTTGGGCTGCACCAGCAGGAAGAGGAGGGAGCTGGCCCAGCTCCATAGAGACCCTGTCGTCTGGGATCCCGCGCTCCCGCCACCCTACTTTGGGCCCCACTGACGCTGGACCCGAGTCACTGGTGCGGACCCCGTGCTCCTACTGGCTCCCCACCCACTCAATCACAGTGCCCCCAGCTCTGTGGTACAGGTGGGGGACAGCACACAGCCCCAACCCCCTGCTCACCGGCAGGGAAGAAGCTGGTGCTGAGTGTGGGGAAAAGTGGCCCCTCGCCCGCCCCATAGTCAGCGCTCCCTGCTGCAGGCACTCGCAGCCTGCGGGGCTGTCTGGAACAGGCACAGGCAGCCCCATGCGGGCTGCAAGTGGCTGCAGCGCGGGACACCAGCCAGGGTGCAAGTGAGGGGCTGCTTTTCCCTGTAATCAGCACCAGCTTGTAACCCTGCCCTGCTGCCAGGCTGGGCCCTGTGCCAGCTCCAGGCTCGCCTGTTGGGGCTGCGCGTGGGAGCAGCAGTTGTGGTGTACCCCCCTGTCCCCCGCTTGCCGCACTGGGCAGTGTTTGCTGCTGCTGCCTGTCTGGAGCTCGTGTGCTGGGCAGCACAGAGGTGGTGGTCACAAACGCTGCCCGGTGTGGCAAGTGGGAGGGCTTTAGCTGCTGCTGCCATGCACAGCCCGGATGGGCGAGCCCGGAGCCGTGCAGGGCCCAGACTGGCTGCGGGGCCGGGTTACAAGGTGATGCTGAGCATGGGGGAGAAAAAGCAGCCCTTCCCTGCCCATGGCTGGTGCCCTGGGTGGGCTGTGAGCGGCTGCAGCAGGCAGCATTAGACACAGGGTGGGGAGGGGCCACTTCTCTCTGCGCCGGGAAGGAGCCTGGGGAAAAGCTGATGCCGGGGGGGAAGCAGCCTCTCCTCTGCCCTGCGGCTGGCACTCCCTGCTGCAGCTGGTCACAGCCCGCACGGGGCTGTCTGGAGCAGGCACAGGCAGGCCTGTGCAGGCTGCGAGTGCCCACAGTGTGGGACGGGCGAGGGACCGCTTCCCCCCTCCTGGTGCTCGGCTTTTCCCCGGGCTTCTTCCCTGCCTGGGGTCCCCCCCTACCTGCGGTTCCTGTGCTAGGGCAACCATGTGGTCCCAGGAGAGAAGCCCTTACTGGGGCTTCCAGCTGAGGGGGCGGGGCCGGGCAGGCCCTGCTGTTGTGGGAGCCTGCCAGGCTTCCCCTGGGTCCCACTGCCCTTGGGTCCTGTCATTTTTGACAAGAACCGAGGGCAGAGAAATATTAATTTTCTAAATTTTTTTTAGGGGCCCCATGGGCTGGATAGAATGGCCTCACAGGCCAGATGTGGCCCGTGGGTTGTATTTTGCCCACCATGGATGTATTATGGCCCTTTTTTAAGAAGATATTTACTTATCCATTTGATATGTGGCAGATGAAACCCCAGTGCGCACTTAGTTATTTAATTGCAATAAAGAGTTCATCAATCAACAATGAGCCGCTGAGGGAGAAACATGATATGCAGGTCTGAGGTGTCTGTCCCACAGTGACATCAGGTTGAATCCATCTTCAGTCGAAAATCAGTGAAATCACCTAAAACTTCGCAAAGTATTTTTTTTTTCCCGAAACTTTTCCACGTTTAATTTTTCAGTGATGACTAGATGTATACTGTATAATTTCTTCTCTGTTGTTATTTTAAAACCATGTGGATCTCTTTCTTGTAGTGCAAATCTAGTGAATGTTAACTAGTGAATATTGTTGATGTAGCTGGGTTTCCCTGTTGTCCAAATGGTTCTGTTCCTTTTGCTCCTTTTAAGAACTCCACACCAGCTTAGAGATTTCTGAGTAAATTAGGCAGTTGTGCTGTCTTAAATCTGTTTACTGTGAGAACAAACACTCGCACCACCAATTTATATCAGCACTGACAACTTTTGTAAGGATGAATTTCAAATTACTTTTTTTTGTTAAATACCTGTCTCATAAAAATACAAGTTTGAATAAAGCCTACCGCTTTGGCAACCTTTTCAGCAGTACGGCCTCTATTTTAAGCAGGTAAAGCTCTGGACCTTGTATTTCAGAGCTCTGGAGGAAATCTGCTTACTGAGTGTTGCCCAGCCCGTGAGGAAAACTTCCTCTGATGGTTCCCTTTATCCTCTCCCACTTGCATGCACACCTTCCTCAGATTTTCCACAACTACTTCTTTTTAAATCGCTCTCAATCTGAGATCTAATTGTGTTTGCTCTGAAGTCGGTGGCAAAGCTTGCACTCCGTTCAGTGGTAGGTGGATTTGAGGCTTTTACTTATCTATGAGAGCAGCCTTGTGTGAACTTTGTAAACGGTTTCCTCTAGCTCCCAGACATTACCTAATTCCTGAAGTGGAACTCCCTGAACTCTTATCTTTGCTAGGTTGCTGTCTGCATTGTTTTTAAAATCGTGGCTTCTAAAGTTGCCTTTTTAAGCTGCATGCTTTGCAGGTCAAATGTGATTTAGTGTGGTACAGTGGAGGGGGGGGCAGGCAGTCTTTCCATTGACATCAGTAGACTCTAGGTCAGGCTTCTCAGTCTGAGATTAATGATCTGTCTTAACATCTTATGGCAGCAACTTGGTTCAGAGGTATAACACACAGGAGGGTGTTTACAAAATACTAGAAAACGGTGGCCCAAGTAAGAGTTTGACCATGTCCAAAATCCAGTTCAGTTCACAGACAATGAATCACAATTCAACTGCAAGAAAATGGGCTAAATGAAAGGCAAGTCGATTTTGAAAATCATGTTTCTGTGTGTGCATGTATGTACACATTCTGTGTATGCGCACACTTATCAATCATAGTCAAACTTACTAAAAGGGGGAGAGATTTGGAGGTTTTTAACTTTAATTTATTTTTCTTAAGTGAGGCTGCCTTTGGAGGTAGTCACTAAAAACAACGTATACCCTGTTTTGGATCTGTTGGTTCAGGAGTAACTTTGCTGACCAACCTAAAGATCCGTTCTTTCCCATATACTCAGTAAAGCCTTCTAATAAAAAGGAACTGTAGTCTAGTGCTTGCCATCAACTTAAGCACAAGTTTCTGCTTTGCTTTTCTTGTGAGACAGCTGATTGGACAACCCCTTTTTACAAATAAATGTAATGCAGATTTGTGCCACAAGGAATTTTGCTGTCCTACGTAGTTTAGTGGGACCAGGGAATATCATCTTCATTTTTGTTTTGTTTGTAATTTTTTAAAAAGTGCTAAGCACATCATTGACACTTAATGGAAAAGTTAGTTTCTCTTTCAACAAAACATGGTTTTCACCTGGCCAAAAAAGCAGTACTAGATCTAAAAATATTTTGAACTAATGTAGTACTTCTTTAAGCCAGGAGCTGTCAGCAGACATCGGCTCTTGATAATTAAGTCAGTATGAAACTACATTTCTGTAGGTGTGTGTTACTGTTGCCCTTGCACAGGTTTACCATGTTGTTATGATTAAGTTTGCACCTAGTCAGCACCATATTTATAGGTTCAGTTTTAGGTGGCACAGCCTTTTCTTTGAATACAAGTCAGTAACTACAGCTGAAGTCTGTGATCTGGTATTCCCCTTACAAAATCCTTTGGAAAATTTGGAGCACCAAAGAGAGGACCCAAAGGACAAAATGCTTAAAAATATTCTAAAATTAAAATGGCACTGAAGGAAAAAAAATTCTGTTTTTTAGGTGTTTTTGTACTCTTTTTATTCTATGCTCCAAAACTGCAAATGCAAAAGGTGAGATGTGAAAGGGGGCCAAGTTTATAGGTGATTTTCTTTTTATAAATTGATTTATGCTTTTTTAATACTCCTTTTAAAGGGGAAAATAAATGACTTATGGTTGGAACAGTATGCTGTAATCCTACCATTGCACTTGCAGTGTGAGAGAGAGATACTGTTCCATATGAAAAGAACCCACAGTCAAAGGGAGAAAACTTTCCAAGGCACAATTTGGATTTCGATGTTTTGAGTTCCATTTACTTTCAGTGAGTCTTGCACAGTATAAGTGACTCTTCCAAGTGGTATATAAAAGCACAGAAAACAAAAAGTGCATGGAGGAGAGCAAAGATATGTCTCATTTAGTGAAATTACATCGTATACATTTGTGATTATAGCTTCAGTTACTTCCACTCCCCCCCCTCCGGAATTCTGCTCATGATGAGTTAGCTGGCTTTGTATATACTTTGTAGTAGTAACTTGATAATGTTTTCAGTACAAATTTAAAATTTTCAGACCTATCACTTAACTGCTATTTCATGCTTGGTAAGGGCAGCTCCAACATATGCATTTTTTGGCTCTTTTTTCATATCAGAGTCTAGGAATATATAAGTAAGCCTCTGGAAGATGCAGATGATGGGAAGTTAAGCTGACCGTCTGAAATGCAGCCACCATTTTTATGACGGAGAGATGGTATTCCTCACTCTGCATGAGTGAGATTTTGTTCAGAGAACAGAAGAAGGAAAAGAGCTTGCACTGGAGTAGAAAAAGGAAAAGAGCTTAGATCTTATTATCAGCTGCACCTAGTAACGACTTGACAGCACTCTCATTCAGCAAAAGGAGACATCTGCTTAAAAATGTCTGTTGGGAAGATGAAAGAACTTTGCTATGTACAAGCAGCTGTACTGGGAGATCATACTGTTGCTATCAAAAAGAATCAGTTAAGCATATACAATGTAAACAGAACAGAGTATAATGTAACTGCTGAATAAGACATCAGAAATACAATTTGAGAGTTGGCAGACTCCTTAAACATAGGCATTTTAACTTATTCTGCGACTGCCTCCATCTTTCTTGATCCCTTTCTGTTAAACTGTTTTCTCTTAAGATTATTGCAGTGTTTCCTACTTTTTCATGCATAAAGTACTTTCTTGGATGGTTCTCTAGTTCATCATCATTTTGCATAGGGATGATATTAATGACCTTCATAAATATAAACACCACTACTGTTGTATTCTCTGTAACTTCTGTAGATCAGCATGTTTGCCTGTAAGGCAGTTATTCCTTTGACAGCAATGGCTCTAAAGCTGTCCCGGAAGTTTAAGGGAATTAGTATTGTTTTCTCTGTTCTGATGCTGATTTATAATAATTTACAGGTGTTACTGAAGAAGAAAAAGCTGCAGAACTGCAGAAAAGAAAGACAACGTCGCCTTTAAATCGGCTGACAGTGGATGCTGTTGAATTGGAAGCTCTCAAAAAATCTGTGGAGGATTTCTTTTGCTTTTGCTATGGTAACCACTATATTAAAGTTGAAATAACTCTTCCTGGGATTTCTGTAGTAGGATGGATAGTCCTAGCATTCAGCCTAGCATATGGTTGAGGTCACAAGTTTAATTTAATTTTAGTTGTTGGCTTCAGAGAATATTTACTCTTGTTTATTTCACATCTTTCTTTGTCAAATAAGGAAACTGTGCTTAAGTTTCTGGGCCTGGGTTATAGCCTTTTTTTCTCTTCTTGCTTTCACCATGGACATTAAGGCTTGGGAGTCTTACGGGGAAAGTGTGTCCTCGTATTCCTTTCCAGAGGAAGATGCATTAAGGCAGCTGCATTAAGGCTTTCCTCTGCCTGGCTAAGGAGGCCTAGAATTAATGTTTCCAAGTGGAAAGAACTGAAGATAGGAATACCAGATACATGGTGGGGAGCATACAACTGGGAGAAACCTAGGTCAGGGGCATTGGGTTATGGCTTGGAACAAAGAAGGGGAAAATATAAAGGCTAGCTTGTGTTGTATTAACTCTTATGTATTTCAGATCTCCCAACAACTTATTTTCTTCTCCAGGTAAAGCTTTAGGAAAGTCAACAGTAGTCCCTGTGCCATACGACAAGATTCAAAGGGACCAGTCTGCAGTTGTAGTGCAGGGCCTTCCAGAAGGACTCGCGTTTAAACATCCAGCAAATTATGATGTTTCAACACTGAAATGGATTTTGGAAAATAAATCGGGGATTTCATTTATCATCAAAAGGTTACGTTCTCCCCCTTCTATCCCCCATCCATTTAAATTGGAAGAGGCAGTTGATACTTTTCCAGGGCTACCTTGAATTCTGTTATTAAATGCACACAGTCTGCTTTGTTTAAACAAATGCTGCCTCCTTCCTTCCTTTTATGCTACAAAATAAATTGATTACTTCCTTCAGATTATGGATTTCTTTTTGTTTTGATGCAGGCCTTTCCTTGAGCCAAAGAAACACCTAGGTAAGTGTGAAACTTTGCAGCAACAAAAACGGATTCAGACAGTAGCTAAAATGCAAGTTATCGCGTCTAATGCTTTTGTCCAATACTGAAATGTGCATTTGTAAGTAAGTTACCTTGCTTTGCAGAGATGTGTGACTTAATTCAGTTATGAAACCACTATTGTTTACTCTGCCTTCTGTAATGAACACTTAATGAAGAGGGAGTTCGTTCATCCTCCTACAGAACCTACTTTTACTGAGTTGTTTATCCTTTCCCCATTTCACATAAGCAGAATTGAGCCACAGAAAAGCTAAAGCTCAGACTTTCAGAAAGTTTTGAGGTGTTTCAGCACTTAAAATCCCAGCTGGCATTTGAAATTTGAGTCAAGCTTCTAAACTAGTCAGACTGATGAAAGCAAGGCCTACATACCTTTTAAAAATCTGGATCTCCAAAAAAAAAAAAAAAAAAAAAAAAAAAAAAAAAAAGTAGAGTCAGTATCAGGGTATGCGTTAGGAGTGGGGAATTCCTTGCCCCCGTTTCTTTGCTTAGACTACGTAGCACATTACATTTTGCAGCTCCTAATAATATAATCTAGGGGATATATATTTTCAGGGATAACCTGTGGGTAGGGCAGTTCCAAGAATCCATGCGGGTATATTACCATGAGTTAGGAAAGGGAATTCTTCAAAGTAGAGTGGGCTTGCTAGGAACATGGATTTCATGTCAGCCTATTTAAAGCCCTACATTTACTTCTGTCCTCTGTGAAGGGCTACTGCACAGGATCCTCAGAAGGGTTGCATCTTGGATCACTTAACCATCCACTGGTGCCGAGTTAGGAAACTTAGCATACTTGTTATCCTCAGGTGAATTGACTGTACTAGAAATGGTACAGATAGTAATGAGTAAATGAAATACCTTTTTCAGAAAAAAAGGTGAGTTTCAGCATACCAAATTATGTTAGATGTCTGTTGTTATATAATGTATAAATTACTTTGTAACCACTTTCATAGCTCTTCTTTGAAAATTATGCATTCTGCTGTACTGGAGAGGGAGGCAGGGAAGATTTTTAAAGTGTCCACTTGATTTTTGGCAAAGTTCAGGCTTAATTCACTTATCTTTGATAGTAGAATTTCTACGACAGCCATGTAAGAGATGACATAAAATGTTCATTGACAGATACTTTTGAAATAATGTGTGTGTGAGTGTTTTACATATTAAAGCAACACACACACAATAATAATGAGGAATCTTTTCTCTACAGCTCTGTATACAGGAAACCATTCTGTAGGTATATGTGAAATGCAGTCATACTCCTATTTCACAAAAGCAGTATATCTCTCATTTTTTATACGTTTATGCTTGTATATAGTGTAAATAGTGTATGAAGAATGTTTATAGATTGCTGTTTATTTTCAGGAATTCATATGACAGATTCTGCACATACAGTTACACCTGCAGGTGGAAGGTAAAACTTTCTCCCCCTCTTAATTCTTCTGTTTGAAAATAAAAATATGTATATAGGTAATGGCTCTGGGCTCTTTTTTTCTTGTCTTAGGGTTTATTAATAAAGGAAAGCATATAGAACCCGTATATGTGGTACAGGTGTCTGCTGTAGATTTTTACATGGCTTATACCTTTCTTCCTGTAGTTTTTTTTCTTTCCACCTGAGTTGCAAATAACTTTTATTTGTCTGGGATAAAAAATGGCGTGAAGTCAGATTTCCTTCCTGACCATTCTTGACCACTTGTATGGTTAACAGCTCTTCACAGATTCACTAGAAGTTGAAATTCCCCTCAGACCAATGATTGCTGGAATGTGTAGGTTGCAAAAGACTGATGATGTCACAAGTGTGTAACTTGTTTTTTCTACTGTCTTTTTAATGTTTTACAGTACAGCATTATAAATAAAGTTTTTGAGTTTCTAAATGCATCTAAAAACCAGTGCAGCAGTGAGCTCACGATACCCAATATATTCCAAAAAGGTGAGGATAGGGACTTAGTGTTCTGAAGGCCCCATAAGTTTGGCCAGTTCGCTCACAATGACATCTTTTTACTCCTTTTTTTTTCCCCAGCTGGCGGGTGGTACAATAAAATTAATATTGTTAGACAAATACATATGAGGAAGCTTCTGTAAGCATTATGTATGTTCCTCTTCTTTAAAATCTGTTTGTTTTTTTTTTGTTTTTTTTAAATTTTTTTGTTTAGTTGCAGTTCTGTCCAGGTGAAAACGGAACCAAATGAGGATTCTGGTGTGTAACATTGCTTTGTATCTTTGTGGGAAATTCTGTGTGAACAGCCTGTATTCAGAGAGTTTGCAAGGCTATAGCTGTCTTGAAGAAATGAGTAGTGTAATAGTGACCCTGTTAGTCTGTAAGGTGCAAATCTACCTTGCCTTCTGCAACACTTACTATGATTTGCATTAGAAGAATACAGCTGGATTTAAATGAAAGTGTGATTGAGGAGTCTACAAGGTGCAAATCAACCCTGCTTTCTGCTTGACTTCAGATGAACACGGCTAGCTGCATCTCCTAGTAGGACCTAATTGTGCTAACCTGCTCTTTATGGATTGAAAAATGTGTGTAAAACTGTTCAGTCATGAGGGGTAAGATCTTGTATTTTCCAGGAGCTCTTACGGAGTTAATACCATGGAGCAGCTGATAACATCATAAATTTGCACTCGAGCTTATCCAGTACCCTTAATGCTTCACTGGCTTGAGCTAGATTTCTTAGGGCTTAATCCCGGTCAAATACTTAGTTTTTGCTTAATGCTTTGAAGCTTGGGTTTGAGTCCTTATTGTCTTCATCTCAGATGATGTAAGTGAACAAATCCTATGCAGATAAATGCTTCCAGCTCATTTAATGCGTACAAAGATTTGATATTTGTTTGTGGGGTTTTGTTTTTTGTTTTTTGTTTGTAAAATGGCGCAGTGTGGAGAGTTGGATCTTTGCTGTTCATGTTGCTAGAACAGCTGGATTTTCTTATGCTGTTTTGCAGGTGCTTTAAAAACATTCTGGAAAACGTGAGCGTTTGAGAGCATTGTTTAGTAAAATGTAGATCCGTTCAAGGCCTGTAAGTTGTTGCTGTCCTCAGCAAAATTTCTGAGTTCCAGAAATCTCAAGGCTTGTTCTGAACTGAACTTGTAAACTATTGATGAGTAATTTCTAGTTTAGAAATGCTGGGGGGTGGAGATGCAGAACCTTTATCAATGGCTATTATAAATTTGGAGGAAGGAAGTCAGCTTGACTCTATTTGATCAAAGCTTGAGTTTGCAAGGCTAGCCAGTCTGAAGAAAGAAATAGTGTAATAGTGAGCTTGTTTTGATGTGAAAGAAAATGGGTGTCTGAAACCTTGGATGCCCTTTTTTATATACTTGCTCATCAGACCTTTTTATGTTACTTTCTTCTTGTACACAATAGAGACAAGTCAGAGTTTTTTGTTTTGGAATTGCTTTGTCATTTGTCTGCATGTGAGACACTTGTGTTGCCTATGCAGGAATTTCACTGGAAATGGCAACTGTGACGGTAAAAGAGGAATCGGAGGATCCGGACTACTATCAATATAATATTCCAGGTAATAATATTAGCTTTCATCCATTTGTGTTCCAAAAGGTATGTGTTGCCTTTTTACCTTGGAAGAACTGCAGACTTTTTTGGAGGGGTGGGGGGGAGGGATAGAAATGGCATTATAGAGGAATTAATTTGAATTTAATATTAAATATACTATAATTTATAGAATTTTGGCACAGCTCTGTAATATATATTCATTCTGTTTAGGTTTAAAAATTGTAACCCCAGAGATAACCTTTTGTCACATTTTAAATTTTAGAGAAGGCTATGAATAGGGTACAGGTTTCCCTCGATTTTATGTGGTACATGCATTTCTGGAGAAAGGTGCATAAATCAGATTTTGCATAAAGTGAACCCACTTTATAGTGTAACAAATAGGGATAGGTTCCCATGGCAGTGGGGGAGTGAGGCTGGGACTAGTGAAGGGGGAGGGGTGCCACTCTGGAGGCTGCACAAGGAGGCAAAGCCGAGGGAACAGTCAGTGGGTGCGGGGCTGGGGGGCCCCGTCTTGCTGCTCTGTGCCCCCTGGGAGGGCTGCGGGCTGGGGGGCCATGCTGGGCTCTTCCCATGGGGTGTGTGACCCCAGATCTGTACATGGGGCAACAGCAGGCTGTCGTTGCAGGCTAGGGCCAGCAGCGGCACTGGGTGTTCCCAGTGCTCGGGGCGGGCTGTGCCACGTGCCACGTGCCAGGAACAGCCCAGTGCTACCACCAGCCCCATCCTGTAGCAACAGCCTGCTGTTGTCTCGTGCGCAGATCTGGGGGCATGCACAGCCCTGCAGCCCTCCCAGGGGGTGCAGAGCAGTAAGAGGCACACCCCCCACACCTACTGACAGTTTCCTCGGCAGCTGGTGCCGGCTGCTCCTAGGGCCGCTGCAGCAGGGGCTAGGGTGAGTGTGGACAAGCTGTGCTGTGCCGCTCGGCTCTCCGCTTGTTCCCACTCGCCCCGGCCCCTGCTGCAGCGGCTCTAGGAGCCGACACCAGCTGTGACTTTACCTTGCGTTATGGTGAATTATGGGTCTAAAAATGCATATCGCCTAAGAATGAATTTGCATATACAGACACTGAATAAATTGCAGGAAACCTGTACTCTAGCCTCTGCCTAGCTTTAGGCTTTGTCTGCCATAACTTATAAACGGTCTAGAGCTGACTGAAAAACAATACAACCTTCATATTACTTCAGAAATTGGCTAGCATTTTTAACAATGTATTTTTGTAGTAGTCTGATTTTGGCCTTGTTTTCTGATGTCATTTGACACCTTTCTGGTTGATTGATTTAAAAAAAAAAATCACTGACCTGAACAATTGAAGCTGATGATGACGACGACGACAACAACAACAAAAGAAACAAGTAATTTTGGCAGAATGAACAGTTCTTCAGGAAATGTTTAAAGGTGTCTGTGAAATTTTTGAAAATAATCATTCCTAGGTTCATTTGCAGATGTAATTGACAAGATAGTTCATGCCTTCAGAAATTGCAGTCATTTAGAGGCAAGTTCAAAAGTGCACTAGGCCAGTGATCTTAAGCTTTGCACTAAAAAATCTATAAAGATGTAATACAGGGGATAGAGTTTCTAAGCTCTCCATTTAATACACATATCAATCAAGAAAATTATATAAATTCAGATTGTTTTACAGACTAGATTCATTTAGTGTTTCGGCCAAGTAGAAACAGGCAGAGCGAAAGAGACCAAGGGATACTAAAAAAGGAAATATACAAGTTGTCTTTTTAAAGATGACCCTAATTACTAATTGACTGTAATCATTTTAGTAGTTTTTACTGGCTTGGCTGTGGTTTTGCAAAATATGATTGGAGAGTAAACGTTGCTGAAGGAGTTTGAAATTAGTAAGGGATTTGGGGCTGTGCCTGAGTTCAAATGCTCTGTATTTTCACCTCTTGGTGTCCAGTTCTTCGATTCCATAATCCCTGTAGCCATGGCATACAGAAAACTTGAAATGTTTATTGAAAAGTTTATGCAAAAAATTCAATTCCTGTAATGGACTAATATGAATAAAAATTGTTCATAAAATGTTGGCCAGTGCTAAAAAACAAAACAAAAAGATCATTTGGATGGGGAGACCTCATTAGGGCACCAAACCCAGGTGGAAACTTGCATGCATGTCTCCTGGTTTTTCCACTTTGCCAGCTTGCTCACTTATGTGAGCTGACAGAGGATTGATGTTTTCAATAACAGATTCAAGGAGGAAGGAAGCGTACCTTCAGTTTGCTGTGGATGGCTCTCCCAGTGGATGTGCTTGGATTTAATAATGTTATTATGGTCCTCATTTTGGAGGACTGAACAGCTGTTTTGTTCAATTGTTAGGTTACCCAAACAACAATAATGAAAGAACATGGAGTTTACCTTTTTGAGGCTAACTGATTTAATCTGCTTTCTCAAGTGGGGAGAATACTGTTGTAGACCTACTGGGTTATGTCAGTCTCTGGGAAGAATTTTCAATGTGCCATTCACCACAGGCTAGGAACAGATGATGCTTTTTGTTCCTAGACAAGTTGTGCCTTTGGCTTTTTCTGGAACAAAACTATCCTGGGATTGGCGTGTACACACATTGCCCTTCTAATCAGGATTTAAAGAGTGGCAGGTGGATAAAAATCAGTGACATAAAAAAATGGCTTTTTAAATTTTTTAAAAATATTTTATTTATTTTTTAAAGTTGCTTTTTAAAAAAAAAAAACTATAAAAAAATGTTAATTTTAAGATAAGTTAAAGCTCAAAGATATCATCATGGAACAGGGGTTATAGCTTCTAATTATATACTACTTGAGACCATATATTCATGTAACCTTTTTAGAAAAGTATTCATGAGTAAGTCACAACCTGCCATGGACTGTATTAGGGGCCCAATCTTACGGGGTTCCCAGAGGCTTCTCTATACATTAATAAAGTTTTACTATTAAAGAAAACCACTCTACCCAATGTAACTGTCCTCAGTTTAGAACAGGGGTTCTCAGTCCCCAGGCCGCAGCCCTGTGCTGGGCTGTGGGGAGTTGGCTGCCAGCCCGGAAGTGGCCGCAGACCAGCAAACAGCGGCCTCCCAGGGCTGGGCAGATAGGCTGCGGCTCCTTCTGCAGGGCCCGCAGCAGTGCAGGGTTTGCCCCCCGGTCAGCTGTGACTGCTGGGCCACGGCCACTGCTGGGCTGTGGTTTGCCAGGCCCTGGGAACCCCTGGTCTAGGAGGTCCTGTTAAGGATCTCTGATGTTTAGTTTCAGTTCTCAAACTGGATTTGTGTCTCCAGAGATAAACATCCTTATTAACACTATATGAAGATGAGAAATAACAGGCCTGATTACCTACCCATCAACCCTCTTGTGTCTCTGCAAGTTTGTCAAGCTCCTACCTCTCTCTAAAAGTGCAAAGTTTCAAGAAGTTTAATGAATAAAGGAGATCAAACAACAAGAATGCACTCCTTGTAGAAAACAATGATTAAACTGAGGCTTCTGACCAGTGATTTTAAATCGTGATTTAAATCCTAACTTGAATCTCTTTGATTTAAATAAAATCCACCCTGGAATGAATGCTGCTTTTTTGCCATCAATTCAATGATGCAGTTCCAAAAATAACTGCACAGATGTAATTTTGCTTTATTCCAGGATAAACTGTTCCTAGCTCTTATCTGGGAAACTTGTAGGATTTATCCCAGGACAATGGACATGTGTATGCTTGCACTTTGCCTGTGGACAAACACCACTCCTTAGGCAGTAGGGAGAATCCAATAGACTCTCCCTGTTGCCTGAAGAACTCTGTTTGTGCCTGAAAGCTTGCAAAGAACATTATTTCCAACCATTTCATTGGTCTAATAAAAAATATCCCAGCTACCCAAGGAATCTTGTCTGTCTTTCTGTCTGTGTCCTTAGACCAACACAGCTACAACCAACAACCCTAGGGGCTGTGTAATGACTCTTAATAGTTAAGGCTGTTTAAATATTTACGTTCATAAGGATTTTTTCCAGTTGTTGTTTTATAATCTTGTCAGACTTTCATTCATTTGGCTGAAAGCTTACGTGAAAACCTCAGCTTTTTCTGAAATTGAGAGAAAACGGTTAGAACTTTGGTAGGAATATAAACAAGCCCTTTGGTAATAGTTTGTCTGGTCTGTCTGTCTCTGTCTGCCTTCCCGAGTTTCAGAGATATTTAAAGTCTTAGGCACCATCTAGTAACATGCGATTGCAGGAACTGGGCATGCCATCGAGATTTTTCTGGCTGTTGTGTTCTAAGTTTTCACTAATGATAACGCCAACCTTCTGTTTGTTACATGATTGTCTGTAAGAAGGTGTGTTTGCATGGGGATGTCATCTGTGAGTACATATATAAGGAAACGGGGTTTATTTGTTTCATAAAGCATATGCATTACAGTAGTCCTTACGTGATTGCATAAGGATCCCTGGTGCATTTGGCAGACGGGCTAGATGCTCAAGAGGCTGTTGTGTAGTGAAAGTATCAGGGAGCCATATAATGAACCATTAGAAAAACATCAGTGCAAAAAAAGTGAATAACTGATCTTCACTAAGCATCCTGTGGTGTTTATGCTGGGTGAGACTTGAGCACCAGAATGGATAATGGATAAAATTGAAATTTTTTTAATAAAAAAAAATCGGAGTTTTTAACTTTTTAAAATTGAAATTATAATTAATTTTTCCTTTTTAAAAAATATGGAGAAATACAAGGTGCATTTCCTTTTCTACCTGGGGGGGGGACGGGACGGGATGGGGGGGGGGGACTGCATCACACTTATAGGTTTGGGAGTGCTATACTCGCTAGCACCATGACAGAAAGAGACTTGGGGGTCAAGATTGACCACCAGATGAACATGAGCCACCAATATGATACTGCAGCTGGCAAAGCAAACAGACCTCTGGCTTGCATCTACCAATGCATCTTGAGCAAGATTCAGGATATCATCTGCCCGCTGTACTCGGACTTGGTGAGGCCGCAGCTAGAGTACTGCATCCAGTTCTGGGCTCCACAATTTAGGAAGGACATGGAGAAGCTTGGAAGAGTCCAGAGGAGAGCCATGCGCATGATCAGAGGGCAAGAGAACAGGCCTTGTGAAGAGAGGCTGTGAGCTATGGGACTCTTCAGCCTGGAGAAGCGCAGGCTCAGAGTTGACTTGGTGGCAGCGTATAAGTACATAAGAGGGGTGCACCAGGATCTGGGGGAATGCCTGTTTGCCAGAGCACCCCAGGGGATGACAAGGTCCAGTGGTCACAAACTCCTGCAAGACTGTTCTAGGCTGGACATGAGGAAAAACTTCTTTACTGTCTGAGCCCCCAGGGCCTGGTACAGACTCCCCCCAGAGGTGGTGCAAGCACCTACTCTCTGGACATCTTAAAGAAATGTTTGGATGCTTATCTTGCTGTGATCCTTTGACCCTCGCTGAGTTCTTGCTCCTTGGGCAGGGGGCTGGACCCAGTGATCCTGCGAGGTCCCTTCCAGCCCTCGTGTTTATGAAATCTATGAAAAATAAACCAGCTTAAAGTGAATTGTTAATTGAATACAATATAGGCTAAGGTATATATTTAGAATAATCCATTCAAATAATATGTTGAGTCAGTGAGCCTCTAGTAAAAACTATTTGAGACTCGGGCGGTATAACTTGTAATGTGAAAGAATGGTAATGATTCTATATCCTTTACTCTGCATCTGACAGTCCAGGTACAGATCTGAAACAAGTCACTTATCCCATCAGCTTAACACAGGGTGGTTTTTTGTTTTTTTTTAAGGAGTGTACCCCTTGTGCTGGCAGTGGCTGGATGCGGAGCAGGCAGGGGCTTGCATGCGGCAGCACAGGGTGTTGGATGGCGGCGGGCGTGTGCGAGCTTTTCCCCCTTCCCCATTGTGCCTGGTCGGCACCTGCGCAGCCCACAGAGGGGAGCCACTGCCCTCGCCTTCTCCCTTCCCACGGTCCTGCTCCTGGGAGGCAGCAGCGTGGGGTGATGGGTGGTGGCGCTCTGTCCCTGCCCACCTGTGAGTACCCCTTAGCACCTTTCCAAGTACCTCCGGGGGAACACTTACCCCTGGTTGACAACCCCTGGCCTAATGGATACAGTCTACAAAACAAGCAACTTGATTTGTTGAAATTGAAGAGAACTGAAAGCATATGGAAAAGGCTGCAAACAAAATGCATCTAATGACCTGACAGAGCTTATAAACTAGTTATGTGACTCTACAGCTTGGACTACACAGAACACACTTTCTTCAAAAACAGACCACGGTTGAGTAATGTCATCTGTTTGAGGATTTTAGGGACTGCTGAAGTAAAGCAGCTAAAGTAGGGACACATCCAGCTGAAGCAAGTTGGAAATGGACAAGAATATATTCTGTTTGAGAAACAGCCAGACCAAAGCTAAAACAATACCATGAAAATAACTGTAGACAGTTTAAAGTAAAGGTTATACTCATCATGAAAATATAGGGGGAAAATGTACAACCTAGAACTATAAAATATTTGTCCAGAAGAGGCTATCAAAATGCTAGGAGCAAAGGTCTGCTTATGTCTAATTAAAAAACTGTAAACCAAGTGAGCCTCAACTTAAGCCACTGTAGTACTGTAATCTGTCTAGAAATTCTATCTGTAGAAACCATTGAAAAAATATAATATATGGAAAGCTGAAATGCATACAGGCAAGAAAATTACAAACCATGGTGCTGCAAAGCACCTAATGCAGAAATTAAATGGCTGTCAAATATCATGTTAACTGGCAAAATGCAGGTAAATGCATTCCAGCAATTTCAAAGGATAAGTCATTATTCAGAGGGCCTAAATGATGATTCCTGCTAAGCTGACATCAGATAGTTTCACCAACATTGTAAAAAAACTATATAACTGTAAGTCGAGCATACACATAAGCAACTCTGGGAATGATGACATCCCTCAAAACTTCTTCCTCAAAATTTATTCAGTGTCTCTTCCTATGTGAGAGCAAAGGTGATTAGCATTGACCCCAGTGTAGACACTACCTGTATCAGTAAGTATAAGCAATATTTTTATTTAAATATATTTAAAGCCTACCCTTTTATTACAGTTCTTCTCTCTTCCTCCCACATTCAACCACGTGCATCTTTTCCATGAAAATTAATTGCTGTAGAAACAGATTACTGACGTGATGGAAAAAATTATAATCAAACATCATTAACTGAAACTTCAATGTGTATGAATGTAACATAACCTTAAATCACTGGATGATGGGCTCAAGATCTGCAGCATTTAACATAAGATGTTGCGGTTACATTTAGAGCTTTCTAAGTGTTACTGATACCTAGTGTTCTGCATTTTCAGTCCCCCCCCCCCCCCCCCCCAAATCTGGGAGTTTTTCAGGGTTTATTTTCCAAACATAAAAACCAGGTTGCAATCAGGATAAAAGGAAGAAAAAGAAAGTCAGTTTAAATCAGGAAAAATAATAATGCGTGGTAGTGGACAGAGGGAGGGAGTAAGGCTGGGACTAGGGGAGGGGTGTGGCGCAGCCTGTCTGCTGTTCCTAGGGCCGCAGCAGGGAGCACAGTGGAGGTAACTGTCAGTGGATGCAGGGTGGGGGGGCACGGCTCTTGCTGCTCCGTGCTTGTTCCCACTCACCCCTATCCTGCTGCAGCGGTCCTGGGAGGCTGCAGGGTAGGGGGCAGTGCCAGGCTATTCCTGGGGTGTGTGCGCCCCCGGATCTGTGCTCAGGACGAGGGCAGGCTGCCGCTGCAGGTTGGGGCCAGCGGCAGCACTGGGCTCTTCCTGGTGCTCGGGGTGGGCAGCAGCCTGCTCTTGTCCAGTACGCAGATCCAGGGGCACATGCTCCCCTGGGAGAGCCTGGTGCAGCCCTGCAGTCCTCCCAGGGTGCAAGTAGCAGCAAGAGCCATCCGTGTCCCCCTCCGCCCCCACCCCCAACTTGGTTCCCTCTGCAGCTGGCATCGGCCATTCTGGGCCGCTGCAGCAGGGGCTGGGGTGAGTGGGTACATCTGTAGCCCTGGGGGGCACGGTGTGGCGCAGCTTGTCCCCACTCACCCCAGCCCCTGCTGCAGTGACCCCGGGAGCAGCTGACAGCACCTGCTGGGCTGCGCTATGCCACGAACCCCCTGAGGCTGTGCTTGTCTCTATTTACCCCAGCCCCTGGGCCATGCTGTGGTGCAAGCAGCAGGCATCAGCTGCTCCCAGGACTGCTGCAGCGGAGTAGGGGTGAGTGGAAACAAGCAGAGCCCCAGGGGGTGTGGGGTGTGGTGCAGCTTGTCCCCACTCACCCCAACCCCTGCTGCAGCAGCCCAAGGAGCAGCTGACACCACCTACCTGCACCACCATGTAGCCCAGGGACTGGGGGAGGGGTGCATGACCAGATGCAGAGGGGGGACCCCGATCCTGGTACTGGCACATCCTACCCCACCCAGGGTCAGAGCTGGGAGCCCTTTACCCCCATGCAGCAGCTCCAGCCATCCTGTCCCGGCCTCCTGTGCAGCCACTGCCCTCCGCCCTGAATGTGGCTGTTGCCCTACCCCGCGTCTGGCCGGAAACCTGTGCCTTGGATAACCAGCACTTCTAGCTTACTGGCACCCCCCAGCCATTCCCCACTCTTGCCAGTTAACAGGGATTTTACTGTACCTGGTAAAAATGAGTGAACTGAAAACCGGGTGTAAGTCGATTAAAAACTGAGTAACTTCAATAAAAAATAAGGGAATTTATCAGTGAAAATAGGTACAAACTGAAAATGCGGAACACTACTGATATCTGATGATGACACTTATCTATACCATCATCTGCTACTTCAGCGATGCAAGAAGTTACCATAGTTAACGAGGATAATCTATCAGATTATTAATGTGTTGGTCCTGATAGGTGACAGATGTCTACATGTTTTTGTTCCAGTGCATAATTCACTAGGAGTAAGAAATCTGAACTCTCAGAATTCAAACAAATATATTCCCTTGAGCAGCAGAAAGAGGGGAAAACATGACTTTTTTTTCCTTTGTAGTTCTCAACCTTCTAAATCTTCCTTAAAAAGCTACAGTGGAAGTAATAGAATCCTATAGTGTTTTTTTTTATAGCTTTAAAACTAAATGATGTGTTATACTAAATACATGTTTTTATGATGCAATATGTTTAACTTTTTAATTTGAGGATCTACAAATATTTTTCTAAATATTTAACAAATTAAGCTTCGGTACCATTCTTCTGTCCAGGATTCGATCCCTCTCTTGCGACTTTTAAGACCTTGGAAATGACATGATGTTCAAAAGTAACAGATTCCGTCTAAGTACTGTGTCAATTTTATCTCATTAACAAGTTTGATTTTCATTGTCTTCATGTTATGGAAGTTAGCCCCCAGCGCGTGAAACATTTTTGCCATGTAATAGTTGTTGACTTATACGCTTACCTGTCACTTTCTTAGCTCTGCAAATTTAACAGCCAGTCAGTCTTGGTCTGATTGCCAGTGGATAAGCAAAATGAGATTTAGTGTGTCCAGCAGGCTTTGTTTCTCCTCTTTTATGGTTTAGGTGTATAATGTTTTGGATTTGGGTTGGGACTCCACCAGATTCAGTGGGATAGTAGAACAGCAACTTTTTTTCACAGGAGTCACTGGTAGTAATTTTGTCATGCAGTTGAGCAAGAAGGAATTAGATGTTTTGTTTTACCTTGTCATTTCTTGTTTTTCAAGTGGATGTTTAGAATTGTTTGAGGAGTTCTGCTTCCTGTAGCCAGATATGCTGAAGTTGCTGGGAGTTGTGGATGTAGAGGGACTCCATGATTGGGTCTGTCTGGTACCCTGTGAAAACAGTTGAAGTTCCCTACTTTTAGATTCCGATTGTTGTAGGATCATTAAATGACTGGATGCCAAGAGGTGAGAGTACAGAGTGTTAAAATTGGACGCATCTGCAAATCCCTCAGACTCCGCAGAGCCAGGGGCGGGCAAAATACAGCCCAAGGGCCACATCTGGCCCATCAAGGGATTTTATCCGGCCCGCGGCAGGCCCCTTGGTCCTGCACAGCCCAGGTGCAGGGGGTAGCCCAGGCCATGGCCTATGCAGCCAGTTCCTCCAGCTCTGGGTGTGCAGTGGGGCTGGACTCTGCTTCCCTGCAGCCCCGATGACAGCAGCTCCTGGCTGCTGCTGCCAGTGTTGCCACCGCTGCCTGGACACGGAAACCTGTTTGCTCTGCACCCACAGCTGGGGGTGCTAGGTGGAGCAGGTGGGGGGCTGTCCATGGAGACTGGCCTGGGTCCCCTGCAAGCAGAGTGTGCTTGGCTGGGCAGATGGTTTGGGGCTGTGGGCAGGTAAGAAGTGGTATCCAGGAGTGGGATGAGCGGGGCTGGGCCTGGGATCACGGGGCTGGATTGTGGGATGGTGACAGTGCAAGATTTGTGGGGCAGAACTACGATGTGCTGCTCACATGTCCTTTTTTTAGTATGAAAAAATCAGTGTTCTAGTGCTCTTTTAAACTTGCCCCTAAATGACTACAGATTCTGAAGGGGTGTGATATCTTATTGATTGTATTTGCAAATTATTCTACAAACGATGCAGGTTACAGGACAAAGCCCCCGCTATCAAAGCATTCACTTAGTCCATGTATGCCAAGTGTGCTCAGTTTTGTGCACTGATATTGTTCCTGATATAAAAGATCTTTTGCTCACACAGCAGGGAGATGGAACAAATACAAGTAGAATAGTCTTATGCTAAAATAAAGAACATGTTTCAGGCTAGCTGAAGTAGTTTTTCTATTGTGCCTTGGCATTAAGTGGTAAGGCTTAAGGGTGTTAATATTTAAGTGTCAGTTGAATGGTTGTATGCTGATTTCTGTAAAGCCTTTATCAGGGCTCTACTTACTTAGCCTTGAAAAGAGCCATGTGATTACGCTCATAAATTTCAGCATTTGAAATGATGTTTGCCACTTTCAGACTGTCTCTTGAATGTAGATGCAAGTCATATAGTCAGAGAGACTTGCTGGAAACAGAAATTTAGTCCATCATAAATGAGCTCAAATATAAATGAGTTCAAATTTATTTGAAAGAAAAATGTGAAAATTTAAAAAAAAAAAAGTCATTACAAAAACTTGAGGCTTTTAAAACAAAGTTAGCCTATTAAGTTCTTGTAAATGGTAAATGTACGCTGACATTCAAGGAGAGTCATTTTTTGATTATACAGTTCATTAAATATTTAGTCTTTTCCGTGGTCATTACGATTGCATTTTCTGCAGTTGGATCCAAGTGTGGCTGTTGGTTAAACACCATGCCTCCATTTGTGGGGCTCAGGCCTGAAATTCAGCCCACGTGCCTGTTTGTGGGCAGTCAGTGCCTTCATGTGTCCACTGAATCTTCCCTACGCATGATTTTATTGCAGTAAATTTTTAATGATAACTGACAAAATCTTTAAGAAATTAAAAAGATTTTGGCTTAGTACATTATTTTAATGCCTGGAAAAGTGACATCTTTTTTAATTTGTTCCCAAAGCAGGCCCCTCAGAAACATCTGAGATCGATGAAAAGATTGCTCTTGCAAAGACATACACAGGTATATCTTTCAGTTCCATTTTAGCACTGTTTCTTGCAGCAGCCTTAATGTCTGGACATCTAATTTCCACCTTTCGGTGCACTGCTGTTAAGATTTTGATTTAAGATGGGAGTTGATATTTTGTGGCAAAGTGTTCAAAAGGAGCCAGTGATTTTTGGGTGGCTACATTTCTAAGTGTATGCTTAGAGATTGCAATGGAAGAGGATCCTGATGAATAAATACAGCAAAAGCGTTGTTATCTGGCATGGGGGGTGCCAGATAACAAAATATGCTGGTTAATTGAGAGGCCCGAACAGGCATCTTTGCCTGTTCAGGCTGCTGCTTCTCCGCCGCCCCTCCTGCCACATCGCAGCCTCTCCGGCTGGGCCCCGAGGGACAGGGAGGTGGGCCCCATGCAGCCTGCTATTATGCCCGTACCATGGGGGCTCCGCAGCACAGGCTGCTTTGCCCTGGGGGCTCGGCGAAACCAGAACTGCCATGGTAGGCCCTTCTGGTTTTGTTTTTACCTTACAAGCTGGTTAATGGAGATGCTAGCTTGTAAGGTGCTGATTAAGGCAGCTTTTACTGTACTCTGCTTTTTTAAACCAGTTTCTTAAATTAAATCCCTTAAAGATATCACAAGTTGGTCTCACTTTTTGCTAGTAATTGTTGAAAATGTAAGTGTGTGCATTTCCATTGCAGTGAATTTATGCGTTTAATAAATTTTTTTCATAAACTCCAGTTATGTCCAGTTTAAACTGTAATCCTTAAATTGTTTTTGTTTTAATTTGGAAAAAAGGATAGGAAGAAAACTAAAATGGGAATTGTGTATGTGTTGTGGTGAGGCTAGTTCTTTCTAAATTTGAAAAACGCTTGAAGTGGTGTTGCTCAAACCGTTCAAATACTTCTTCATCTTTCCCTACCTGTATTAAAAATATTGTGCTGCCCATTTGCAAATATTAGAAACACTTTTTTTTATCCCTCAAGCTAGACATTGCTTTATAAAGATCAGTGAGCTTTTACTTTCCTGAGTCTTTAATTTTCAGAGTTGAAATAGACATTATCAGTTTGTGTGGACTGTGTGGATTTGAACTTGGTTTACAAAAATACTTGTTTAAATATTTAATGTTAACACACATTCTTTTGTGTTTTTTATTATGGTATGTTTTACTTTATATTTGTCTAAAGGAAGCCACCAGGGTTCCGATTGCAGTGAAGGAACAGATGTGGAAATACCGGTAGAAGGTTAGAGATATGAAACTTTTTATCTTGCAAATGAAATAATGGCATTAGAAAGGATTAAAGAGAGAAAGAGAAACATTGAATAGATGGCGCCTCAGTACAAACTGGTATGCTATCTCCTCTTCCAGCCGTTCTCCTCCCAAACGGTTGGGTTTTTCTCTCTCCGAATCATGATGCTGTGGCTTGTTGTGGACAAGTTGAGGGAGCGATCTTTCTTAAAGTGTTAATCGTATCTATAAGGTGCCCATCGCCATAGCATCTGAGTGCTATTACGTACATTCGGCAGTATACCATCTTCCAGTCACTTCCATTTTATGTAGCTGAATCCCTGTCCTGAATCATGAACCCACGTGGGTTTTTTGTGTGCAAGTTACGCTGTTAATGATACTCATTCTTGTCCATATCATCATTTTCATTTCGGAGGTAAATGTCACCAATTACCATAGCATGTAGATGCCACTGTAATATTTAGAAGTGCATTGGGTGTCTTTTGTAAGGAAAAACAAGTCCTCTGTTTTTTTCCCTTCTGCCAACAATCAGACTTAATTTATTAAGAGAACATAATCCAGGTGTGTTGCTCTCTGAAGCAGGGTGCCAATTTTTCTTAGCTGTTAGATGGACAAAAAGGAACTTGGAGTAGCAGCCTGAGTGAAATAAGAGGTTTGCTCAGCCGTGTGTCTGGCAGTACCGGTGTTCATATCCAGAGACCTTCTGCTAAGAATACCCAATCTTGGCTCCTGTTTTGTTAATTTGGGGTCTCTCTTCCACACCTGCCTTTAACCTTCATTTAACTTTTTAGAAGAACAGGTTTTCTGTAGGAATACTGAAAGTTGCACCTTGGTTTTCAGTGAGTGATTATCTAGGCCTCTGAAGTTTTAATAGCGGTCCTAGAGCCAGTTCAGGAAATTGCAAGCAATTAAATCTTACTGCAGTACCAGGGCAATTGATTTGTAATTTAAAAGAGTAAAAGGAACAGCTAGATAGATAGAATGGACAATCTTGTGTGGCTTTTTAAAGGAAAATTGTGCGTCTCTAATCGGTTAGATTTCTTTGAATGTGCCCATAAAAGAGAAGAATCAATAGATGTTGTTTGGCTTTCTATATAGTCTTTGACAAATTTCCTCCTGAGAAATTATTAAAGAGATTTACTCATAAGTACTGAAAAAGTGCTGACACAAGTGAGAAACTGGCTAGGAGATCAATGGTCATTTTTCAGCATAGCAAAAGATTAACACTGGAACACACCATAGTTCAGTAGTGGTGAAACACCATTGCAGAATCATAATCCCCATCTCTCACCTTCCCTGGGTGAATGGGCAGCACGATAATAGCTGAAATTCAACTTTGGTAAGTGTAAGGTTATGCACATAAGAAGGGATCATTTTAACAATACAGCGCTGGATTCTAAATTGTGTGAAACTACTGCGGAAGAACTTAAGCATCATTACAGTCAGGGGAAAAAATCTGCAATGATACAGAAAAAGTTGATGTGTATAAAGAATGGGATTGTAAATATTATATTACTGCTATAGAAATAGATATTATGCCTTCAGCTGCTGTATTGTGTTCAGTTATGGTCATTCTACTTGGAAAATATGACTAAGCAAATACAAAAGGGAAGAGTAACAAAAATGGTTAGAGAGGGGAGAAATGTCTATATAAAAAGAGACTGGAAAAGGTGGTGGCTGTTTCTGTACATTAGGGTAAAAAAAAGGGGCAGAGAAGTGGTGAATTGGAATTTTTTTTGTCTTCTGTCATAATAATCGACAGAGATGGTGAAACTGAACTCTAAAATTTAGAATTGAAGAGTGGAAATGCTAAATAATGTACGACTATATCCCAAGTTATCATTAAGTTAATTGGCGCCAAAAGGCTGGGAAAAGATCAATTGATAATGATACTCATACTTAAGAAGGCTTGCTTGAGGGCATAAACTAACCACTAATTGACACAGCCCTGAGAAATTTCCTTGTGGCGTATTTCATAACTCCATGACTGTCTACTGTATGATTTATTGCATGTTCCTCTGAATTACCTGCGGTCAGAAACTGGATAATGAACCAGATGAGTCATTCTCTGATTCTCTGTGGTGGTTCTTCTGTTTCCATGAAATTCACCACAACTGTATACCTGTTAAATAACCAAAGAAAAAAAATTTGGACTGCTATGATATTTCTTAGAAAAGTCTTTGTATGATCACCCCGTTGTCATCTAATTCAATTCTTGCAACTTCACTTTCATCTCACCTCTGGTAGAGGACTCTGATACCCCAAACCTTTCCTTTTAACCATGCTTTAGTTTGTGAGTTACCTGAATTAAATCCAGCTGTCACAGGAAATTTTCTGTGAACAAGATGATAGGTTTGGCAGAGTTGAAGTATGATCTATTTAAGATATTTCCGTTGTGGATCCTGATTCTATCTTTGGTGTCAAGTGAAGAGAAATGACAAAGGGAGAATCCTCACTCCTGACTCCCAGTCAAACTAGTGCGTCTTGGGTGCCTGTACACGTGCAGCGAGGCTGCTGCCATGTGCTGTAATCAAGTCTGTTTAAAGCGTGGTAACTCCAGCAGACCGGTGTCATGTGTATCAGCGTCCCTGTGCTGAAAAATGGCAAGAGGAGCCCTGTAACTCACCCTGTAAAGCACCCCTGCTGCCATTTTTCAGTGTGGAGATGCTGATACATGTGATGTTCTGGGTGCTTTAATTAGGGTGGCTCTTGAGTGTTGCTTCCCCTCCCCTTTCCCCCCCTCCTTCCCCCCCCCACACGCACACACACATACACGCACTCCCAGAGCATGTGTATAAATAAACAACCCTTGTTTCCATCTTGGAACTCTTAGCGTTGTTTCATATCTGCAAGTTTAGCAGTTTTTGACTAAAACAGAAAGGGGTACTGTCTATATCAGTTTGTATATTTAAAGCATTTAAACCCAAAATTGGCTTGCCTTTATTTTATCAGGATATAATTTAATTCATTCCCTATCTGTAAACACTGAATGTGAATATAGGTGGGTCAGATCCTGGTCACTGCAGTGATGCACGTTGCCCCACTGAAGTCAGTTTGGGTCTGTTTGTCATCTGTCACTGTTGATGTTGTAGTCTTATGCAAATTATTGTAATGTAATCAGTACATGTCTGACAATATTACGGGAATGATGGAGAAAATAAAGCATCTGTGAGGGAGAGAAAGCCTTTGTTTATATTTTCAGTAATCCCTGATAACAATGAGAAAATATTTATGATTTATATTAATCCCGTTAAGCCTGGAATAAGGAATTTCCGACCGTCATTAATGCCGACTCTGCACTGGTGCACATGCAGTGTAGCCTGCATAATCCTCATTTCCTTTCCCTTGTCTAAAGGCTTATGTTAAAAGTATCTTTTGTTCTGCGCTTTGTGTACTCTGTGAATTTAAAACTTGCATCGAAGCTGTTGGGCCTTTTTTGAGAAGCAGCAGTCTAAACATTTAAATTGCTGACTGTTTGGGGTGAGAGTACTTGAGGTGGCATGTGCTATTCAGAAGTTGTTTGTTTCCCCTCAGATTCGTCTCAGCACGCCCCTTCTGAAACAAGTGAAGACCCTGAAGTTGAGGTCACCATTGAAGGTGAGTTTTTCAACTTCCATATTGCAATATTTTGCCTTCTCTTGGCAATAAAAGCCTTTACAATTGCTAATAGAGTGTTCGTGTCATTTTCTTTCACCTGATAATCATGGATCCTAGTTTTCCACGGTAAAAAAACTTTTTTAAGTCTCTGATGAAACTTGAAAATCCACATTTTTCCATGGTGAGCCCCGCGCAACACCAGTTGGCTGAGGGGGCCTGGTGGTAGTCCTGCCCCTTGCTTCTGTTTGGTGGAGAAGGGCAGGGCTGTACAACAGGTAGCTCTCTTGGCCAATCAGCGGTGGAGAGAGGAGCAGGTGGCCACCATCTTGGCTGCTTTCCTGCATGCTGGTGGCTTATCCCTACCAGGTGGGCCGCTGCAGTGGCTTGAGATCTTTTTGCTCCTACTAAGGAGCCGGCATTTTTTTTCAGTCAGCTTTTTTTTTCCTCTGGCAATTCTAAAAATTTTCTGTAAAAAATGGAAATGCCATGTTTTGCCTTTGGAAATGCATCTGAAGGATCCCTGCTGATAACTAACAGTGATCGTCCATCAGCATTAACATACTGTCATAAGCCTGCTTTGTGTCAGAAGTTCAGTATAAACAGCATACTCATTGCACCCATTAAGCTAGGCTTTGAATGATTGTATTTTGTACGTATGCTTCTAGCAGTAAGAGTACGAGCGTCATTACTTTATCACTTCATTACGTTGAATTTTTAAAAAGTTGTTTTGGGACATTCATTCTTACAGAAATTAAAACTGGAATTTTTAAACTGATTTCATTCATGTGCGAATTCCTATTTATCAATAGCTTGGACTGTACCAAAGTAAGTTATTGGAAAGTTTAATCTATGTGTCTGATGTTGATTTAAAATTACTTGGGAAGAGAAAAAACAGTTGTAACTACTTTTGATATTTTTCATCCATATGTTCAGTGAGACGGTTGCAATGGTAATCGAGCATCACTGAAGCTACTTTTGCGTGGGCTGAAAATTAGCCTTTTTTTCCCCCCCCCTTTTTAAACTGAGTTAGGTGGACTACCGTTACCTAAAGTGTGTTTTGGGTGGGCTTCTTATATGTCTGCCACTTTAGTAACTAAGATTAGGACCCAGCAAAATAATTGCCTCAGCAATTAGGTCTTTCAGTGCAGTACATTTTTAGGATGGAGTTGACATGTGTTGAGATGCCATTTAAACTTTTCCAGCAGTAATATATAATTCTGATATTATTGCAGTGAAACAGATGATTTAAATATTCTAAAGCTTCTCTTTTTAAAATACAAACCTTTTAAAGTCCTCTGCTGTAATGCATTGAGACTGCTTGTATAGAGCCCAAAAGAGAGGTAAGGGGGTTCCCAACATCTTTTCAGCTTTTTCCATCCCAGGCAAGAGGTAGGATTCAGTTTTTTTCTTTAGTTTAATTGTCTCTCTTAGATTGGAGGCATTGCCAGCAGAAAAGGTTTCCCTAGCTAAAATCATTGTGCTGGGGGGACAAACTACAGTTCTGCTGTAGTCTTGGACTTGTTTGTTGGTTTACTAAACTTCTGTCATCAGATAGGTAAAAATCTGAGGCCATCAGCTGCTTTCACTTTTTTTGGCTTGCTTAAGTGTGTTTAGTATAACTAGTTCCCCCAGAAGGGATTTCTGCAGCACAGAAATGAAATTGAATGGGCCTTCCCCCCCCCCCCCCCCCCCCCCCCCCCATTTTTAATGTTTTTCATCTGTGAATCTTATGGAATTAAAAGTGGTGTAGAGCACAACCCTAGATTTGCTGAGCTTTTGTTGAATTAAATTCCACCTTTAGATGGTAGGTTTTTTAGCGTAATATTGGCTTGAAATGATTTCTGAAAAGCTCTTGAGTTCCACAGGGACAAAAGTACCATAAACTCCTGTGGAATTTGCTTTGTGATATGTAAAGTCATGATGTTTCAGCGCCCGGTAATACGCTTCAAGACAGAAGGGTGAGATGAATTCCAGTTGATCATAAATATGTAAAGTAAATAAGTATTTTGTTGCGACTTTGGCCTAGTGTGTCTGTTCAGAACACTATTGGGTTTTTGGTACGTTGAACATCTGTTTCAGGAAAACATGACCTAAATCTTGCTTTTGCTACATCTTGCCACATGCTGGCACTCTTGCTCCTATGAACGGCTCACATACCAGCAGGTAGTGTGTTTTGAGTTACTCGCATAATGGGTTTTTTTTGTTGGCAAATTTGAGCCCTTACACAGGCAATTAGAACTTTTGAATTTGAAAATACTTTCAGCATGGCAAACAGCAGTCCTTGCAATAACATTGGTGAGGTTTTCTTTCTTTGTTTTCAGATGATGACGACTACTTGCCACCCAACAAAAGACCGAAGAACACGGAGTCGACAAATGAAGCAGCCAATACTGGGAGAAGAAAAGTGAGAGAGTTCAATTTTGGTAAGATTCAGAATGATGGATCTTCTTTTGCTTGTCTTTTGCTTTCTGAAAAATTGTGCTGTTCAGTGGTACTAGATAAGATCAAGTTATGGGACTTTGAGATGTGGTGAAAGAGGCTTTGTCTCTGTAGAAATATTAGCGCCATTCAAAAATTATAAGCTACCTGCATTTGTTCATAATGGTGTATGTAAAATGATCATCTAACAAGAACAACTTTGACCTATCAAGTTTGTAGCGTTTAACTCCTTCAGCAGCTATAGTAGGTGGAAAGAAACAAGGCTGAACAGTTTAAACACTGATAACCAGGTAATTGCATAAAGTAGGAGCAAACTTAACTTTTTTTCATTTGGGTTTTTTTTTTTTCAAGGAAATAAAGGAACCAGGCAGGCACTTTGACTTTAGCTTAATGGACAATTGTAGAGCCTGGGTCAGGAGCTGATTGTAGTCAATTCCTCTTGATATTTTAAACGAAACAAGAATGTGCTAAGAGGGGGAATCATGCTTGGGGAAAGAAGCAGGGGGACTCCTTTACAGTGGGTAACTTGGCTTCAGCTTTGCCCACACAGAAAAAGATGCTTGTTTTTCTATTTGTTTTTCTTTGGTGGGGGGTGTGTGTGTGTGCTGTGCATTTTTTTTTTTTTTTTTTTTTTTTTTTTGCTCGTGCTCTTCCATTATGACTAATGTGAAATAGCTGCAATGAAAGTGTATAAATATACCCCCCCCCCCCGGTGCCCTGGGTTATGCCCATTGCTGGGCAGTGCTGAGGGTGATCTGGTTGCCCCAGGGAATCTGTATTGCTTTGCACCAAATTCAAGCAGTAGCTTAGCATTGAATTCTGCATCTAACTCACAGGGAGTAGCATGAAGTGCATTACAATAAAATAAAGATTTTTTTTTCAGTAACTGGTTTCAAATGGATTAGTAAAGCTGAAGATTTAATATAGCCGTATGAACGTCGTCTTATATCCCTCTATATTTTGAAAGGTCTTTGTAGCCTAATTTTGGCAAATTACTTCATAAACTGTGAAGGTAGGTAAAAGCTTGGGGCACTGATCACACTGGGAATGTCTGCACATGTGCCTGACTGCGCAGTATCTGCTGGTATTGTGCAGTCTCGGCAGCAGATGGGTTGTTTTCGACCCTACTGTGCAGTAGCAATGAATTACTGTACAGTAGTTTGTTGCTGGTGTGCAGAAGCAATGGCATCCTGGTTAGTGCCTGCCGATGGTATGTCACTAGCTTGTCACAGCAGAAACGTAGCATGTCGTGTAGACATGCCCGCTGTGAGCCAGAGTACTTTTTCGGTTGCTTTTTTTTTTTTTCCCCCCTGCATCTGCCCTTGCAAATAAATGTTCTTGAATTGTAGTGTGGTTGATGTTTAACTCCTAGTGCTGCCATCCCAGGGGATGAATCATAAAATTGGCTGAGAAGGAGAACCGCACAGACTGGTGTGGCAGCACATTGGCCACTGGTTGTTCTGTTCAGTATTTCAAGGAAATAAATTCTTGACAGCTTAAAGTTTCTTGTGTGGATGCCATTTTGAGGATGCTAAAGGTAAAGATGGAAGCCAAGCAAGTAGTGAGAGGCTTTGCCCAAAATGGCTGATGGTCTGGGAGTTTTTCCTCCTGATTGCAGTCTGCAGTTGTTTGAGTGTCTTTCCCAGGCTCTCCTTACCAAAACTGTCCATCTATCCACCAGAGCTCATGGTTACAGCAAGGATTCCCATGAGAGATTTCCATGCAGTGAAAGATGGATTTCTGCTGGGGAGTCTAATAACCACACTTCCGTCTCTCTCCGAGAGTTGCACGTGGCACCCGGCTTCCCTCCCCTTACCCACCCAATGCTCTTGGGTCTGTATGGGACCATGACGACTACAATGTGTGGCTCTGTGCCACAAGGTAGAGTTACAAAGCTGCAAGCCTAGCTGCATGTCAGCTTTTAAACAAGGGATTGATAGCAGATCAAAAGGACTTGAGAGCAGTAGAGGGCATCCAGATAAACAGGCTGATCCAGGTTGAGGAGTTGTGCAGTGTGCAAGAGGAGCCCAAGGACTACCAGAAGCGGAATAAATAATACAGATGTGTCCACGGGGATCTTAACTCTTATTCGTGCCGGTTAATTTAATGCAGGATGAGATGCCAGACAACTAGACTAAAGCGCTTTTGTGTGTTAATGCAACACTCCAAAAAAATTTTCCCATGTAGACAAGGCCTTATTCATGCCTAACTTTGAAGTGCAGCCTCTTCTTGACATCAGAGGAGTTGCTTATCCATTATAATCTTTAAAAATGTCATCTGAATGGTGTGTTGCCTATATATGCCCATACGAAGCTTCACTTTGAAATGAAGTTAAAATATTGACTTGAACCTGAAACCTGTGTTTCAGCAAAAGGAGGTATAATGTATCAGTGTAGCCTGATTGATTGATTTTTCTTTTGAGCTCTCCATTCTTGCTTATTAGACTGTCACTAAAGGCCATTTGGCATCAGGTACAGCCTTTTCCTAAAGGCATTGACACTAAAATCTGTGAAACAAAGGTACACTCTAGAAGAAACCCAGCCAAAACTGTTAAAATGCTGCCGTTAAATCCAGTTTTCCAAGGAACGCGCAGTTGGATTTGGATCTTCTGCGTCTTCTTTTAGAATTTGTGCTTGTTTAGCAAATCTGACCAACATCCAGATTTGGGCAAATGCTGGACTAAGGAAGAGGATGGCACCTGCCCTCTGTAGCTTTACAGATTTGCACCAAAACTACTTGATGTACTCCAATATAAACTTTATCAAGCTTCCCTAATGAAGTGTTGTTTTTTGTTGGTTTGTTTTTTAAAAGCCCCTAGACATAGAGAACTGTCAACAGCTACCACAAATTGGCTTTACCCCCAATGGTGGTATGAGCTGCTGATGTTAGAGAACCCTCTTTTGGATTAACTCTAGTTTAACTTTTTGTGCTCTAATTTTTTTAAACTTGGTTTGACATCGCACAAGTTTTGAAGGTAATCTTAAGCATTTCATTCTGTCCCTTCTCTGCCCCACCCCTTTTCTGGTAATACATGCCTAAATCTTGAGATGTAGACTGTCTGCCAGACCCCAACAAGTATCTGCGTGCACGTGAGCTCTAAAGGCGCACTGCATATTCCAGTATTCAGTCGTAGAGCAGTCTTTTTGTGAAAAAGCTCAGTCTTGTTTGTTGTCTAATCCGTCCTCCTTTTCTCTTTTCAGAGAAATGGAATGCCCGAATTACAGACTTGAGAAAACAGGTTGAAGAATTATTTGAAAGAAAATATGGTATGTGTTAAACTCCCTTCCAAACAGTTTCCTCTAGCCCTTTGAGACCGGAAGTTGCAATTTCTTGGCATGCGTCCTGTTGTTGGTTCTAGAAAGCACCAGGACTGACAGCATCAAGGGGTTAAATAGATGTGACTTTAAAACCGGGGTGGGGTGGGGTGGGGCGGCGGGGAATAGCTCCTTTTACAAAAACTTTGGCTAGTATTTTCAAACTGATGCCTTATTTGGGCACCTCAATGTGAATCTTGATTTTTCTTTTTTCTTCCTTGTCTTTCTTTTCTTTTTCTTTTCTTTTATATCCGTCATCCTGAACGTCCAGAGTTCTAACGTTAAATTTGGCCATCCATAATTGAAAGCTCAAGCTTTACTCATAATGTGATTGATCTTTCGTTAAATGGCATCCTTACATGAAATGGTCTTTTTATATCCGTTACATTTGAGCGGCGGTAGATGCTTGCTTACCAATAGTTGTTTGCTTAGGTAAATTTGTCAGCAACTTCTGAAGGGAGAAGGAAGCACATGCATCAGACTGTGGGCCTGATTTCCACATCTTGTGCATTTCAGTATTTTTATGTCTGCCTGAGAGCAGATCAGTGACCTCCATTGAGCAAGGGCAGTTGCTTTATTTAACCACTGTGCTTATTTCTGATACCTTTTTGCTGTGATGTTACACAGAACTGAAGTTTTCACCAGCTATTAAGTAACCTGGACCACATTCTCAGCTGGCCTTAATCAGCCCTGGCTGAAACCAACCTATGCTGAATGAAAGCTGTTGAGAATTTGACCCACAGTATAACTTGTTATACTAGAGAGCAGTTTTGATCTTAGTAGCACCACTTAGTTTTGAATTGGGCAGTTTCTTACAGACTGTGTAAAAGTTTCTTATAATTTCAGTAGTTACAGGGCTGTTCTACCTGACTTGTTACGTTGGGCCAGGTGCATGCTATAAATTCTGCTTCCATCTTCTTTAGAGGTGGCCACATTTCAGTGGAGGACAGAGAGACAACGTAGCTTGTCAATTAAACTGTGACCTTATCTATGGGAGATATGGATGTCAAGAACTTTGTCTGCTGTTTGTAATATTATGCAAGCACTTTAGGTTCATTAAGTGAAAGATACTTTATATGGGTAAATCATTGCTTAACTCTCTGTAGTAAATGATAGACCTATCTTTTTTTGTGTTTTTGCTGTAAAGTAAATGTAATCATGAAAGGCAGTGTAAAAACAATTCCTTGGTTGATGAATGTGGACTTTAATTTAAAAAAAAATGAAAATCTACTAGTATTTAAGTACCAAGCATTGTAAGCTTTCAAACTTGGGAAGCATCACTTCAGACTGCACTGCTAATGGGATCTTTGCTCTGTCTGGAGATAAGAGAATCTGCTAAAACATTTAATTGATTTAAGAAAAATGAAGATTTTCACTTGTAAAAACATATATCTGTTGTTTATTTAGACAGCATTCCAGGGGGCATTCAAAAGTTGGTTTTCTTGGTGCTGTGTAGTGATTCAGAATTTGGTGATATCCCCCCCCCCCGTACCCTCTTCTCTGCTTCCCTGTGGCCATCTGGTCTCAAAAACTTGCTTCCTTCCTTGTCTTGGGTTTGCGATGCTTCTCAGCACTTATCTAGCACTACCTCCTGAGCACTGTGGCCTCAGCATTGGATAACTTGGCAGAGCTCTAAGTCTAATAAATGTTCCCTTGTGAGATTAATGCACATGAAAAGTTTCAGGGAAGGGCACGAGGCTCATTTTATGGCATTTAATTGTGAATATGCGATGTGTTCTGTTTCCTTGAATCTTACAGACTTTGTTTCTATTGCCTTACTCCAGCTAGGGCCTGTAAGAACGGTGTTTTTCATTAGACTGCAGTTTTTTTCCTAACATTTTTATAACTTGCGTCAGAATGTAGGACTAATACTTGACTAACGGTAGAACCCGTGTTCTCCACAGGGGTAAGTTCCTTAATCTCCCTGTGAAAATGAGGATTTGCAGAGTATCCAGCGGTCTTCACAGCATAGCAGATAGCTGAAGTGAGATGCACCAGCTGTCTGTCTGCTGTGTGTTTTATTGCAAAGGGTGTCACTTCTCTGTTTAGCTGCATAGGATAGCCAGTGAGCTCTAACTGATCAAAGTGGTGCCGTTTTGAATTCAAAGCGCCACAAATAACGGTGGCCTGATCTTAATTCAGCATCTCAGTGCCAATTTTAAATGGGGTGTGAACTACCCAGATCTAAATGAACCGAGGTCTGTATTTTCAAAGCTTCCTCAATTAACTTGCATCCAATTTTCATAGCAAGACCACATGCAATAAAACTCACCAAACTACTTACAGATCAGTCAGTAACAGAGTTCTGGTTGGTTGGGGTTTAGTCAGTGTACCATTATGAATACAAAGCAACTAGCCCACTTGGCATTTGCAGACCATTACGCTGTTCTCCAGTGTTTACTAGTTGGGTATATGGATGTGATTAATGTCCTGTTTGTAAAAGTGTATTGAGCAGATTTTCTAGGTGAATGCAGTTTTCTTTTCACTTTTCAGATTTCATTACTACAGTCCCTTTTTTTGGCTTTGGCCATAAAGGAAATATTCTGACTGCCTCATCAACAACTTAATTTCTTGCCTATGGTGGATCTTTTATTAATTCACTTTAAAGACCTACAGATTTATTGTGTTCCTGAGTCTTGTACACAAATAAGCACACTACCAAAGTTCATAGCTGCTACGTAGAACAATTCTTGACGCTGCACGATGTATTAGTACGCAAATCCAAAGTAATGTGAACAGGTGCCGTCTGTTATAAACCCTTCACTGAGATTCTGGGGAAAGAGGAGACCCCCCCCCCCCCCACCTTTTTTACATAACTTACTGTGAATTGGAGAGGTTCTTATTAAAGCATATGTTGAAAGAATAAATTGCAAAATAAAATGATTACACATTTAGAAGTGATAAAAAAGTGTTTAATGCCTGTATGCTTGCTTTTGCATTATTTCAGTTGGTGCTAAGCAAATAGGTTAGGTAGGTATGCTAATGGTTTTATTTTTCCTTTACTTTAAAGCTCAAGCTATAAAAGCAAAAGGTCCAGTGTCTATCCCATATCCGCTCTTCCAATCACACGTTGAAGACTTGTATGTAGAAGGATTGCCAGAAGGAATTCCTTTCCGACGGCCCTCCACCTATGGGATCCCTCGTCTTGAGAGGATACTACTGGCAAAGGAGCGGATACGGTTTGTGATTAAGAAGTAAGGAGCTTTGCATTTGTTACCACTATTTTGTATGTAGTGTGATCTGTCCCTGAGAATGTGATGATTGGTTTCTACCAATAGATTACTCCTTGCCAGAGCTACAAAGTAATAATTTCTAGTGTGCCGTGTTGCTCAGCTTAGTTATTGAGCCTTGTTAAAAACTATCCAAGCATAGGTGTGATGTCACAAATATGTTATCGTTAAGTAGGAAGTTAATTTAATTTGATGGACCAGATCCTCGTTAGATGTAGTTTGATGTGACTCCTTTGTTCCCCTACATCCAGCAACCCAAACAGAGTGGCCAGGCATGGGGCTGTGACAGTTCACCCTCATGGGTGAGCCAGACCCAGGACTGTCTGAGGTTGGGGCTGATGATTGGTCCTGATTATCAGCTGATTATTGGCCCTGATCCCTGGATCTTGAATTGGGCTCGGGGCTGTCTGGAGTGGGGTTGATGATTACTGGGGACCTACCTAAATCATGGCAAGAAGGGTTTTTTGCAGCTCGCTTGTGGCATGTGGAGCTGATTTCATGGGCATTTCATTGATGGCAGAGAGACCTAGGGGGAGGAGGGGTAAAGTGGCAGCTTCCACCTTGAGAGCTGGCTGCCCTTCCTGTGGCCCTACTTTCAGCACTGATTGATGGAAAAACCCTGGCAACGGGGTGTGGGGAAGGAGTAGGGGACAGCTACAATCTTGTCTGCTGCCCCACCAGTTGGTGCCTTCCCCCTCCTGGTAGTGAGGATTGCTGACTCCCGCTTTATTACATTTTTTGTTAATTATGCAGACTATCCCAGATTGTGTGCTTTTTGTGAAATCTGCCGTGTAGCAAGTTAAGTAGGAATGGCTTTCCCCAATCCCAGGAATCGTGCTTCCTTCCTGGCACTGGTGGCATGGCAGGAGGTGTAATTATTGGCATTGGGGAACGGATCTCATTGCGGCATTAAATTTAAAATGTGCCAGGGGCCCTGTTTTTCTCCAAAATGGTCTTAGTCCTCAGATTTTAATACTGTACAGGAATCCTTTTACTTTTTTTTGCATCTTCTATTATGCTTGATAACTAGAGTGAGTTAGAGAACAGCAGTTCTTCTTTGTATTTAGTGTTTGTCTTTGTTCTAGCGTGGAACAAAAGGTATTTGAAATTATCTGCAACCAGTCATTGTGGTAAAATATCCACTTTCAGATCAAAAAGTCAGATATTTATTTTGGAGCTCTTCCTCTATTTCCATGGAAGTGACTGAGGACTATATTCTGGACTTTAGAAATTGTCATATCTCCTTTGACAAAATCAGCATATTTTAACAAAAAAGCTTGTTGTAGATATAGCCAGAAGCTGTAGGAGTAAACCAGTGTTGGTATTAATTAGAAATATGTGGCAGATCCTGAATGTGGTTTTTAAACCTAGATCTGTAACAAATAGTTCTATTTACTTTTTAAAAAATCTTTCAGACATGAGCTTTTGAATTCAACACGGGAAGATGTACCATTGGACAAACCAGTTGCGGGAGGTAAGACGTACATTTTTGAGCCATCTTTTGGAGGGTCTGAGTGGTTTGCACCTTGAGCGTCTTTCGTGCTCTGGTACACGCTATTATTTGCTGGTCATGTACTGTAGAGTGGTCTCAAGTCCTCTTCCTGGGAATATTTTTGGAACTGTTATTAGTTATTCACAGTGTTTGATCTAGAAAGGCAAGCGCCTGATTAAGTTTAGAAAGTAGAAATAGAAGATGTCAGTTTCTACAGTTAGGTCATTTTAGTGGATAAAGAATTGTTTGGGGCCTAGTAAATTTGAATTAATGTTGTACACACTAAAAATGCGAGATTGGGTTAGGTAGGAAAATATAATAATGCGGATGCTGGTTATCTAATGGCTGTGCAAAAGCTTTAATTTTTTACGATTTTATTTTTTCTTTACTAGTATATATTCTAAAAAAATGCTAACACATTCTTTGGCTTCCGTTCTTAAATCTGTTGCTAGGAATTGTCACTCAGTCGAGAATACAAACATGTATCTTCGTTATAATCCTCATTCATTTTTTTCCAATTAATTTTTTCTCAAAAGTTGGAAGAGTAGGGCTTGCTGTGGAAAAAAGTTAATTTGCAGTTTGAAGCTGTGGTAGCATCTAGATGTGTCCTCCTATCTCCCAGATGCTTTTTGTCAACTGTGAACTAAGAGAATCAATAAAGAACTTTTAATAATAAATATTGGAGAATTCCAGAGTGCAGGGAGCCGAGGACTAAGAAACTATAATGGTGCACCTTACATATGTTCCATGTGGCCATAGGCTACTGTGTAAAGAAAATCAGATGTTAAGAAGTTATATTAAAACCAAACACTAAGGGTCTAAAAGAAGTAAAGCAGGTAAGAGTTGAGGATACTGTTTCATCCTTGACTGTTTGTACGCAGGTATGCCATTTCTCCTGCAGCGCTAAGTTACCAACTGCCCTAAAATTGTTAACAGCCTTGCAAGACTGAATCTGAGTTGTTATAGGGACTTAATAGGTGGCAGTATGCTAAACATACTTCCATTCTTATTTCTGTGATGCTTAAAATTGTCCTCTTTTTTTTTTTTTTTTTGATGTGTTTTATAATTCAATTAGTGTGAATATTATGAGTCTCATGAAACCCTTGGGGTTGGGAAGACTAATAACAATACAGTTCTTGTTGTCACTTGAGTTTACAGATTTGTAATTAATGGACACAATTAAGGAATGTTATCTTTTGTTCTGTGTTACTGTTTATTATAGTGAAAGAAGAATGGTATGCCCGAATCACCAAGTTAAGAAAGATGGTAGATCAGCTTTTTTGTAAGAAATTTGGTAAGTGCGCTTCTAGAATTTTAGCTTTTTTGCATGGATTTTATTTTTTGTAGGTAGATTTAGTCTTGGGTATCTGTAAGAAGGCCCTTTGGGGATACAAATGGATGAGACTTCTGAAGAAGGAAAGCTTTGCAGATACTTGAAATTCTGAAAGTTGAGAGAGAGAAAACGATTTTTTTAGTGCTCTTTTTGTTTGTTTGGGGCAAATTCACAGTCTACAAGTTACTTTTATGTGCCACTTCATTCACTGTGGCCCTCCTAAGATGAATATTGGAATACTTGCAGATGACTTTTTCCTCCAGCTTAAGGAACATGAAGCTCTGTAATAATAACGAATGAATAAAAAACCCCAAAACCAAACTTAGTGTGGTAGTGTATTAAAATAGTTTCAAACTCTGGGCTACATCTTGCTCTGACTCCCCCTGTGCAGGTCCATTGATATTAATCTGGCCCTGCGTGCTGGCTACCTGATGAAAAATAATACGAGAAAGTAGAAGCATAGAATCTTAGAAAATTAGGGTTGAAAGGGATGTCTAAAGGTCATCTAGTCCAGGCTCCTGCCCAAAATGGGACCAGCTCCAACTAGATCATCCCAGCCCAGGCTTTATCTAGCCCTGTCTTAAAAATCTCCAAGGATGGAGATACCACAACCGCTCTGGGTAACCTGTTCTAGTATCTTACTGCCCGTTTAGTGAGAGATCGTTTCCTAATATCTAACCTAAACTTCCCTTACTGCGACTTGAGACCATTGCTCTTTGTTTGGTTATCTGCTACCGCCAAGAACAGTTTAGCTCCATCCTCTTTCAAACCCCCCTTCAAGTAGTTGAAGGCTGCTGTTAAATCTCCTCTCAGTCTTCTCTAAAGTAAATAAGTCCAGTTCCCTAGGCCTCTTCTCAGAAGTCATGTACCCCAGCCCCCTAATCATTTTGGTTGATCTTCGCTGAACTCTTTCTGATTACATCCTTTCTGTAGCGTGGGGCCCAAAACTGGACACGGTACTCCAGATGTGGCCTCATTAGTGTCCAGTAGAGGAGAATAATCGCTTCCCTTGATCTGCCGGCAGCACTCCTACCAATGCAGCCTGGTGTGCCATTAGCAGCCTTGGCTTCTTTTCCACTTTTCCTTTTCTGCAGTGCTGCTGCTTAGCCAGCCAGTCGCTGTACTGGTGCACTGGATTGTTCTGAGAACCAGAGCCTGTAATTGGGAAGTTTCTGCTAGCTGTTTGAAGAAAGCCTCATCCTGGTCTGGTGGTCTATAGCAGACATCCACCATGACATCACCCTTGTTGCTTTTCCCTCTGACCCTAACGCAGAAACTTTTTCAACAGACCGATCTCCGGCTTTATACAGTGCAACTCCTACAGAGCATCTTTTTCTCCTTCTCCTTCCCTGCCTATCCTTCCTAAACAGTTTACCCGTCCATGATAGTGCTCCAGTCATGAGACTATCCCACCACATCTTTGTTATTCCAATCATGTCATAGTTCTGTGACTGTGCAGTGACTTCCAGTTCTTCCTGTTTGTTTCTCAGGCTCTGTGCATTCACGTGTGGGTACCTAAAATAACTAGCTGATTGCCCTGAGTTTCTCAGGAAGAATGAGAGAGTGTCCCTTGTTGAGCCATCCCGTTTTGAGTGTCTTAAAACTTTGGAGTTCAGTGAATTTGAATATTCTGTGCTGTGACATCTTCAAGCATTGATTAACATAATGGCCCAGAAAAGTGGCAGCATTTTTATAGAAATATGATCTGAAGTGATCAGTCATTGGATTCATCATGTTGAATTTTTTTGTTCCGACAGCTGAGGCACTGGGCAGCACCGAGCCTAAGGCTGTACCATATCAGAAGTTTGAAGCGCACCCCAACGATCTCTACGTAGAAGGTCTTCCTGAGAACATTCCGTTTAGGAGCCCGTCCTGGTATGGAATTCCTCGGCTGGAGAAAATCATTCAAGTGGGCAACAGAATAAAATTTATAATCAAAAGGTGGGTGACCATTTTAAGGCATAAAATGAAAAAAGCAAGAGACTGAGGAGATCACAAAGCAAGCCTTCAGCTTTGTAAAGCCAAGTATTTGTGAACTACAAAGATTACTGGTGTCAGATTCGGGCAGAAATCTTGTATATGCATATAGTACCTTGCCTGGGTTGATGGCAATGTGAAATAAGTAATATTAAAATCAAAATGTAGATTCATTAGACAGAAAGAGCTTATCATTTAGAAACTGCATGAACAGTTGGGTTATCTGCATTTAATTACAGGCCAGAACTACTAACTCTCAGTCCAACAGAAGTTACTCAGCCGAGATCAAATACGCCAGGTAAGATGCATATTGCATGCAAGTTTTCTCCTTAGCTTTCCCTATATCATATCCAAACACCTGTATCATGGAATACCACCACCAGAATGATTTTTTTCATGAAGTCTGTGCATGAAAAAATGGCTCAACCTGTATAAATATGGGAGAAATTCTTTTAACTAATGTACCTGCACTTAACTTGAAGGAATTTTTAATGTCTTGTTTGATTAGAAATTACCTACAAGATGTTTTCCACTCTCTTTGATAATATATTTTAATTGAAAGGAAATTTAACCTTCTTTGCTTTGCTTAACCGGGTGCATGGGGACAGCTTGAGGGTTAGGGGGAGCTGCTGGAAGCAGGAAGCAAATTTTGAGCAGTATGTCCTGGTCCGGTGGTGATGCGGAGCTGGTGTACTTTCTGTGAGGTTTCTAAAAGACTAGCATGGACATAATTGAAGATCTTCTAAAGCAGGGATGATCGGCCTGTGGCATGTTGCCTTAAGTGGCACAACCTGCATGTGTGGCACGTGACAGATTGGAGAGAGAGCAGGTAGCAAGCCACATATAGGGCAGGGAGCAGAAACCAGAACAACAGATCAGGCAGGGGAAGGGAGATCGGTGTGGCACTCAGGGAGGACACGGGGCTTAATTTGTGGCATATGTGCCGAAAAAGTTGGCTCTCACTGTTATAAAATATCATGGATGGTGGCTAGCTAATCTCTGAGGGCATTCGAAACGAAACGGATCTGTTTTAAGACGTAGGAAAACTTCAGTGGCCAAGAACAACTATTAGAGCCTGTTCAAAAGCCCACTGAAGTCAATGAGCTTCTGTCTTGGTTGGACTTTGGATCAGCACCTTAATTGTTTATGGCATTCTCTTGACCTCTTTGAGTGAAGGAAAAAATCCAGATAAATCTTTCAGGATTTCTTTGGTTTTTTTTTTTTAAATACCTGAAGCAAGGAGACTACCTGGAAATGGCAATACAGATGTTCTTAAATGTTCATTAATCATTTTCTTGCTATATACAGCATGTAATTCAGACCTGGCTGTTTCATTGAAGAACATGAGCCCTTGAGTGGTTATAACACAGGACTAAGAACTGTGGCCTCTTATATTCCATTCTATTGGCACACACTTTGGATAAGTGGCGTGTGACTTGGGGAACCAAAAATGTTTTCACCCACGCAGAAAAAGAGAGCAAGAGAGAACTGAATCATGTTAGTCATGTTGCCTGTGGCACTTTTTTGACTGCTCAGCTGCTGTGCTGATGGGCTGGGAATGAGAACCTTTAGGAATAGAATTCTCTTAGCCTCAGCAAACCCGCGAGGGGTGCAGGATCTTCCAGATGGCAGCATTGCACCATTTAATTTATTAAAGACTATTAAATGTGCTGGGATCATAAGGTCAGTGGTGCCATGTTTGTCTACCATCGTTCTTTTACAAGTTGATGAAGTTGCCAAAGCTCCAGCTTGTTCTACTGTACAACATAACTGGCAGGCTGACAGACCTGTAACAGTAAGTCTGAACAGTATCAGTAAAATACTCCATCTCTGATTAGCATCATACTGGGAGAACTGGCAAGTGGCAATCACTACTTAAAAAAGCAACCAGTTAAAAAGTTCAAAATGACGTGCTGATTTCTCCTTGGTTATTACATCTGTTGTCAGCTGCTAGGAAAAGGTCTGGTGCTGTCAGTACTTACAAAGCATTACCTGTGCTAGTATCCAGGGAATAAGGTAAGACTTAATAAGATCAGAAAAAATGTTATGTTAAGCTTGCAATGCAATGAAAACAACTGGATCTAGAATTATTTCCTGGCCTTTTAGTCCTGAGGCATACCTGGGAAACATCTGCCCTATCAGGGTCACAGTTCTTGTTAAAGAAGACTACATTTCAGAACACTCATATCAGTTTGTTCGTTTTTTTTTAATGCAAGAGATTCTAGTTCTGTGAAGTAATTTAAGGACCAGTAGGAAGAGGTACTGCACAGGCCAGTGTGTGTGTGTGTGTGTGTGTGTTGGGGGAATGTGTGTGTATATTTTAAATCTCCAGGTATGCTTTGGGCTAATGCAATGGGGTCTGTTTGGCTGTAAAATATCTCTTTGAGTCGGCAAACAACTTGATTTTTTTGTGCTACATGTGCCTTTTGAGCTGGAAGATAAAAAATACACACTCTTTAGTCTATTTCTGTTCCTCCTATTAGAGCCCTGGCAGTGCAAATGCCTTGTAAAGATGTGTGGTAACAGATTGGGGCATGTGTGGGGAAAATTAATGTATGCCATGAATGATGGCAAGTATTAACATTCCTTGTTTTTGTAATTGAAGGAGTTGGAAGTAGAACTGGTCAGATAATTTGTTAACTTGTGATGTTGGGCCTACCTCAGTCCTGTGTTAAACTTGTACCTTTGCTGTTTCAATGACTGTTAACTTCCCTTAACAGTTGTGATTGATCAAGTGTTAGAATTCTACAGTTTGTTGTGGAATAAAATGAAAGGGTATATATGAAATTCTTATTCTTGTTTCCTGCTGCTGCCTTCTCCTTGGGTCCAAGTTAGCACACGGGCAGCTGGCTGATTCTCTAGTCAGTGACTTTCATTTATAGTAAAAGCAGGATTGAAAAGGATTTTTTATGGTAATCAAAATATAGAACAAAACGCTCCATAAATATTTGTGTTCTGTTCTAAATATTTTCTTTTTTCTTTTTGTGTGCTGAAATCCATTAACATTTTCACCTGTATCAAAGCTACTAAAATAATTCCTTCCTGCAATCGGAAGGCGCTGAAGGATAAATTTGCCCACTTGGGACAAAGTGATTGAAACTTTTAATCACGTTTAAAATATATGTTGCAGTCAGTATACGCAGGGGATTATGCATGTCATTTCAATTACCATTACGAAGCAATACACATGCAAGCCCTTATGCACAAAATATGATTATTTGCTTGGAGAGTAGGAAAAAAATCTGCATACACAGTTTACAGATTCTAGCTATGAAAGAAATACTTAGGAGTACTGCTTTCTCCTAGTAATCTGGTACAAATCAATAACGTGCATTTATTTTTGAATTTTAGTCAAAGAAGACTGGAATGTCAGAATCACAAAACTAAGGAAGCAGGTAGAAGAAATATTTAATATGAAATTTGGTAAGTTCAACCTTGACTATAAACTGTCTTTATAGTCAGGATTCTGGTTTTCTCCGTTTAGAAATTGCAAATTGTCTGATTTTAAAAATGCCAACTCTCTGACTAAAAACCCAAATTCACATTTTTTTTCCATGATTTAAAATATGCATTATATAGTGCCATGGGGTCAGGGACCTAAGTATGCAGCCCCCCGCTACCAACAGCAGTGCCGCCCAAGACCCAGCTGCTGCCCGTGGGAGATGGCGGCTCCTGCAATGGAGTGCAGAGCCTGGCCCCCCTTCCCCCAGGGGTGGCATGGCTGGAGTGGAGGCTTGGGGAGTCTGTAGCTGGAGTGGAGCCCGCTGCAGGCTTCCTTTGTAGCTGAGTGGGCAAAATCTGGTGAGGCAGGGAGGCTCAGTGCCTCCAGTATGAGCTACACACCACTGTAGGGAGGTGCCCCCTGCCCACCTGGCAGCTCTGAGGGGCACAAATCTGTGTCACCACCCCCACTCCTGCCGGGAGGGCAGGGGCTGCCTCGCTATGGTGGCGTGGGGCTTTTGGTGGTGACAGTGACCTTCCCCACCCAGCTGTGCCACCTGCTGCCCGCTAGGCTGCAGAGGCCTCAGGGTAGGGAACCCCAAGCCCACAGAGGGCAGTCTGTGCCTGCCCTGTGCACAAATCTGGGCGGGCATGGCCCTATACCCTTCCCTGGGAATGTGTGCAGTGGCGGGGAGCCAGCCGTCCCCTACTGCTGCGCCCCACCCCCCCGGGCAAGCCACCCATGGCTCTCTTCCGCTTGCCTCCTGGGCCCTGAAGCCACGTGTTCTGGCCCCAAGTCCCACATATTGCCCTAGCGGACAGCACCTCCACCCCCAGTCTCAGCCCTGCTCAATTCCCTCGCTCGCTATGGGGGCCTCAATTCTCTATCCCCTGACTTACCCGCAGGTGATGCTGTCTAGGCTGCCTGACTGCATTGTGCATGTGTGAGCACGCACATGCAAATGGCATCCCGTCTGACCACCCTCCTCCCATTCCCACCAGCCCCTTGCAGGCTGGAACTCTGCCAGCCTGCAAGGGAAATTCACCATTCATACAAACACACCCCGACTCCCACCCCAACCATTTAATCTGCACATACACCAGATATAGTTACAAGCAGTAGTTGCTCAATATCAGCCCAGGGTGGCCAACCTGGTCTAATTGAGTAGATGATGATGATTTGAAGGTAACAGCTGGAGTGGGGTGAACAGGTACATCTGTGCTCCAATGAAACAGCAGTAGAGAAAGAGACTCACCCAATTTGGCATTTTCAAAGTGTTCTTTCATAGGGATCATCATCCTTTGTTTCAGTACCTTGGGGTTTTTCCATACCCAGCTTCTGTTTTTTGCGGTTGGTTTTTTTTTTTGCCTTCATCTTATCTCAGCCTTGGAGTGTTCTTGCTGCCCATCTGGCAGGGTGGGTACATTCCTTTTCCTTATTATCTTCTTTGTGCCCTAGGCTTAAAAGGGATTTTCCAGCCATTTATTAATTAGTTTACTGACTGGTAACTTACATTTGGCACCTTGTTGCTTACATAAACAGTTAAATCTTCTCCTCCCATCTCTCTGCCATTCTCTCACCTTTCACCCTTTTACACACACTCATACATAAAGGCTATGCAAAGTTTGTTCACCTGTGTCGAGCAGAAGGATAAAAAAATGGAGCTTTCAAGTTGCTTACAGGCCAAGACTAACATGGTTATAGTTCACTGTTATTACACTGTAAGTTAACATCAGCTACATTAGTTCAGTTCATGCTACAACAGAAAACCCGGATCCTTTATAATGCTGTTTTAAAACGGCCTCCTGTAAAAGGAGTGGTATACTGTTGCACAGTAAACTAAACCAAACATTAAAATTATCAGAGCCACCTGTGTGGGAGTTATGAATTCTGAACTTTATTTTGCAGTGAGCATATTTTGAGAATTGAGCAAGTCACAACGGCACTTCGTGCCTCCGTCTTCTTCAACTGCAAAATGGGGCTGTGTGATATATACGCAAATATGTACAGTGCTTTCATACTTTTCGATGAAGGGAGCAGAGTGTAAGACACTGCAGACCTGGACTCATACCTTTGCTGCAGGCAGTGATTCCAAGACGTGGAATGGTGGTGGAAAAGCTGTTTTCCATCTTTTCCTTTCATGCTTGCTTTATGTTTTTGATTGGAGATGCTGCTGCAGCAATAAAACAGCTAAATTTAACAACTGGAATGAAATGACTCTCCTCTGAGCCTGTAAATCATCATTGCATTTTTATTTTCAGCCCAAGCCCTAGGGCTTTCGGAGGCGGTGAAAGTTCCCTATCCTGTATTTGAGTCAAACCCCGAGTACTTGTACGTTGAAGGCTTGCCAGAAGGAATCCCTTTCCGAAGTCCCACGTGGTTTGGCATTCCACGCCTTGAGAGAATTGTCCGTGGCAGTGGCAAGATCAAATTTGTTGTTAAAAAGTAAGTTTGCATTGTTTTGCTGCTGATTTCTAAGATTACTTAAAAATCATCCTGGGGATTTGGGCTCAAAGTGCTACCTAAAGCTTTTCTTTCATTAAAGCACAGTGAATAATTTTGCACATGCACTTTTCTCTCCCAAAATGATAGGTGTTCCTTTTTTAAATGTCATTAAATTGGGTATGTAAGTGAGTAGGCAGCGTATACCTTGGGGAAAGCAATAGTCTTGTGTTCTAAAGATGTGTGTTTCCATGAATAAATACAAAAAGTAAGTTACCTTAATATGTAGCTTTACTTTTTTTAACACTGTCTACTACATAATGGGTGTCAAAATAACCTGGACTCCCAGGCTGGATCCTGATGCCAGGGAGCCTCCAGGGTTGGTGGTGGCCGCATGGGTTTCATGCAGTCAGCATGCATGCCCTCTGGGGCTCTGTAGCTGGGAATTTGGCAACAGGCCCCAGGCCCTCTGGGAGCCCTGCAGGTTGTATGTTTGACACCATTGTATTACATTATATAGAGACACTCCTGTGGTTTATGATGCAGAAACAGACTTTGTCCACTGTGTGCTTTCCTGAATCCCAACAGATTTGCAGATATTTCCGTTCTTTTCTTGCCTGTCATTTACTGGGTTGCATTCTGTCTTACATTTTGTTTAATTTTTAGGCCAGAGCTTGTCACTTCCTATTTGCCTCCTGGATTGGCTAGTAAAATAAACACTACAGGTAAGTGGCTAAGCATTATACGCTGCCTTGAACTCAGCAGCCCATGAAAGGCATTACATTTGTGTCAGGAAATGCCCCTTTTCCCAACGCAAAAAAATAAGCATACAGGGAAAGGATGGGGGGAGGGGGTGTGAACAAGTTGCCTGGATTCTTGATAGTCTGCCCAGCAGTGCATTGTCAGTGTACCTAGTATTGCTGCCTCCTGCCTGGTTCAGGATTAAGGGACTGGGTATGGGGTGCCTTTGGCATCTTATCAGCCAATTGGCACAAGTTGGAAGGGAGCAGCTGTGTCCAGGACCTGGGGCTGCTCCTGTTGGGTCCTGCCAGCCAGGTGATTGGTGGGACCAGGTGGGGAGTATGTGTTCCAGTTGAGCAGCCAGCAGAGTTCCAGTTCTGCTGGTCAGTGCACTTGTTCCCTGCTAGGTGTTTTGGCTGGGGGGCAGGCTCCCCCCAGCAGTGCTGCCTGGGTTGCTACATCATGGGCATTTGACAGCTGCATTAGGAAGCTGCATTCCCACAGCTAGAGCATGTGCAAGATGCAGTGTTCTGGCCATAGGCCTCAGGTATAGCTCAGTTCCTGGAGGCAGGGACAGCAACTAGAGCCCTGCTTTGCCCCTGCCCTTTGAACAGTACCGGAACACTCAAAGAGTTGGTACTGCTCAAAGAGCTGTGTGGCATTATGCCACTTTTTGAACAGTAATGGGCAGCAGGGGTACAGTTCAAGCAATGGCACGATTCAGCCCCACCCCTTGCATGGTCCTGGGGAGACCTAGGACCGCTGTCCCTCTGCCCCTCGTATGGTTCTTGGCCTCTGAAAGGGGTTGGAGGAATACCTAGAGGTAGGAGAAGGGGAGAAGTTCTCCTTGTCCTTGTCTCCCTGGGGGATCTCCTTGGCTACTTCTGTTTTTCAGCATGTCAGCTGATCTTGGAGTCTGTCACCTTCCCCAGCAAGGGAGAGGGCAGGCTGTCAGTTATTTGGGCTCCTCTGGGGGCAGGGAGAATCATGGGGCAGCTCTTTATTGCCCATTGAATATAGAGCTCACAATTGTCACTTTCCAGCTAGGGGCCAGGTATGGTTCCTTTCTTGCCACCTTTTTGTGGCATTCAGATCAAATGCCTGTTCATCAAATCAAATTCCTCTAAGGGCTTGAAAACCCGGGGGCTACTGGCAATGAAAGATGCTACTTAATATGAGTAATGGGGAGGGAATAGAGTTTGGCCTCATACCTACTTTCTTTTTAAACGTCAGGAAACTCAACAACAAGTGGACCATAAGCTAATGGCAGTCACTTTGATTTTATGGCTTGACACAGTCAAAAGCTGGAGACTGGAAACTACAAATTCCATGGTTTAGGATGTTTCCTAGATTTTTGCTGTTGATCCCATGGTATAAAACCTAACTTGGACCTGTGTATTAAAAAATAAACACCGTCTTTATTCACGTACCATATGCACCTTTTTCTTGAAAGTTAATGAGCGAAAATTGGGGCACGTCTTAAATGAGGGAATTTGGTTAAAAGTATGTTTCGGCATATCGCTAGGTGACCTGACGTCATCACGTATGCCAACTCGTGCCATCATGGGTGGAACAAGGCGGTTACGTTTTTTCACTGCCAGTGAAAAACTTCAAGTGCTGAGGGAAGCAGAGGAAATTGGAAACTGTGCTGCTGGAAGGAAGTACGACATCAACGAAGCATGTATAAGAGACTGGAGGAAGAAGAAGGAGAAACTGCTTTTAAGCAATGGCAACAGATGAGCATTTCATGGCCCAGGAGCAAAATATCCAGAACTTGAAGAACTTCTTGTAGCTTATGTGCGAGAGAGACAGCAGTATGGGTATGTGATGTCATTAGAAATGTACCAGATAAAAGCACATGAAATTGCAAGGGAACTTGGCTTAGGTCTTCAATTCAAAGCGAGCAGAGGTTGGATACGGAGATTTTTTTTTAAAAGAAATGGACTTTCAATAAGAAGGCACCCAACAATTTCACAGTGTCTACCTGAGGCATATGAAGAAAAGTTGACAGCTTTTCAATGATACGTGATCAGCCTGCGGAAGCAGCATTCATACTTAGTGTCACAAATGGGAGTGCGGATCAAATGGAAGTCTATTTTGAAATGCTGTCTGATACCACATTAAGTGACAGTGGCACAAAAACTGTTCACTTAAAACCAAGCAGGTTTGAAAAGCTGCGCTGTGCTGTTACGTTGGCAGTACTTGCAGATGGAACGAAGCTGCCTGCCTATGTGATTTTTTTAAAAGGAAAACTCTCCTTAAAGAAAAGTTGCCAGAAGGGATAATTGTGGGGGCACAAGCAAATGGGTGGATGGACAGCACGTTACTGGTGGACCGGGTTAGGTGTGTGGTGGGAATGCAGACCTGGTGCTTTTCTGAAATTAAAAAGCATGCTTGTATTGGGTAGTTTTCAGGGACACTGTACAGAGGAAGTGACGAAACAGCTGAAAGGCGGAAACACAGACCAGATTGGATGTCAGGCCTCCTGGTATTGCATGCTTCAGCCGCTAGATGTCTGCGTAAATCATCCTTTCAAAGCAAACTTGAAACGTCTATATGCAGAATGGATAGCAAGCAGTAACCACGCCTTGGCATCAGCCAGGAAAATCAAGCGGCCAGGAATACTGCAGCTGTGTGAGTGGATCAAGGATGCATGGAGTCTTATCTCAGGATTTAATAATTAAAAGTTTTAAGAAGTGCTGCATTTCAAATGATCTGGATGGCAGTGAAGATTGTGATGTGGGGAACAGCAATATAGATGATGCAAGTTCCACAGGAAGTAGCAGCGATGAAGGAGCATCCTTGTTTTAACCCTCTCCCTTCTTGTTCAGTCTCATTGGTTTCATAGGCATCTAACAGATGTTGCATTGGTTGCAGGCTGGTTGTCCCTTTGTTTCCCTGGTTCAAAGCAGCTTTGTCAGAGTGGTGTGACTGACTGGGACTCCCCTTTTCAAGAGTTGCTCCATTGCATTGTTGCTACTCTGCCAGTAGGTGGCCAGTGAGAACACACATCCCAGCATGCCTTATTGTTGTCTAGGGTCCACAGGCTCCTGGGCATTCCCCAGTGCAATGGAAAGTACCCATTGCACGGTCAGTTGGGTGGAAGTGGCTGGGAGTGACCGGACAGGACTACCTACCTGTTCTTATCTACCACTGCCCCGCCAGTACCCCACACTGCTACCGCCAAATGAACCTTTACATGGTCCTTGCCCTGCAGACCGTGATCACTTGGTGTCAAGAGTTTGTGCTCAGGGTTATGAGTTGAAGGGGTCAGCAGTAGCTCAAGCAGGGTGACTTGGCTTTGGCCATCTGCAAGATGAACAAGGATGGATGTTTTATGTGGGAGACTATCGTGGTTGTGGACAATACAGTGTGCTGTGGGAGCTTCACAAAAGAATGGAGAGGCAATTTTGGACCAGGGACATGACCAACTACTGGTAGGAGCAGTTCATTCTGATCACCTGGGTCAGTGAGAAGTGGCAGCTGAACCTCCTCATGTCCCAGCCCACCTTCATGGAGATCTGCGCAGAGCTGGCCCATAACCACAGAGAAGTGCGTTGTGATTGTGTTGTGGAGGCTCGCTACCTCTGCCAGTCTGTTTGATGGCCAGTCAGTTTGGATTTGGCACACCCATGGCAGGTAAATTGGTGCAGGAGATGCGCCTGGCAGTCCAGTGGCTGATGGCACCACGGATTATACACATGGCTGACCTGTGGGATATCATGGACTGTTTGGCCAGCCCGGGGTTCCTGAACTGCATTGAGGCTGTTGACAGCACCCACATCACCACGTTTTTCCCTGAGCAGTGTGGCTGGAATTTCATGAACCCACAGGACTCCAGATTGATGCAGGCAGTGTTAAGCCACTGCAGGCATTTTACGAATGTCAGTGCTGGCTGGTTGGGTAAAGGCGCATGATGCCAGGTGTTCAGAACTCCTATATCCCTGACATAATGGAGCAAGGAGAGTTTGTCCGCTGGGATGTCCAATACTGTGGTGGAAGCTGGGCATGTGGCCCTCCCCCTCATTCCTTTTTCCTGTTTACATGCATCCTATTAAACGCTGCAAACCTAATTTGAGCTCTCCCATACTCACTTCCGGCATACACGGTGCAAGGTTGGGAGGGCAGGGGGCATTGGTGGAGATGGGATGGGAGCGGTGGCAACAGAGTAGGCTGTGTACTGTTTGGAATGGAACCTGATGGATGCCCCAAGATCATAAATAATGAGAGGTTTCTTTGCCTCCGTAGTGTTGCAGGAGTTGGCCTGAGTGGGGATGTCTTTAGGGTCCCATGAGCAGAGCAGATGTATTTGTTTGGGGGGCGGGGAGTTGGGAAGGGAAGAAAATAACTGAAGAAACAGCCTAGAAAGGTTTTTGGTTTGGTGGGGGTTTTTTTGTTTTTTTTTTTCTTCTTGGTTCTTACCTATACAAGCAGGGGAAATCGCTAGTCTCACTTAAATGTGTGTATATTTAGTAAGAAGAATTCAACAGAATTGAACAGAACACAGCAGAAAACTTCACAATCCTCAAGACTATGCATGTAGAAAAAAATCAATGCATGCGTCCCTGTGCACCAGCCCAGGCAAAGCTCTTCCCGGTGCACCACAGCAGTACCCTTTCACTGACTACCCACAGGTAGACCTGTGATCATGGGCATTGTGAAGTCCTGTTCCCTGGCAGGCTTGAAACCACTCTTACCTACCCGGCAACGTTACTGCTGTCACCAGAAGCTAGGATCTCAGAGTGGGTGGAGGTCCTTGCTCTCCCCACAGCTGCCGTAATCCTGTGCGAGGGAGAGGTTCCATGCTGTGGTCTCCACCAGGGTATTGGTGTTTGCCTGGGAAGGGCTGGCACAGTTCCCATGTGGCAGTCTGTCTGGACTGTTTGATGCCATGGTGGATCCTGCTTGTTCCTCCACTCCCTGGCCTCAGCAGCACAGGCAGGACTCGGTGAGAGCTGTCAGCATCTCCATTGTTGTCGTAGTCTGGCTCATTCCACTGCCTGGCTGCTCTCTGCACCCCCTGTTGTTGTGGAGCATCATTAGAGCCAGAGACACACACTGGCTGCAGGTGTCTGTCCTGAAAGTAAACCAGTAAAAGAAGCAGTCACTGTTTAGTTCCGTACTGTCCAGATAAGATGAAGAACTCCCCAAGAAAGTTGCAAGGTCATCCTGCCCGCAGTACCACTCATTCCACCCGCTGACTCTCACCATGGTAAGTTTGCTTTCCCCTCTGCTTCTCTTTCCCTAGGGAACAGCTCTGAGGGGTCCCACTAGGGTGCAATGCCCATTCCTGGCCTGGGACATCACCCCAGGATCTCCCTGTCCACCCTGGATTGTGGGGCATCCTAGCAATGCCACCAACAGTTGCCAGTGGGCAAGGGTGGGGGTGGGGGCGGGCAAGGATTTATGGTAGAGGGATCACTAACACTCATTTCCCTGTTACTGCAGGATCCCTTCACCCTGGCTGATGTGAACCTAATCCAGCTGATCCCGCAGCGGGGGCCAGAGTTGTTCGTTGCCACCCAAGAAAGGCTGCCTGTTTGCTGCTCTTTTACTGGAGAACACGGTGGTTCCAGATGAGGTTTTTTTTTTTTTTTTGTGTGGAAGGGTTGGGCCAGCTACGATGGCTCTCCAGAGGGGAGAGCCATGTCCTGGAATGTGAGGTCATGGCTCACAAGGCACTTGGTTTTGTGCTAGTATTACCTGACAGACTTTTTCATGGTCAAGGCTACCGTAGACCCAGCTCTCACCTGACCTGTGGCCCGAGAGCTGGCACCAGCAGCTGAATATTTGCTACCAGCTAGCACCACTCAAATGGGTTGGAGATTGCTATGACCACCTGCCAACTTCCTGTGCCCCTCTCCTGAGCTCTTTGTGCATGCTGGTGCACAATGACAGCGGAGGGGCTGGGTCCATGAGCAGTTGAGGAAGATCCTGTGGCTCAAAGTCTTCACTTCTGTGCCTTCAGAAAATCGCCACCACGACAGGCTTACAGACTGTTCGGTTGGGAGAAGGGCACAGGGTGCTCTTAGTGACTGAGTGAGGGGTTGGACTTGGATTTGAACTGTGTGTGCCCTGGCCCCCCATGTGTACTGAGTAAAAAGCCCCAAGTCTTTCTCCCTAATTGTTTCCTAACCCCAGTCCTCCCTTTTTTCATCACCTTGCAGTTTGTTACAATAAAGTGTTTTTATCCTCTTTAACGGGTCGTGTTTTTGAATGAAGGGTATAAAAGCAACTTTCACATGAGGAGGAGGCTGAGCTGGTGGGGGGGCTGGTCCCAGCAATCAATTGAGCAGCTCTAAGCTACATGTGGATGGGCAGGATCAGGGGCTGGGCAAGCTGTCTTCATCCTCGGTGTGATGCCCAGAGCCTTTTCTCAAATTCCAGGGGTGAAGCCAGGTGCGGCAGGGGGGGACCTCAGTAGCTATTATTCAACCGTTGGGCTGGGGCTGGGTGATGGTCGTAGTATAGCCACTGGATGGGATGTCAAGTGGGTGACTGCTAGCACTGCTCTTCGATTTAAAGGTGAAAAGAACCCATTGCGTACAGTGATGGCACAGTCTCTTAGATGCACCTCCATAAAGAAATGATGGGACTTTAATTCTTTGATTCAATTGCAGTGGTCAAACAAAATGGGGAGTGGTGGGGAGGCTTGCCATGAGGCTCAACTTGGGGTTCCTCATCCCTTCCTGGGAACAAACCATGGGATGGTGTTTGGCACTTTGCCCACCCCCTGTTCTCTTGCTTGTTACCTTCAATACAGGGGTAAAAGGAGGTTCAGCTTTGGGGATCCCACCTTGCAGCTAACAAATGTAACTGTGGGCAGGCAGGAAAAGGCTTCTGCATATTTTCTCATGTTGAATGGGTCCCTAGGACTAGGAGGACAGCATTGCTAAGTGCATTGTGAACAGTGATGGAGAGCTTTGCCAGTGGATTTGCAGCTCATTCCTGCACATCGGGATGGCCAGGATGTTCCAGACAACTGGAGGACTTGGATTGGTTGCTGTCCAGATCCAGGTCTGTCTTAATGTCTGTGCTGCTGTCCTGAAGAGGCAGGGAATCCTTGACCTTGATCAGCTCTAGGGTTATCTGGGGGCACGTAGTTGTGGCCTGCAGTGATGGTGAGATCTAAGTCCCAGGAGATGCAGGCTGTGCCCACAACATGTTGAAGCTGCTCTGTGTCATTCATTGCCTCGTAGTAGGCGTGCCATGCCCTGCGTGTGCCAGACATGCAGTTCATATCCTGGGCCTTCATGAGCTGCTCCTTTGGCATCTTGCAGTTCTGCTGGCGCTGTGGTCAGTCACCCTTTTGCTTGTGGACTACTGTTTCTGCAGCAATGGTCCAGTATCTTATCTTGGTTCTGACTGGTGTTGTCCTTGCAGATAACTTGGAAGTAGTTGGCGGGGCCATGGTTTGCGCTCGGGATGTCCTCCAGATGCTTTGCATTAACAATTGGGTTCTGATGCTGACTTTGGTTGTATGGCTGGTGAGCACAGAATAGCTGGGAAGTTTCTGTAGAGGGCCTTAAAAAGGTGAGCGAGGCCACCTGTGACCTGTCATTTCTGACTTCTGTCCTGATGCTAGAGCACCTGCTTTGCGTTCGAGTAGCCAGGGTGCGGGAGCCATGCATTGAGGGATGCCTAGATGACCTCTTACCCAGCGTGTCCCAAGACACTGACCTACAGTAACCACACAGATGTATTCTGCAGTGTCTCAGGAGAAAGCAGGAACACGTTTTATCCTGCATACTTTGGTGGGACTTAGCCCAAGACTGGACATCTACGTCTGTAGACTGTTTGGCACAGAACAAAATGCTTTCTCCTGGGAGAGAGACAACATCTGCTTACAAGTATAAAGAATAGGTTTCAAGATTTTTTTTTTTTTTTAAGCTTATGTTCAAATACTTATTTTCAAAGAAAAAATTTCTTTTTATGTGCGCGTCTTATTCAGGGGCATGTGGTATGTGAATAAATACAAGTAAGCTTTTTTTCTTTTTTTTTTAAGGAAACTCACAAAAACAAATCATTTGCCAGTTAAAGGTTTTTACAAATAGTGAAGTGAATGAACTTTTTGAGCTCTTTAGACAATAATAATACAAACTAAATAAGTTCCACTTAATAGGCGGACAGTCGTGCCGGGCATAAGTTCATAGCAAATGCTCACAGGAGGACCGTCAAATCTGCATGTTTTACAAACAGTAAACTTTTTTAAGAAGTGGTGTTTTTTTAGACTTTGCAAAGTGCACCGTATGTTACTTGAAACACTTATGTCAGACTGTTGTGTTTTTTGGGATGTTTCCAAATGCTGATTTTTGGTAGCTATGCAGCACTTGCATTATAGAAGAGTAACGCTATGGTTGATTTGTAGCAATGAGTCCAAAGAGTTCAAAGAGAGCAAGAAGTCCTGCAAGCAATTCAAAGGTTCCAGAGATTGAGGTTACTGTTGAAGAAGGTAGGGAAACTTCCTTCAGGGAGTATTCTTAAAAGAATTTCCAGTAGGAATTACAGAATAGCTTTCATACTCATTACATTATCTTCATAGAAGTTGTGATCGCTAACTTGTGCTGTACTTACTAGTAAGTGTAATGTAGCTTCAGGATGCTTTTACTTTTGATTTGTATTTATGAGCAACAGGTTGAGTTATGTGAAGGATGGTGGTTCACAACACATTTGGGCTCTTCATTTCACATAGGGAAATAACTGACTTTAAGTTATATGGATGCTTATCTTGCTGGGATCCTATGACCCCAGCTGACTTCCTGCCCTTTGGGCAGGGGGCTGGACTCGATGATCTCCCGAGGTCCCTTCCAGCCCTGATGTCTATGAAATCTATGAAGTTAAAGGGAGATTAGTACAAAGGTGTGTAGTGATTGTAGCAATGCTAAAATGTTATGTTAAATTCCGTAATTCTTTGTTCTAAACTAAATTTTGGTTCTACTATTGACTCAAAGGCTAAGTTTTGCTTAGTAGTCAGTTGTGTTATTTCCTTGTTTTTCTTGTCTTGCAGGATAGGTAACTTGTAGTGAGCACGTATGTAAGCATATGATGTGTTTTCTGCAGGTCCTAATAAGCCACCAGCAGCAGAAGTTCGAACTAATCCTCAAACCAATGGATCCAACCTGGGCTTCAAGCCACGAGGAAGAGAGTTCTCTTTTGGTTGGTATCATGGGGCTTGATATACTTAATAACTTCTGTTAATACTGATGCTTAAAAGTTTTAGAGACTTCAGATTTGAAAGTTGTTATTCTGTTGGTGACTGAAATTCTTTTGAGCTGCTGTGTACTCAAATGACTCATTGTGGAACTTGAAGATTGAGCAATTCTTGGGTGTCAGGGAGCAGTATTAAAAGATTACCTTGGGGGTATGATAACAGGGCCATATGTAGGACTTGATTGTTACTTCCCTCTTTTCCGTGGTGCTGTGCATTTCATTGGTACTGTAATTGTGAAATATAAAACAATAGAAACCTTTGCCTAGGCTCAAGACGCACTTAAAAAGGGGAAGGAAAAGTTAGTATTGATTTATGAAAAATATCTACCTTGATGTAACACTGATATTGTTGAGAGATTGCATTTCTCAAGACAGCAACTTGTCTATCTATCCAGGTCACATTGCTGAATGAATTAATAAAGGCCCTTTTGTGAGTGCTTTGGGTGCTGTCTCCAAATACAATTCTCTGTCCCTTGTTGGAAGAGTAACTGTAGCACTAGTTGGGTTAATTAAGTAAACTCTTTTGCCTCTTTCTTTAGCTGTAACTTATGGAAGCCATCAAAGACAGCAGTTAGAATGTTAGATATGGGTTTAGAATGGAAGGGAATAGTTCAGAGTTGTTCATAATATGTTCATATTTCTTTAAGCAATCACAGTAATTAATTAATTTAGTGATATGCGATTTCTAGACACATCCACAGGTGTTGTCTAATTCTTCTTGTTTTTATGACAGAGGCTTGGAATGCCAAGATTACTGACCTAAAACAGAAAGTTGAAAATCTTTTTAATGAAAAATGTGGTGAGTTTGATGTTGACTTTTTTAAGTGGTACTATTTGGCACTTGTTCATTTTTGCTCAGCATGTTTGATGGTGTTCTTCGTCCACAGATTCCATGGAGCTCTACAACCCTTGCATATTTTGATCTCTGTTTTCTCTTATTAGGCTTACTTGTTCTGAGCTATCCATTTTCCTCTAATCTTTTTCTGTTTGCAACTAGAAATGGAGGGGGTGATGTCTGCACACATGTAGTGTCTGTTTTGACCCCTGAAATCTGTGTGCCCAGATACTTCAGAGACCAGTGGCTCCATATTGCCACATACCCTTTCCTCCCACCTCTGTGTTGTGTGCCCTCTTTTTTTTTCCTCTCATGCCTCGCCAATAAAGATGCAATATTTGCAGTTTTTACTTGGGTCATGTCAACTTGAAAATACAGGAGACCCTCGCCACTTGCGGTGGATATGTTCTCATATCCCCCACGAATGGCGCAATCTGCAAATAAGGCACTGTTCGTGACCGCCGTCTGCATTCGTGAATGCAGTGCACCTGGCGATTTGGGGTGGGGCATGGCTGTGCTGGTGGCGGCGGGAGCGTGGTGGCGATGAGCACGGCGCTCCCGAGGAGCTTCTTTAAACGTGTTTAAGATGCAGGTTCGGCGTTCGAAAATATTTTAAACTGTGAATGCCAAACCTGCGAATAGCGAGGGTTTCTTGTAAAATAAATACAACACCATGCTGCAGGAGAAGGGACTTGTAGTAGTTTATATTTCTGTGTTTTATTTCAGGAGAAGCTCTGGGGCTTACGGAACCTGTGAAGGTTCCGTTTGCATTATTTGAATCTTACCCAGAGGATTTCTACGTGGAAGGTCTACCGGAGGGAGTACCTTTCCGTCGACCATCTACTTTTGGCATTCCAAGGCTGGAGAAGATCCTCAGAAATAAATCCAAGATAAAATTCATCATCAAAAAGTAAGACATCTAGATATCTCACCTCTTTTATTGGAAACAAATTGCAAGGCTAAAAATAGAGTTAAGTGCTGAAAAGAACTGGCTGCTTCAATTCCCCAGGCCAGGATCTATATGTGAGCAGCTTTAGCAAAGCAGGAAACAGGAGGTTTTAATGTTGAGGAAAAGATGCGCAAGCATTTTTATGTGTTGAATATTGTCTTACAGCTTGGTTAACAGGAACCAGTCAGCCCACATTTCTAGGGTTATTTCAATTCCTGTTTTAGTTTTGCGTTTCCCTTCTATGGAGAGTTTGCAGGGTTTGGTTTAATGCAATTGCTTAGCTAAAAGGGCATGAGCACTACGTTAAGGAATGAAAATGTTACAGCGAGGTTGGTGGAACTTGAATTGAATATGGGTTTTAAATATCTCTGTAAATGCAGGATTGGTTGCAGGCATGTGTATGCATAGGAGCTTAGCCACTGCATCTTCCCACAAGTAGCTTGCCTACTGATGCTGTAGAAATACAGCATTTAAGACTGCAACCAGTTCCACCATTTAAAATATTAAGTCACGGGAGATTTGAGAGCTCTCCTGTGATGAAGGTAGAAAATTAGGAATAGCAAATGAAGTCTTGTTAACTTCAGCTTAACTAGCTGTGTGGTAATGATTTTGCTTTTTCCCCTCGTTGCTGCCGTTTTGCTAGCATTTCCTTTGCTGTGGATGAAACAAGTATAATTTTACTGTTTAATATGAAATATTTAATATTTGTTTCCAGGCCCGAGATGTTTGAGGCGGCAATTAAGGAAAACTCTGCTAAAAGCCCTCAGAGTAAGTATCCTGAATGCTAATAATTTTGAGCAGCAGTCTGTCATGCTGCTTCCAAAACTGATAATACTTCAAGAGCGTTACCCAGTGTAAACCTATTCCTGAACAATTTATGGTTACATTAAGGGTCCTATCCAAGTGCACATGGAGACCCAGCATTATATGTGGTGCCACTGATAAATCTCTGTAGTACAGGTTAAATCCCTGCTCTGTGGAGGCAAAAGGTTACTGTGCTTTCCTGACTTGTCCAGTTCCTTAATTTTTCTAGCTATTCACGTTCAGTAATGGTTTTCCTGTTTCCAGTCAGCTTTCTATAATTTGCCCTGTTGAAGGACCAAGATGAATATCAGATGACCTATGCTAGCTGTTAACAATGCCTTCTTCAAAGCAGGTGGGGATTGTGGCACATCTGAAGTGTTAAGGTCCTGGATTGTAACCTGTGAGAGAGGGCAAGCAACTATCCACTCCAGTGGAAATGCAAGTTTGACAGGTAGTAAAATCCCTGCATCAGCCAAACTAAAAAGACAGTGCCACTAAATTAGCTCACTCTCTTACCAAAATATGACACTTAACATAATCTATGGAAGAAGTTAGGGTTTGTTGTGCCACTGCTGGTCATCTTGCAACGAGCATAGAAGAAGTAGAAGTAATTCACTGTGTTAGAAGACAGACGGAAGGCAATTGAGACTGACTGACTAAATTAATATTGATATTTAGTTAGTCTGAGGTGCATATCTATTAGGGCTGTGCGAAATGGCTGTGTTTCGATTCGGTTTTGAATTCGCCTGTTTTGGAGGACAGCGATTCGTTTCAGTGTTCCAGATCGCTGTCCTGTTTCGTTTTGACCAAATCTGTTTTGGAGATTTGCCTCTGCCAAATCTCCTCCTAGTCTGTTTTGAATGGGCTGCAAGGGAAGCTTCGCACAGCCCTACCCAGCCCGGGGGTGGCTCTTGCTGCCTCAGCAGGGAGCAGGACTGGGCCGTGGGTGGCTTGTTTGGGGGAGGGGGAAGGCTGCTGCCCTCCATGCAGGTGAGGAGACCCCTGCGTGCATCTCTCATCCCTGTCTCGCTGAGTCGCGGGGCAGGGAAGCCGTGCAGAGCGGCGAGCAAGCCTGCTGATCCCTGCCACGCGACTTGGATCTCTGTTCCCTGCGGAGCCATGCGGGGGGGTCTCCTTGGTGTTGCTGATCGCACTGTGCTGCCCTGGCAGCGTGGGACTGCATGGGGTGGGGGTGGCAGCAGGGAGACTCTGGCACGGATCCCTGCTTTCTGCGGAGTTGGGTCACGCGGCAGGGGTTCCCCGGCCCCCGGTTTGATTCCCTAACTCTGATCGTTCCCTCAGCTCTTCCCGGGGGGCTCAGGCTCCTGGATCTGCGTGCCGGGTTTCAGCAGGCTGCTGCTGCAGGCTGGGGCCAGCGGCGGCACCACAGTCCTCTCGGCGCTTGGTGTGAGCTACGCCAAGTGGCTGCTGCTGGCCCCAGCCTGCAACGGCACCCTGCTGAAACCCTGCACACAGGTCGGGGGCCCGCGCTGCCTGGGAAGAGCTGGGGAAAGTGATCAGAAAGCTGGGGGATTGAACCGGGAGCTAGATGTCAATATAAGAGCAGTCCTCTCCTCCTCCCCCCCCAGCTTTTGTTTCCCTGCAAGCCCGGGTCCAAACCTCTGAAATTCTCCAAAACATTTCCAAAGCGTTTTGGAGCCTTCGGATTCATTTTGGTGCCTTCTGTTTCAATTCCGATTTGGTGTTTCAGGTGCCAGAACAGCCTGAAACACCTCTGAAATGAAATGGCTGCCGAAATGTCGCACAGCCCTGATAGCTACCCTTCCTTTTGCCTTCTCCTTATGTCATTTTAAATGAAAGATGAATTCACTGAAATCTGTTAAAACATGCCAGCATCACAGTAAAAGGTAGTTTTGTGGAGAGCCAGGAACAAAATGTATTAGACCCATGGTTCAGCTGTTGAAAATTAGTCTAGCTATTCAAGTCAATTGAATTATGACAGTTAACACCAGGGATAATCTGGCTCGCTGTCAAACATTTCCTGCATGAATGAGAACTTAGTGTTCTGCTGTTTTGTGCTTTGAGCAATGAATCTTACTAGGATTGATAAAAGTTTGAAAGGTCTAGTTTACTTGAACAAAACTTCAAAGATAAACTCCATGTGATGTTTAAAAAAATCTAGTTAAGCCTGTAGGGAAAGAAAGCAAGAACTGTTGTAATACAAAATTAAGTAATTTCTTTTCTTGGTTTGGATAATTTTTTCTTTTAAATTAAAGGGAAGACTCTTCAGAAGTTTAAAGTCTCTCACATTCAATAGCAATTTAAGTGCTTCAGAGCCCAAGTATTACAGGAAGTCACTGTCATTTAGATTCCAAAGTGCCTGTCACTTTTAAAAAAAAGGGGTCTTGGGTATTTGAAAATTTCACTTAAAATCTGCATGGGGCAAGGGTTTTTGAGGGTGATAATCTTGTATTGAACCAGCTGCATGGTGTGCCTTGTTGTGCCTGCTTTTCCCTCAGACCTGAAGAAGAATGCACTGCATTCAAAAGCTTGTCTATAGCTATCCCAACCATACAGTTGATCCAATAAGTGGTATCGCCCACAAACATCCTTGTCTCTTACATAGTTCCTGGACCATCACTAGTACATTACTCCAGCGCTACCATAACTTCAAATCTGTTGCTTTCCCAATCTTTTTCTTCTTACACGCTGTTAAAGGTTTTAGGAAATCTCCAACTCTTTCGCTTATAGTTTATATTTCTGATTTTGTTTCAGGAAAAACCAACTCTAATACAGCCAATACAACAAGCACCACAACGAATACAGTGACGAACACAGCTGCAGGTGTTGAAGATCTTAACATCATACAAGTGACTATACCAGGTATGTGAACTTGACGGATTTTACTGCTGTGTATTTCTTGTAGCTCTTTTTCTTTCCTATCCTGAGTGGTCCATTGGTTCATTGCGGCATTGAATGAAATTCAAAAGCCTCTTTGTAAGAGGGCTTTGCATACAGTTTTACCGCATTAATGATTTTCTCACATTTTATGGATCTCTCTCCGGTCACATCTGCAGAATAAATGAATCTCGGTCTAGTTCCTAGTCAGGCAGGGTGTCCATCTTTTCTTAGTCTCCCACCCAACCACATGCTAAATTAAACTTGAATTTGCAACTTTATTGGCAGTTTTAACAGACATGATCATAACTGAATGATCTGGGAGACCTGAATTATTTTCTCTTCCATCAAAATGCGTACTCAACTCAGGATAAACTTCATTGGATAGGCATGCTGGGAAGCTTATAGTGGTACCGAAATAAAGGATTTCAGTCCTGGTACTTTTCATTGTCGTTACATTCACTGAAAGGAAATACTTACAAGTCATACTTTGTGTTTAACAGGCATATTTGGCCAATTGCATTTATCATGTAATATGTTAAAATCATCTACAGGCAACTTTTAAAACACCTGTAATTTTTCTGCAGCTTGTATATTTTTATTGTCCTCTATTATTACTAAAACCAGAAGGTATGACTGCCTGTCATCTTCTGGGGAGACGTTTATTAAAGTAAATACTGTATTTATCCAAATCCTAGATAACAACCTCTAAATTTCATAGTTTCTAGGGTCGGAAGGGACCTGAGCAGATCATCTAGTCCGACCCCCTGCCATGGCAGGAGAGAATACTGGGGTCAAATGACCCCAGCAAGATGTTCATCTAACCTCCTCTTAAAGACCCCCCCAGGGTAGGAGCCTGCACCACTTCTCTTGGAAGCTGGTTCCAGACCCTAGCCGCCCTGACTGTGAAGTCGCGCCTCCTGATATCTAACCTAAACGTACCCTCTGCCAGCTTGTGACCGTTATTCCTGGTCACTCCTGGCGGTGCTCGGGGAAACGGTGACTCCCCCAGTGCCTGCTGGTCCCCCCTGACTAGTTTGTAACAGGCCACTAGATCCCCCCCTCAGCCTTCTCTTGTGGAGGCTGAACAGGTTCAGGTCCCGTAGCCTCTCCCTGCTGTCCCCTGATCATACGAGTGGCCCTCCTCTGGACCCTCGCCATGCTGTTGACATCCCTCTTGAAGTGTGGCGCCCAGAACCGGACGCAGTACTCCAACTGCGGCCTGACCAGTGCCGCGTAGAGGGGGAGGATCACCTCCTTGGACCTGCTCGAGATGCATCTGTGGATGCACGACAAGGTACGGTTGGCCTTCCTGAGCGCGTCCCCACACTGCCGGCCCATGTTCATCTTGGAGTCAGTGATGACCCCGAGATCCCTTTTTGCCTCCGTGCTGACAAGAGGGGAGTTCCCCAGCCTGTAGGTATGGTGCCGGTTGTTCCTCCCGAGGTGCATCACCTTGCACTTGTCTGTGTTGAAACCCAACCTATTCTCGTCCACCCACCCTTGTAACCTGTCTAGGTCTGATTGTAGCCTGTTGCATCCTTCTAATGTACCCACGTCCCCCCACATCTTAGTGTCATCAGCAAATTTGAACAGGGTGCTTTTTACCCCCTCATCCAAATCGCTGATGAAGATGTTGAACAGCGCGGGCCTGAGGACCGAGCCCTGGGGGACCCCACTGCCCACGTCCCTCCAGGTTGAGAAGGACCCATCCGCTACCACCCTCTGTGTGCGGCCCTCCAGCCGGTTGACGACCCATTTGACTGTGTGGGTGTCTACACCACAGCCCCCCAGTTTCTTAATGAGAACGGGGTGAGAGACAGTGTCAAAAGCCTTCCGGAAGTCCAGGAAGACTATATCCACTGCTACCCCTGCATCTAATGATCTGGTGATCTGATCGTAAAAGGCCACCAGGTTATCTTCCCAATAATTAGATTCTATACATGGAAAAGTTTTTTAGTTCTGTTGTATTTTCTCTGTGTAAAATATAGTTAATGGAAGGTAGTCTTAAGCTCCTCCTCCCCCTCCCCCCACTCTGTTGTGGCAGGGGGGAGGGGCCATATCCCTGCCCCTTGTCCCCCACCACATTGTTCCCTTTTCTGTCTGCCCCTCGTCATGTGCTGCATGAACCCTGCCTCTCCCTGCCTTGTCGTCCCCCCCCCCCCCCGTGCCTCCCACCACCTACCCCTGTTGCTGTTCCTCACTGCATGGTCTCCTCCACACTGCTGTGGTTGTATGCCCCTTCTCCTGCCACACAAGCCACTCTGGCTCAAGGCAGGTGGTGAATCAGCTCTAGCTTTGGCTCTGATCCTAGGGGAGAAGCCACTGCTAAGCCACCACCTGTCCTGGGTTTGGTATTATACCCCAAATTAAAGGCAAGGTTTTTTTTCCATCATATTTTTGCCAGGGGGAGGGGAACCTCATCTTGTATTTGATCAAATGCGGTATTACTACTTGTTTCAAGTAAAATCTTATGCAATATCAAATGGCTTTCCAAAGGAAGTCCTGCTTTATCCTGACACAACTCTAAATTCTTTCAGATGATGAAAGTGAAAGATTATCAAAAGTAGAAAAGGCCCGACAACTGAGAGAGCAAGTAAATGACCTGTTCAGCCGGAAGTTTGGTAATTGCTTTTATCTGTGACTAGCCAATTGCTTGTCATGAATGACTGATTTCAAAGGACTGTTTACATGGCCAGCCCTGAAGGGTGACCCTGCCCATGCCCATTCTGTTGCCCCTCACTACCAAGCCACAGCCCCCCCCTGCCCTGCTGCTGCCCCTCACTCCCAACCCACTAACCCCAGCCGTTTCAGTGCCCCTCACTCACCAGACTGCAGTACCGTGCGCCCCTGGGCCCTTATGGTGCCCCTCACTCCTGACCCATAGTCCCCTGGCACTGCTGGTGCCCCCCACACTTCCAGCCCACAGTCCCCTGCCCCCACCCCAGTGCCCCTCACTCCCAACCCACTGACCTCAGCCCTGCCAGTGCCCCATTCACCAAACTGCACTACCCTGCTCCCTAGCACTGCCAGTGACCCACATATCCACTCCGCAGTCCTCCCCACCCCCATCCTGATGGTGCCCTTCACTCACTAGACTGCAGTACCCTGCCCCTCTTGGTCCTGATGGTGCCCCTCACTCCTGACCCGTAGTCCCCTGGCACTGCCAGTGCCCTCTGCACTTTCAACCCACAATCCCCCACCCCAATGGCCCTGACTGCTGTCCCCATCCTTACCAGGCCAGAGCGCGGTGGCTCCCATTCATGTATGCAGCGGAGCATGTCTGGCTCCAGTGCAGGCTGAGGGAAGAGGAGAAGAGGCTTGTGGCATTCCCTGCCTTGGGATGAGGCTGCCACTGCACAGGCAGCCTGGCCATGGCCCCCTTCTCCCCACCCCCCCCAGCATCTCATGGCTGTTCAGCCCCCAGATCACAGGCACTGGCCCCTGTGCTGCCACCCAGCCATGGAGCTCCCCACTGCCCTCAGAACAACCCCGTGCCCCTTTCTCCCCACTGGAGAACAGGCAACCCTCACCTCCCCCCTTCCCTGTCACAGCTGCAGCCCCTGCACCCCTGCCCTGACCAAATGTCTGCATTTCTCCTTTGCGCCAAGGATGGGAGCAGGGGGAGGCGATAGCAGGCAGCAGGGAGGACCCCATGGGCCTGCATGCCTCAGCATGTTGCAGGCAGGTCTGTGTCCCTGCTGCCTCCAATCACCCTGCTGCTGCTGCTCCCACCAGTGGAGCAAAGAGAAATCTTGGACAGCCCACCCGGATGGAGCTCAGAGTGCTTAAAAAGAGTGGGGACTCATTTGGGGAAACACAGTCTCAGCAGTGCATGTGCATTTGATCAAACGCGTTACGGACAGACGGACACAGACAGACACAGCTCTTTATATTAGAATTTTGATACAGCTTTGAAAGTAACTGATGATGTGCATTTTGGTTTTAGTAAATAAAAGTTACTAGGTAAGCATATAATATCCATTACAGTGGCCATTTTGGCACTATATTTGTAACCAGTAAGTTACTTTCTACTCTGTGTATTCTGCGTATGCCGCTTCCAAATGGATCTGTTCGGAAAGCTAAATGGTTTTGTATTTTTCTTAACTGGTGAAGTTTCTGTACTCTAGATCAGTGCTGCCCAACTTCCCCAGGGACCACATACTGCTAGCCACATGCTGTGGGGGTGGGGCCCCCTCCCCCTTACCATTGGGTATGGTCTCTCACCCCCCTCTGCATGGTTGTTGGAGAGACGGCTGCACAGACTGCTTGCTAGTCTCTTGTGGAGCTGCATGCTGCCTGTGGGCCCTCAGTTGAGCAGCCTTGCTCTAGATACTGTCGTCTTTATGTCTCTTCGCACACAATATTTCTTTTTGTTGCAAAGCCTGACTCTTCTTAAAGCTAGACGCTCCTGATCTGTTAACAGGATCAAAAGCAGAGATGAATGCTTGCCTGGTGCAGTAGTCTGGGACGACTTCTAGATAATAGCATTCATGAGAGCTGTCTAGAATACAGTTCTTTTGAAAACCCTCTAAGTGTAATGGCTTAAATGGCAGATGCATTTCAGCAGCCTTAGATGATATAAAATGCATGTCTGCATTTTATGTTCTTATCCAATGAGTATTTGTAAGCTCAGCTTTGTAGACTTGCGTCAATTCTCTTACTTAGGTGAAGCAATCGGTATGAATTTCCCCGTGAAAGTTCCATACAGAAAAATCACCATCAACCCTGGCTGTGTGGTGGTGGATGGCATGCCTCCTGGAGTGGCATTTAAGGCCCCCAGTTATTTGGAAATCAGCTCGATGAGGAAGATTTTGGAATCGGCAGAGTTTATCAAATTTACTGTCATTCGGTATGTGACAATCAGTTTACTGTCGTGGTTATATGGTGTAATCTTGATTATCCAAATGTTAGAGTTGGGCAATATGTGAATAAGTTATGGTTTCAGACAGTTGAGAGGGAATTTTCTAAATAAATTGTAAATAATGGGATATGTTGATCTTGGATAACAAATGGTTTAGGTAAAATGAGATTCATACACGCATGTGTGACTCTGAGTTCTTGGGAGGAAGCACATAAGTCACTGTAATGAGTGGAGTTATATGAACTGATTTTTGTCAGTTGTAGCACTCCAAGTGCAACCTCATATTTATATAGCATAGTCACCACTGTCCTGTTTGGGTATGGTACTTAGAGAGAGAGAGAGAAATGTATATAGTATATTCATAAACTATTTAGGGGCATTGCAGGCAGGGTTGCTAGTACAAGAATTTACTTCTTTATACAACAGCTTATGGAATCATAGAAAATGAGGTGTGGAGGTCATCTAGTCCAACCTCCTGCTCAAAGCAGGACCAGCCCCAACTGTATTATTCCAGCGAAGGCTTTGTCAAGCCAGGCCTTAAAAACATTAAGGATGTAGATTCCATCACCTCTCTCTAGGTAACTTCTTCCAGTGCTTAACCACCCCCCTAGTGAAATTTTTTTCCTAATATGCAAGCAAAATCTCCCTCGCTGCAACTTAAGACCATTGCTCCTTGTTCTGTTGCGTCACCACTGAAAACAATTTAGCCCCGTCCTCTTTGGAACCACAGTTCGGGTAGTTGAAGGCAGCTATCAAATCCCCTCTGTCTTCTCTTCTGCAGACTACATAAAGCCAGTTCCCTCTGCCCCTCCTCAGAAGTCATGCCCCAGCCCCTGAACCATTTTCCTTGTCCTCTGCTGGACTCTCTCCAACTTATCCACATCCTTTCTATAGTGGGTGGCCCAAAACTGGACGCTGTACTCCAGATGTGGCCTCACCAGTGCAGAACAGAGTGGAATAATTACTTCCCTTGATCTGCTGGCAACACTCCTACTAATGCAGCCCGGTATGCTGTCGGCTTGCTTGGCAACCAGGGTACGTTGTTGACTCGCATCCATCTTATCCACTGTAACCCACAGGACCTTTTCTGCAGAGCTGCTGCTTATCCAGTCAATCTCCAGGCTGTAGCGGTGCATGGGATTTTTCTATCCCAAATGCAGGACTTTGCACTTGTCCTTACTGAACCTCATGAGATTTCTTTTGGCTCAATCCTCCAATTTGCCTAGGTCACTCTAAATCCTAGCCCTACCCTCCAGCATATCTACTACACCCCCCAGCTTGGTGTCATTCTTGAACTTGCTGAGGGTGCAATCCATCCCATCTTCCAGATTAGTTAATGAAGTTACTGATCAAAACTGGCTCCAGGACCAACCCCTGGGACACTCCACTCAATACCAGATGCCAACTAGATACTGAGCCATTGATTACCACCCATTGAGCCTGATAATCCAGCCAGCTTTTTGTCTACCTTACAATCCATTCCTCAAATCCATACTTCCTCAGCTTGCTTGAAAGAATGCTGTGGGAGAGTGTATCAGGGGAGCCTTTCTAAAATCAAGGTATCCCACATCCACTGCTTTCTCTGAGAGACAGTCATCTCCTAATACAGGGGCGGGCAATTAGTTTGGGCGGAGGGCTGCTTACTGAGTTTTGGCAAGCTGTTGAGGGCCGCATGCCAGGCAGCCCAGGGCAGATGAATATTAATTTTCTAAATTTTTTAGGGGCCCTGCAGGCCAGATAGAGCGGCCTGGCGGGCCACATTTTGCCCATCCCTGTCCTAATAGAAGGCACTCAAGTTGGTCAGGCATGACTTCCCTTGGTGAATCCATGCTGACTGCTCCTAATCACCTTTTCCTCCAAGTGCTTAGAAATGGATTCTTTGAGGACCTATTCCATGACTTTTTTTCCAGGGACTGAGGTGAGGTTGACTGATCTGTAGTCCCCCAGATCTTCCTCCTTCCCTTCTGTAAAAAAAAAAAAAAATAAAAAAAAAAAAATAGGCCCTATATATTTGTCCTTTTCCAATCATGCAAGACCTCCCCTAATTTCCACGAGTTTTCAAAGATAATGTCCAGGGGCTCTGCCATCACATCAGCCAACTCCCTCAGCATCCTCAGATGCACCGCATCTGGCTGTATGGGCTTGTACGTGTCTAGCTTTTCTGAATAGTTCCTAACCTGTTCTTTCACTACTGAGGGCTGCTTACCTCCTTCCCAAACTGCTTGCCCAGTGTAGTAGTTTGGGAGCTGACCCCGCCTGTGAAGACTGAAGTGAAAAAGGCACTGAGTACTACTTCAGCCTTTTCCTCCTCATCTGTCACTAGGTTGCCTCCACCCTTCAGTAAGGGACCCATACTTTCCCTGACCTTCCGCCTGTAACATACTTGTGGAAAGAAACCCTTCTTGTTACCCTTAGTGTCCTTTGCTAGCCGCAATTCCAGTTGTGTTTTGGCCTTCCTCACTTCATTCCTGTATGCCTGAGCAATACTTTTTGTACTCCTTTAGGTGTTTGTCCAAGCTTCCACTTTGTAAGCCTCCTTTTTGTGTTTAAGCTCACCAAAGAGTTCTCTGCGAAGCCAAGCTGGTTGCTTGCTATATCTGCTAGTCTTCCTGCACGTCAGGATGCTTTGTTCCTGCATCCTCAGTAAGGTTTCTTTAAAATTTACAACCAGGTCTCCTGGGTTCCTTTCCCCTTCAGACTGGCCTTCCAGGGAATCCTGCCCATCAGTTCCCTGAGGGTGTCAAAGTCTGCTTTTCTGAAGTCCAGGGTGCATGCTTTGCTTTCCTTTTCCTTTTGTCAGGATCCTGAACTCAGTCATCTTGTGGTCACTGCTGCCCAGCTTGCCATCTACTAGTACATTCCCCACCAATTCTTCCTTGTTTGTGAGCAACAGGTCAAGAAAAACGCTATCCCTAGTTGGCTACTCCAGGGCTTGCACCGGGAAGTTGTCCCCAGCACTTTCCAGAAACTTTCTGGATCGCCTGTGCACGGTTGTACTGCCTTACCAGCAGATGTCAGGGTGATTGAAGTCCCCCATGAGAACCAGGGCCTTTGATTGGGAACTTGTGCTAGCTGTTTGAAGAAAGCCTCTTCCACCACTTCCTCCTGATCTGGTGGTCTGTAGCAGACCCCCACTACAACATCACCCTTGTTGCTGTCTCCTATGGATTTTGACCTAGAGACTTTTGACAGGCCTGTCTCCAGGCCATACTGGAGCTCTGAGCAATCATATGGCACTTACCTAAAGTGCAACTCCTCTTCCTCTTCTCCCCTGCCTGTCCTTCCTGAACAGTTTCTGCCCATCCATGACAGTGCTGCAGTCATACAAGCTCCCACTAAGTCTCTGTTATTCTGAACACGTCCTAGTTCTGTGAGTGTGAGGGCTTTGAATTCTTCCTGCTCGTTTCCCAGGCTCTGTGCACTTGTGTACAGACATCCAAGGTAACTAGTCAATTGCCCTGATTTCTCAGGAAGAATGAGAATATTTCCCCTCTTGCCCCCTCCTGTTTTGCTCTTCTTCCACATCTCCTGCTTCCCTACTTAGCTCAGGATTTTGGTCTCCATCCCTTGTTGAACCTAGTTTTGAAGCCCTCCTTACTAGTTTAGCAAGCCTGTCTGTGAAGATGCTCTTCCCTCTGTTCGTCAGGTGGATCCCATCTCTTCTCAGGAATCCTTCTTGGAACATCATCCTGTGGTCAAAGAAGCCAAAGTCCTGCTGGCAGCACCACCTGCACTGCCAGGCATTGGTCTGCAGGATGCATCTGCTCCTGCCTGGGCCATTCCCCTTGACCAGAAGCATAGAAGGGAACGCAGTCTGAGCCCATCCCCTTCACCCTTGCACCCAGAGCCCTGTATTCACTTCTGACCTGCTCAGAGCCTCCCCTGGCAGTATCATTGGTGCCCACATGGATGAGCAGCATGGGGTAGTAGTCAGAGGGCCAGAGGAATCTTAGTAATCCCTCCATAACACCTTGGATCTGGGCTCCGGGCAAGCAGCAGACTTCCTTAGACAATGGGTCAGGTCAGCGGATGGCTCTCTCCGTCTTCCACAGAAGGGAGTCTTCAACCACCACCACCAGTTGCTTCTTGGTGGTGGTTGTCTCGATCCTTCCCACTTTTTGGGGACCACTCCTCCACAAGTGGCACATGGTCCTCACCCTCTGTTGCTAGGGCTCCATATCTATTCTCCAGACAAAGTGCTGCAGGTGGAAATGAAGATTTCTGTTTGCTGCCGGAGGTCACAAGCATCCACCTTCCTGGGAACGAATCCATGTCCTCTCCCTCCTCTAGTGTTGCGTCTGGCAGTTCTTCCGGTGTCCCAGAGGTCTTTTCCAGCATTGAATCAATGAACTCCTCCTGGTGGAGGATGCTTCAGCGCCTCACTACTTCCTTCTGTAGCTCCTTGCCTGTTCCCTGAGAGGCACCACAGGCACCCCCCAACCTGGCCACCATGAGAAGGAACCTGCAAGCCGCAGTCCCCACGGCGCCAAACCTGGACCTGGGTGGAAGCCTCAATGGTGAGCAGTCCTGCTTGGACAGACACCTGACAGGTGCAGTCAGAGGCAGTAGCAGTGGCTCTGGCATTACAGTGTCCTCCAGCCATTTCTTTGGGTCTTTTAATCTGCCTTTTCTCTCTTACTGCTCTTTGTCCAAGCACACCTTCCCTAGCGAACTCGCCTAGAAGCTGGCCTGTTTGCTGCTCCTTGGCCCCAAAGGGATTCTTTTTCCCTGCTTCCTCGCACCAAACTGAAAGGCTCTCCCCTCAAGGCAGGGGGCAGCAAACTGACCTGTGAACTGCCCACAAACTGCTTGCCCTGTTTGCCACCCCTCTTCGCTTACTCCCTGGTCACTTGGGGAGTCTCCTTTTTATACTCTGTTGGGCCTGATCGAAGGAAGAATTTGAACCTTCTGGTAGATATGCAAGTAATAGATTACTGGATGAACCTTTCTGTTTTTAGGAAGAACAGTGATGAAACATTGCAGGTCCCTCCTTTTATTTAGAGCCCCCTGTATGAAAACGTTGGTCAGAAAATGGTACAGCAAAAATCAGCTCAGCGACATTAAACATTGTATTCTTTCTTACAGGCCGTTTCCAGGACTTGTGATTAACAACCGTAAGTATTTCCTTAGAGACTGTGGTGTTTTTTTTTTTTTTTTTAATCACCTTGAACTCAACTTCAGTAGTATTTGCATTAGAATGACTGCAGCATTATGTCCTGGTAGCAGGGGGTCCAGCATATTAACAGATTAACAGATAAAGGAGGACCCTGGAATTAATTTACAGACCCATAGGGGGTGGTGTTAAAATGCTAGATCAGCAGTTCTTAACCATTTGCCAGATGCATTGAAGGGTGCTTCCAAGGTGAGGGGACAAGCAGGTTAGCAGATACTCGGGCTCATCTCTGCCTGGCTGCTATCCTGCCCCCACTGCTATCCTGTCCTCCTGTGTGAGGAGGCAAGCACTGTAATATATAAATCAGTTTTTGAAATTGGGTGCCACCAAAGTTATTCCTTGAGTCCAAAAAGGTTGAGAACTACTGTGCTAGGTAGTGATTCTGCATTTTTTTTATGAACTATGTTGCTGACCTCTATTGTAGTTTCTTGTTTTTCACGTTTGTTTGCACTGTGACAACGGTTGGCCTGCAGCATCTTTTCTGTAACTATACAGCAGGACTGCAATGGAAAAAAACCCACTGCATTTGGTGTCATGCTTTCTGAGCCATTGATATATAAGAGACTTGGCGAAACCTATTGTTATGACTTCCACCTTACCTAGATTGTGCCTTGGTCAGGTGGCTCTTGTCTGTTCTTCCCTGCTAGTGTGCACCCTATAAGATGCTTGATACATCAGCTGGAAGTGGTGGTGTTCTCATATAACCAGTCTAGTCAGTGCTGCTGACCTACCTGTCAGTCCTGTATATTCCCTTTGGCTTGAGAAGTTAGCCCTTTGTCGCCTTCTGAGAGAGATCCCACTATGGAGACATTTGTGACTGTTTCCAGACAGCTCTATTAGGATAACAGAGGAGCCATTTAAGAGCTTCACTATCCACTGCTGCAAACTGGTAGCATCACGCATGATTGGCAGTAAAACTGTTGGCAGCAGGTAGACTGAGCAGTAACAATAGAGATGTCTCATCTCCAGGGATACTGGATTTTCCTGATAAGAAATCACAAATTCTCATATAAAATCCCTAAAATGCATGATTAAAATGAAAGGCCCCCCAGCTGTCCCTGAGGGGGGCTGCCAGGGCTATGCGGCCAGGCACCTGGGTCCGCAGCCCTCTGCCCCTGGCAGGAGGCGGCAGCTGCTGCAGTGGAGTGGAGCCCGGTTACCCGACTCATGCTATCTGCCCGCTGCAGACTCGGGCAGAGGTGGGGCTGGCTGTCTGCCGAGGCACGCACTCCTGGGCGGGCCGGGGGACCCATGCCTCTCAGATCTGTGCAAGAATCCTGCTGCTGCAGGCTCAGGCTCCCACCCTGTTGCCCTCCCCTGGGGCCTCTGCATCCTGGCATATGTAACCTGGTACAGCAGAGCTGTGCAGCAAAAGTGCACTTGCCGCCGCAAGCTCTGCATTGGCCTGGCCAACTCCCTTCCTCCCTCCCTATGGGGGCCTCAGGCACTGCCCAGCTGGGCAGCAGCCGCAGCCCCAGGCTAATTCTCTTCCTCCCTGTGGGTTTCTTCAGTGGAATGAGAAATCCACATTCACCTCCAGCAAAAGGTAAAATCTGTGGTTTTCTCCACTTTTTCCGTGGAAAACAGAAAATGTGGATTGCTGCTCATCTCTTCCATCACTTGGAGAGGACTGATCACTGGACCTAGTCGTCTTTTTTTTTTTTGCTGTTCCAGCTCCATACTGGTCAGAGTCGCCTGATGTATATAAATACTAAGAGAACTGCACAATCTCTATATATAAAGGGCTTAGTCCGCCTGTGTGTCTGTCTGTCTGTAACGCACTTTAAATGCAAATAGCTTGAAAGCTGAGAGAACATTTGTGTCTTCAGAGGTTTCTTTGCTAAACCTTAGTGACCATGTCAGGATGGGGAAAAAAGTTGGGGGCCAAGGCTGTTTCTGCTGAGCTCCTCCCGGGAGGGCACCGGGAGCCCGGCACAGCGGGGAGGGCAGAGAGAGGGGCCAGCTGAGGAAACGTGGGAGCCGGGCTCCCGGCTACCGTGAGAAGACAATTAGAGGCACAGCGCCATCAAGAAAGTCATTCTTTTCCGTTATTGTCACAAAACCGTCAAGTGTTTTACTATGGAACGCAAAACTCTTGCAGAGAGAAAACGTCGTCAAAATAAAGAACGTCAACAACGTTGGAGAATGAGACAGACTGTACAGCAATCTGCTGAAAGAAGACAATTAGATGCAAGTAGAAAAAGTTATGCACGAAACAATGAATCGGAGGACCAAGCTATACGAAGAAGGCTATTAGACTTGAGACGACATCAAGAGAGGCGTGCAAATGAGACGCAAGAGGAGGCTGCTGTGAGAAGATGGTTAGATGCACAACGCCATAAAAAACGCCGTGCAAATGAGTCCCAAGAAAATGCTGCTGCGAGAAGACAGTTAGATGCACAGTGCCATCAAGAGCGCCGTACAAACGAATTGCAAGAGGAGGGTGCTGTGAGAAGACGATTAGATGCCAGACAACATCAAGAAAGCTGGGCAAATGAATCGCAATTTGAAATTCATCCGTCATTCATGACGGGTAATTCTCTAGCGTTTCAATAATGTTCCTGAACTTGATGCTTATTTTTGTACTGTTCTTTGAAATCAGTGTTGTTTAGTATGGTAAAGAATGCAGAAGGGTTTATAGTGAAATTGGAAGAGCATTGAGAAAACAAATCAGAGGAACTCCTGAATAGTTACATACATAGATGTATGTTGTTTATGCAACAGATTGGAATAATATACAATTGGATAAAATTGCCATTGGATTTTTCCTTCTAAAGCTAAGCATTGCCTGTATTTATTCTCAGAGCTGATGGAGAAACCAGAGTCAGAAGCGCCGGCACCGGCCCCAGCACCAGCACTACCAGGTGAATACAAAGGTGTAACCAGGTGGCTTTCGAAAGAATGAGAAGAGCATGTGAAATTATAGGTCTTATTGTCAAATGAGACTGGTAAAAGGCCTTGTCCTAGGAGCACAAAAGCTGCTGATGATTCAGCATTTATTTGGAAAGACTGAGCTGTCATAGTTCTTATAGCTAATACCCTTTAATTGAAGGAAACACAGCTCCTTTCTGATATTTGGTGTTCTGTGTGTTCTCTGATTTGATTGTTGAGGTTCACTTGCTAGTAAGCAGTAAAGACAGATTAACAAAATTCATAAATTTAGACCTAGTTCTTTTATCTTTTCACTTATTTTTAATGTAAGAGGAATGTGTCAGATGCTGGTTTAGCCAAACTAATTAGCCAGTCTGTTTCAAGGAGCAGATCTGCTGTAATGCAACAGTTCTTTTTATGTGATGGGATCCCTAAACTCCACAGACATTTTTTTTAAGTCATCTAGGGGGAAAAGTGTGAAGTCTGGATATTCTAGCACATAAAAAGGAATGCTGCTTGCCTGCTTCTAGTCAGTCACTCACTCGCTAGCCTATTTTAAATTAACTCTGATAAGTTATTTGGGAAGTTTAAGATATGTGAACATTTCTTCTAGCTATGCAAGAAGTTGCTGTGCTACAGAAAATAGAAACATGGAGTGTAGACGCTGGATAAAAGCACAATCTCATTGCCCTTGTTCTGATGTATTATAACAGATCTACTTTAAAATCCCCCCACCCTCTGCAGCATTTTAATTATTAGCTGTTCAGCTGATTGTGGTTGTGTTTGCCAGTTTGCAGGGAAGAGTGTTTTACAAGTTTCACCAAGTCCTGTTACATTTATTTATTACATCCATATATGTGTGTGATATATATATATACACATGTTGTTTTTTTTTTTTTAACTTAAGAGCCAGCTGAACCAAGCCAAATAGAAGTATCTGTAGGAGGTAAGTAATTGGCTTCAGTCTTGAGAGTGCGTGCCCTTCATGTCATTTTTAATACAAGAAGCAAAGCTGTGTTTAATCAAAATGCAAGCGATTCTATTTTGTCTTCCTTTTTCAGTTCTACATGAAAGGTTTGAGTTTGCCTTAATGCCGTGCAGCAAATTACCCTGAAAAAAAATTGTTAGTCTGATATGTTGTAACACTTTGCTGTAAAATAATTATTGTTAAGCAGTAAATCGTATCTTGCAGCAGCTGTATTTGAGTGATGGCTCATACACTGAATGATTTATATTCAGAGTAGCTGTTCCCATACTTCAAATGAATGAATGATTGCCATCACCATGGAGATGTATCACTTGTTTCATGAATGGTACTTTTTTAAGAGATGTTTCTTAATGGTGGCCCTGTCCTTTTTTACTTTTTACGACAGTGTCTTTGAGTTAATGAAACTTTGATAGAAAAGATTCTTCATTTTACTATTTTATTTTCAACAGAGGTTACAGAAGCAGAAGAAAATTCTCAAATAAAACAAGAGCCGGACCCAACGTGGTAGACCTCCATCAATACTAGGGTAAAATTACTTAGTATTTGTCAAAATCAGCAGTTGTTAGGGATAGTATTTTTATGCTGCTTTTTAGCGGGTCACAGGTCTTATCCCTATGGCACAAGATGGGAGTCCAGGAGATGGGAGTTCTGTCATTGCCTTTGCCTATGACTGTGTGAATTAGTATTAGATAATGTCACCGATTCCTCATCTGTAATACAGAGATAATACCTAACTATTTATCCCTTGTGCTGTGAGGCTTAATTAAAACTTCTGAGGTATTCAGATGCTATTGTGATGAGCGTCATGGTATCGCCAGTAAATAAAAATCAGTGATGGTGATTGTTATATAAGAGGTAATGACTTCATGTATATCAGGAGTTTTGATGGGCTTGGTGGCAAAGAACACTGGTAAAAACCTATGTACATTCCATATTGTAACTGAGCATCCTTTTCACCTTAATTTTAATATTGCTTAAGTTGGAGACACTTGACAAAATATTTAGCTATAATAAAAAAAAAAAAATGCGAGTGCTGCTCCTTTTAAAAGTTGTGTCTTATTAACCTCAGGAAAACATTCCGTTGAAATTCTGGGGCCATGTTTCCTAATGAATCTGATTTCCTTTGATTTAGCTTTTATCTATTCCTCACTTTTATAAGGATTTTGACAGTGACAGTGGTAAGGACTGCACTAGTCGCAGTGTATTGTTACCAAATGGAATTTGCAGAGCTCTAACCTACTGAGGAAGGTTTGCCCTCCTACAGGCTAAGAAGAAAATGTAATTGTGACGCATTAATAGAGCTGCTCTACTTTTTTCTAACTTCAAATTCAGTGAAATGTTCTGAACTGGGAATTTTGGGGGTTGGGCTTTGGATGCCTTTGTAATGCCATCTGTTGACTGACACACAGATTGGTTTCATTTACTTGTGTGGTGCATTCATGCTCTAATCTCTTTAGCTAAAATGAGAAGGCCGTTGACTTGCATCCATCACAGAGTTTGTACCCTGAAGCTGAATATCGAGAAATATTTTCCGGCTCTGAGAGCTGTTTGGCCTGTCGTTTAATCTTACGGGGAAATTGGTGGTTTCATTCTTGGCAATGTGAGCTGAAACTAGATAAAGCCCAAAGCATTAGAACACGTGTGAGGAGAACAGTCCTTTGTAGAAGAAAGGAATTATTGCAAATTCTTCAGCCCATATTTGATCAAAAATCTGGCGTCAGGTGGAGTCTGGTCTGAGTTATGGCTGCATGGTTTGGTATAGTAGTCTTTAAAAATCTCCTCTTCCTCGGTAATTGGTACTATCTATTGATTAAAGAGAAAAATGGCATCAAATGACTTGCCTAGTGAAAGCCCTTTTAAAAGAAAGTGCTCGAGCACATATGTATGACTAACTATCAAGAGAAGTATTTGCCTGCTAGGTACTTTCCTGAACAAGACCTTAAAGGACTTGGAGATGTACAGTTTTCCACATACATGTATTTGCAATGAGACACCCAGGTGCAATGACACTAACTTCACCTTTTTGTATTTTTTTTTTTTTTTTTACCCTATCTAGTTGGAAGCATCCAGTTCCAAGAAGAGATTGCTGGGCCTGTCCTGAGCTGTGTAATATAACTGTATAAGAGAAGTACCTTCTATACAAACCCTTTTTGTACTTTTAGATAGAAATGTCTACTTTTTCAGCAGTTCTGTGAATTGACTTAAAGCAATGAATGACTGTAGATTTGGAATGGCTGGTTTTACTTTGGGATATATTATGACTAAATTTTGATGCAGCAATGCTGGAAAAATGACAGGGATTAATCGAGAATTTTGTTTTAAAAAAAAAAAAATCAACAGGGACTTACAGAGCCGTCTACATTTCCCAATAAAGCTGAATTTTACTGCACCTGGATGCATCTGTTTTTGGATGAAGAAAAATGCCTACAGTAGTTCAGTTTGTTAGGGTTTTTTTGAGGGGGGGTGGGGAAATCGTTAACTAACTTTTGGTTCTTACTCCTTTACTGGCTGATTGGACTATAGTATCTGTATATTTGAACTAATTTTTCCTATGGTATCTATCACAATTCATATGTTTTTCATAAATAAAAGACGAACTGGTTCACCTGACAGTCAGTATGCATTAATAGAACGGACTGTGAAATGTTCAGTATTTCAGTGTGTCTTGGAAACCAACTGAAATGGCAATCTTCTGGTGTTTTGCTCCATTATTTTAAAGTGAAGAGTGCATGTGTTCAGAGTACCATATGATTTATGTAAACTGGATCCTGTCTTGCAGTCAGAATACAGACAGAACGCCCATTGACTTATGTAAGTTTACACCTGCGGCGGGATCATGCTCTTTGATTAATTTAGAAGTAGTTATGGAAATTTATGCAACTAATCTGCTGTAAGTCCTAGTATGTCAAGAGTTCAGTCACCTGTAGTCCTTTCTAATTGCTCCCTGCATCATGTAAGAGACGAATGTTAGCATTTTTAAACTTCACAAACCATACGAGATGTAAAATGCTGGCTGTATGATGAGCTCTGTAGAAGAGAATATGGAGTATGTGTAAAGATTTCTCTCTTCTTGGCATGAGTTTGGGATGACTGCGTTATGCACAAATGCTAAATCTTATTCCCTGATTGAGAAATAAAGAAATTTCTGGTGGTTTTCATGACTATCCATGCAGTATAATTTTATGTTTTATAATGCAAACTTAATTTGCTTAATTTTAAAAAACAGGTAAATTATACTCTGGCCTATTTTATAAAAGTTTGTGTGGAATAAATAAAATGCATCCATGCCTTTCAGACCCAAATTCAACTTTACAGGGTTCTTACTAAATTTTTGAGAGAACGTTGTGAAAGATCCATTTTAATCTGGTTCAGTAAATAGATATGCATCTGGCATATATGGTAAAATTCTTGGGAAATACCTGAAAGGCTCAGCAAATATGGGTTCAGAACAACAATTTCTGCCATTCTAAAGTCATGGGATTTGCTTTAGAATGAGTGTTTTAAAATTAGTTGGTGAGAGGTTTTTCAGAAGTTTTCAATATTGACCTGGCTGCTTTGTTGACTTAAATGAATGGTGGTTCTGCCGTCAACATCAGTGGAAGCAGAGTTTCTTCCATGATGAGCCATTTTGAGGACTTCATATCAATTCTCACACTCATGCATAGGTGGAGGGAGCAAATATTGCAGGGGGGCTAAGCATGCATGTGCCCCTTCCCCCCGAGCAGGTAAGTCTGTTGTGGGCGTGAGGGGGGTAGATCAATGCCCCCACAGTGAGGGAGGGAGTGGGGCAGAAGCAGGAGTGAATGGGACCTTGGGGCAGGTCATGGGGTGCTCAGATCCCAGGCGACTCATCCAGGGGTGTGGGGGGTAGGCTCCTGCTGTTGCACGCACCCTGGAGGGCTCCCCCGCCCTCCCGATTTGTGTATGGGGCAGTGGCAGGCTGCTGCGTGCCGGACTCTGCACTCCTCTGCCATTGCCCTGGGAGCGGTGCGACACCACGTGCCTGCTGCTACCAGGCAGGCAGGGGACACAGTGCACAGCAGGCACATGGCGCCATGTCACTCTGAGGGCAGCGGCAGTAGGGCACAGAGCCCACCTCCACCCCATGCACAAATCTAGGGGGGCATGTACCCACCATGCCTCCACCAGGATGCACGCAGCAGCAGGAGCTCCTGCACATGCCTGGATGAGTTCCTGGGCTCCGAGTCTCCTATAACCCACCCCAGGGCCACATTTATCCCTGCCTCTGGCCTACTCCCCCCCTCGCTGTGGGGGCATTGATCTGCCTGCTGTGGTGGGTAGTGCTCCACGTGCACACTGCCTTGCTGCTGCAGGCTGTGGCTGTGTCTGTCTGTGCCCCGTCGCAGCAGCCTGGAGCCTGCTTCCTGCGGCCCCACCTGCTGCCCCGCGTTTGCAGGGGGCGAAGCCCTGATAGCTCTGGCTTTTTATCGCCTATGCTGTCATGTTGCCTTCCTGACACTGCAAGCACTGTAGTTGTGTGTGAAAGATTTTATTGAGCATGTTTGAGTGCTAAGCCTGAGCCCTACTGATTATGTTTCAAAATATAACCATTGAAATATTTTCAGTGATTGTACCTTTCTATAATCATTTGAGAAAATGGAGTGTATTGGAGTAGAAGCTTTAGGATTGTTGGGTGTAGCCATGTTGATCTGAGGACATAGGCAGGCAAGGTTCTTTGGGTAAATGTGGTATCTTTTTATTAGATCAAGTAAATAGTTGGAAGAGTTGATCTTTGCAAGCTTTTGGGCACAAACACCTTTCTTTAGGCACAGGGAAAGCCTGTTGGTGTTGTGTTCTCAATTGTGGAATAGAAGCCAGTATGTAAAATGCAGGGCTGTGAAAATACAAATGCATGGCAGTGAGGATCAGAGGGAATGGGGGACAATAGGTGTGAAGCTGATGCATATGGGGGGAACGTTGAACTGGTGAGGGTATGTAGCCTACCCCCTTCCTGTGTGTGCCCCCTAGACAAGCTGTTTGCGGTTCTGTCAAGTCAGTATCAGCCAATATGGCTCGTTAATAATTGGCCATCGGTATCGGCGCCCCTACATAACACCAGCAGACTCTCCCTGTGCCTGAAGAATGGTATTTGTGCCTGAAAGCTTGCAAAGAGCAGTTTTTTTCCAACTATTTAGTTGGGCTAATAAAAGATACCACATTTACCTGAAGAACCGTGTCTGCCTTAGAGTAGAAGCATCAGTGAGAGGTTTTTTAAACATGGAGCTATTTTGGGTACCGCTCCCAGAAGCTTTGAGTTGATTCTAGCCCTGCTTCTAAGAATAAGGGATAAGCTGGTGCATCTTTCCTCCCCATTTCAGCTGCCATCTGCATGCCAAAAAAACATAAACGGGCCTCTGTGTAGCTGCCAACCCCTCCCCAAGATCAAGTCTGAGTCCACCTGTGCAATGCAGTTATTCGTCACCAGTGCAATGATCTGTGTAACAATGAAAACTCAAAATGGCAGAGAATTGACAGAACTCTGAAAACAAAGCATGAAACCTTAATGTTAAGTCCAGGGGGCTACAGTCTGGGGACCCTGAATATATCTTGTATATCAAAATAAAAACAGGAGAACTAATGCAATTTTGGTAGAAGAGCTGAAGTAGTTATGTACTGTTTAGACTTAGGTTATCTTGCATTTGTCCATGAGATGGGTTTTGGCAGTGCTATATGAAAATATGTAGGCATCAGTCTTCAGTAATTTCAGAATCACTGGGCTCTTGGTTTAGTCGCATCTAGTTGAGAGAAAATTGCACTGAAAAAATAATTGCACCAATATTTATACCTTTCATATATATATATGCACTGCTAATGGGTAGCAAACTTTTAAGACGTTGACCATGTATGAAAACCTCATGCATTTTCAAACTAGTTATATATGAGGTATTCCACTCTCTGGGTATGGGGTAATCATAACCTGAAAAGCTTGTATAGAAAATTAATTAATTAAAAAATGCACTAACTGTTAACAGAATCCTGAATCTTTTTTTTTTGATACAGTGGAGAAAGACTGCACAGATAGTATTGCACACTTCCATGCTTCATCTGTTGTGGAACTTTTAGCAGCTTAATGAAGTTCTTTTCATCCAGTACTCTGGCCCTAAGTAGTCTTAGGATTCCAGCTTTCTACAGTGAAAGCCGGCATTCGGCACATTACGCTTCATGGATTCTGTTGAGGTAATGCTTTTGCCACTAGGTGTCAGTTAATGCTAACTTAGAATATGGTTAAATGTTTGCTGTTAAAACCATGGGTTTGATGTCTTTGAGTTGTGAGGAATTCCAAACACAAATATGCACACCATTCCACTTTTATTTCTTTGTAGGTCTTGTCACACGGTATTTCTTAATAGGATCCTATTTAGTAACTTTCACATGTACGTCAATTTGCCATTCGTGAAATAAATGAAGTCCTCTCACCTTGGATTTGAGTATGTTTTAAGTTTAAACTTAAGAAATGAGTAAAAAAAAAAAAAAAAAAAAAAGGGGGCCTTTTCAACCAAACAAGGACAGAGTTATAGAATTTATAGAAAATTAGGATTGGAAGAGAGGTCATAGTCTAGTCTAACCTCCTGCTCAAAGAAGCACCATCCCCAACTAGATCATCCCAGCTTAGGTTTTTTTCCAGGTCTTAAAAACCTCCAAGGATGGAGATTCCACAACTTCTTTGGGTAACGTGGTCCAGTGTTTTACTACCATTCTGGTGAGAGTTTCTCCTGATACCTAACCTAAACTTTCCTTGCTGGAACTTGAGACCATTACTCCTTGTTCTGGTATCTGTCACCACTGAGACGTTCCAAAGAGGGTGAAGCTGGACTGACCTTTCAGGTGGTTGAAGGTTGCTACTAAATACCTTCTCAATTTTTCCCTTCTCCATATTGAATAAGGCCGGTTCCCTCAGCCTCTCCTTAGAAGTCATGTACCCCAGCCCCTTAACCATTTCCGTTGCCCTCCACTGGACTGTCTAATTTTGTCCATGTCCTTTCTGTAGTGGGGGTCCCAAAACTAGACACAGTACTCCAGAAGTGGTGTTACCAGTGTCAAATAGAGGAGCTCAGGCACTTCCCTTGGTCTGGTGGCAATGCACCTACCAGTGCAGCCCAATATGCTATTAGCAACCTTGTCACCAAAGGCACGCTTTTGGCTCCTATTCAGCTTCTTGTCCACTGTAATCCTCGAGGTCCTTCTCTGCAGAGCTGCTGCCCAGCTAGTCAGCCTGTACGTATGCATAGGATTGTTTTGTCCTAAGTGCAGGACTTTGCACTTGTCCTCGTTGAACCTCATGAGATTTGTTTTGGTCCAGTGCTTTAATTTGTCTAGGTCACTCTGAATGAATCCTAGCCTTACCCTGCAACATACCTACTGCTCCCCCCAGCTTTGTGTCATCTGCAGACTTGCTGAGGGTGCACTCCATACCATCTTCCAGGTCATCAGTGAAAATATTGAACAAAACCAGCCCCAGGACCAACCCCTGAGGTACTCCATATGATACCAGCTGCCAGCTAGACTTCAAGCCATTGGTTACTACTCTCTGAGCCTGATGATCCAGCCAGTTTTCTGTCCACTTTGCAGACCATTCATCCAGCCTGTACTTCCTTAGCTTGCTTGCAAGAATGTTGTGAGAGGTCGCATGAAAAGCCTTGCTAAAGTCAAGGTATACCACAGCTGTTGGTTTCCCCTTGTCTACAGAGCCAGTCCTCTCGTCATAGGAGGCAATCAGGTTGGTCAGGCATGACTTGCCCTTGGTGAATCCATGCTGACTGTTCCTAATGACCTTCTTCTCCAAGTGCTTAGAAATGGATTCCCTGCTCCATGGTATTTCCAGGGACTTGGGTGAGACTGACGGGTCTGTAGGTCCCTGGATCCTCCTTCCCTTTCTGAAGATGGGCACTATGGTTGCTGACAAACCTGCTGCTCCCCATTCTAAGTCATGGCACTACACAAGAAGCACCACTGAGTTACAGCTGTCCCCAGTATCCAACAGATAGTCACTGTTAGGTCTCAGGGGTTGGGAGATAAGCTGCAGTTTATAGCCACTGCTTCTTTGCTCTCCCCTAAGGCCTGCCCCATCCCATCTTTCCCCCCTCCAAGCCCCAGGGGGGTGGGGGAAGGGACCAGAGGGAACTTGTTTTGGGGGTTGCCTAGCCAGCACTGGAGAGTGGGTTGGGTGGATTGGAGTCCAACTTTTCTAAATAGTCCCTAACCTGTTCTTTCATCACTGTTGGCTTCTCACCTGCCCAGACTGCTGCCAGGTGCAGTAGTCTGGGAGCTGACCTTGCCTGTGAAAACTAAAGTGAAAAGGGCAATGGAGTATTTTAGCCATTTCAGCATCCTCTGTCACTAGGTTGCCTCCCCCACCCAGGGAGAGACCTCCATTTTCCCTGATCTTCCCTGTTGTTGCTGATATACTTATAGAAACCTTTCTTGTTACTATTAGTGTTCCTTGCTAGCTGCATCTCCTGTTGCAATTTGGCCTCTTGATTTCATCCCTGCATGCCAGAACAGTATTCTTGTACTTCTCTTTAGTAGTTTGTCCAAGTTTCCACTTCTAAGCTTCCTTGTCGTGTTTTAGTGTCCTGAAGAGTTTCATTATAAGCCAAGCTGGTTTTCTGCCATACTTGTTTGTCTTCCTGTGCATCAGGATGGCTTGTTCATACATCCTCAGTAAGGTTTCCTTAAAGTACAGCCTGCTCTCCTGGACTTCTGACCGCCCCCCCGCCAGACTGGCTTCCCAGAGGATCCTGCCCATCAGTTCCCCAAGTAAGTCAGTCGTCTTTTCTGAAGTCCGGGGTCCTTACTCTGCTGTTCTCCTTCCTTCCTATCCTCAGGATCCTGAACTCAGTCATCTCGTGGTCACTGCTGCCCAAGCTGCCATCCACTAATACATTCTCCACAATTTTCCCCCTGTTTGAACAACAGGTCAAGAAGAGCACACCCTCTATGTGGCTGCTCCAGCACTTAAACCAGGTTGCACCAGGACAGCCAGTGTTGTCTCCAACACTCTCCAAAAGCTTCCTGGATTGCCTGTGCAGTGCTGTATTGGCCTCCCAGCAGATGTTAGGGTGATCAAAGTCTGCCATGGGAATCACAGCCTGTGACGGGGTAACTTCTGCTAGTTGTTTGAAGAAAGCCTCATCCATCACTTCCTTCTGGTCTGGTGGTCTGTAGTAGATACCTACCACGACATCATCCTTGTTGCTGTCCCATGTTGCTTCTTTAATTTCAAAGGAGTTTGACCCCAGATTCTGGTGAATCAGTATAAGGGAGATAAGTCAACTATCCCAAGAGATTTTAAAGCTCTGGGAGTTGCTGTCTGATAACATGATTCATTGTACAGCTGAAGTTCTGTAATGAGGGTCCTGGGTTTTATAGCCCAGTTAGCATTTCGAAGAATATAGACAAATCCCAGACCCAAAATAACTGAACAGAGAATAGACGGTGAAAATACTTTATGCTATATCCGAAACTTGTCTTTTCAGCTATTGCAAAAACTTACTGGAAGTTGATGACTTCAAAGCAATAGACTTCATGGTGCCTTTCACATCTATTACCAGATTTTGAAGGAGAAGAGGAAGCATCTAAAGTTACACATCTAAATAAGGGCCTGGATTGCCCAGAGGTGCTGAGCACTGCATTGTCTGGAAGTGTGGGAAGTCACCTAATTAAATGCCTGCCTTCAGACCATTGGGTTTGAGAATTTTAGCCAGTTGATTTAAGGGCATTTGTAGACGACACAAGAATTTCCACTTCCACCAGTGCAACTGTGTTTGCGTGATTGGGATTTCCTGCCACTCTAAAAGTCTTACCAGTACGTTCAACTAACACTGCTCAGGTGTGTTTTATTTTGCGTTGTTCACTTGCCTCGCTCCAGTCTATGGATTCGTGTCATGTAACCACATGGATGAGCCTCTTTGTCCACCAGGCAGCGCTTTGAACTAGTGAGATGCGGCAGCCCCATCTAAGGATGGGTGGGTGGGTGTCACACATTTCTCCTCTTCCTGCTAGCCTGCGCTGGGGCCAGACACATGCCACCACCTGCGTGAGAGAGCCACTGTCTGGCAGGGCTGGAGGGGGGGAGGCTAGAGGCTGCAGGTCAAGAGTGCGGGGCAGCAGCAGGGCTGGGGGGCTGTGGCTTGGCATTGAGGGGCAACAGAATGGGCAACGAAAGGCAGGGCACCGGCATGTCACTGCTCTCACCTGTGTGATGGGATTACAGTTCCCAGCATCCCCCAGCTGTCTGGGCTTGGTACAGTTTCCTGGGAATCACTTGACCCACCCAGGGATCACCGTCTTGTCTCAGAGATTCCACGTGCATAGTGTCCTTTCTCCATCAAGCCAGAGTTTCTTCCAAGGCAAGAGTTTCTTAACGTGTGTGTGTGTGTGTGTGTGCGTGCACGTGCGCGCACACTTCTTACCAATCGCTCAGGTGCAATAAAACCTTTTTTTTGTGAAGGAGTGGAAATGGCCCTCTCTGGGTGGGAGAGGGGGAGGGAGAAAACCCCTCAGCTTCTCCAAAGAGACACAGCTTGGGGGGCCTGGGGAGGTGCTATTAGGTGCTAACTGCCCTCTTTGAAATGTAAAAACTTTTCACTTTGAAATGTAAAAACCAAAAGCAAAGCAAACCCATTCAGTCAGGGTGAGGGGAAGAACCTGTTCCTTCTTGTATTTTTAGTCTACTGGGAGATGCAAGGGATTTTTGCCCCAGTAGGGGCTTTGACCTTTCTTTTTTAATATCTGTGTCATTGGGTGTTGGGTTCAAAGTAATTTTACCTGGAAACTTTTCCCCCAACCCTATTGCCTGTGTCAAAAACTGTTCCTCTGACTGAATCCTCCACATGGGGCCATCCCTGGGTGGGGATGAGTCGCGGCGACTGCCTTGGGCCCCATGCTTTGGGGGGTCCCATGGTCAGTGCTGTATAGGTCCCACTGTGGCCACCACGTGCCACCCTGCTAAGAGCTGTCAGCTCTGCCCCCTCCCCGCTGGTTCAGGCCGCTCGCCAATCCCCCCCGGCCCTGCACGCCCCTAGGGACAGCTCTGTCTCCACATTACGTAGGACAAACCTCAGATTATAGCATTTATACCAAACGCACATAATATATTTGTTCTCCTTATCTCCCCCATAAATAGCTCCTTCCTACACTGAAAAAGCTGCCCAAAAACACTGTATGTAACTAAACTAAAACAGAGAGAACTCGCTGATATTTGTTAGTCCTAACACACAGCATTATTACGTTGCAAACTTTATATTTAAAACTCCTTTGAATCATTTCCATTTAACTGAATGTTTTGGCTTAACATTATCTACCTACCCTCTCATTACAAAACAATTCCAAAGAAAGAATACCTAAGGAACAATATGCTGGGAAAGCTTCTCTCAACCCTGTTTCCCTGATCTCCCAACTATTTTCTTTTTCATAGACCATTAGGGTGGGAAGTGACCTCGGAAGATCATCGGGTCCAGCCCCCTGCCCAAGGGGCAGGAAGTCAGCTGGGGTCATAGGATCCCAGCAAGATAAGCATCCAAATGTTTCGAAAAAGAGTCCAGAGTAGGTGCTTGCCCCACCTTTGGAGGGGAGTGTATTCCAGGCCTCGGGGGCTTGGACAGTAAAAAAAAGTTTTTCCTTGTATCCGGCCTAAAATGGTCTTGGAGGAGTTTGTGACCGTTGGACCTTGTCATCCCTTTGGGTGGTCTGGTGAACAGATGATCCCCCAAATCCTGATGCACACCCCTTTTATACGTATAGGCTGCCACCAAGTCACCCCGAGCCTGTGCTTTTTTTCCAGGCTGAAGAGTCTCATAAGGCCTGCCTCTCTTCATAAGGCCTGCTCTTTTGCCCTCTGATCACGCGCATGGCTCTCCTCTGGACTCTCTCAAGTTTCTCTGCATCCTTCCTGAATTGTGGAGCCCAGAATCGGATGCGGTACTCCAGCTGCAGCCTCACCAAGGCCGAGTACAGCGGGAGGATGACATCCTGAGATTTGCTTGAGAAGCATCTATGGATGCAAGCCAGAGTTTGGTTTGCTTTACCAGCAGCGACAGCGGATTGATGGCTCATGTTCATCTTGCGGTCAGTCATGGCCTCCAAGTCTCTTTCGGTCATGGTGCTAGCAAGCGTAGCGCAGCTGAGTCTATAAGTGTGCTGCGGGTCTTTCCCTCCCCCCCCCGAGGTGGAGTACCTTGCATTTAATTCATATTGAATGTCATCAGGTTTTTATCTGCCCACTTCCTAAGCCTATCAAGGTCAGCCTGGATCACCAACCTATCCTCGGGTGTAGACACTCTAACTCAATATTTGGTGCCATTGGCAAACTTGTGTCCACTTCTGATACCAGTGTCCACAGTATTAAAGGCGTTAAAGAGTACAGGCCCAAGGACAGAGCCTTTAGGGACGCCACTGGTCACAGAGCACCATGATGATTCACTTCTCTGGGTTCGACCTCAAAGCCAATTCCTCAGACTGTAATGTAGCCGAGTGCGCAGTTGGCCAATTTTTCCATGAGATCGTGGGACACCAGATCAAAGGCTTTTTTTTAAAGTCCAGATCTATGATATCAGTCTCTTCTCCCTTGTCCGGGTGATGCGTCACCTGGTCATAGAAGGAAGTGAGATTGGTCAGGCAAGACCTACCCACAACAAACTCATGCTGGCTCATGCTCATCCCTCAGGATGTTGCCATCAGCCAGCTTTTTGATACTTCTTTTCCAAAATCTTTCCAGTGATTGAGGTCCAGCTGATTGGCCTGTAGTTCCCCGGATCTACTTTCCTCCCTTTCTTGAAGATAGGCACCACATTGGCCTTTTTCCAGTCTTTGGGTACTTCACCTGAGTGCCATGAGCTCTCAAATACCCTTGCCAGTGACTGGGCTATGATGCCTGCCAGCTCCTTAAGTACTCTGGGGTGCAAACTGTCAGGACTTGAAGGTGTCCAGTCTCTCAAGGTGTTCCTTTTACAAGGTCTACAGTGATGTTGGATATAAATTCACCCTCACCCTGGCCATCCTGCATCATGTTAGGCAGGGCGGTCCCTTTGGGCTGGTAAAAAACCAATGCAAAGTACCCATTAAGCAGGTTGGCTTTTTCCAGGGTGGTGTTTGTTATTTGTCTCATTTGGTTTAGTGGGGGTCCAGTGTTGCCTTCGATTTTCTTCCGACTCCCCACATATCTGAAAAAGGACTCTTTATTGTTCTTGATATGCGTAGCCAGTTGGAGCTCGGTTGCAGCCTTGGCTTTCCTGGTTCACTCCCTACAGGTACGGACCGGTGCAGAATACTCCTCCTTAGTGGTGATTCCTGTCAGCCGCTTTTCTACTTTGTATTCTATCGCTGTAATGTCTCCTTTTAGCTTTTTTTTCCCCCCCTTTTCCCCTGCTCTCTTCCCCTTCCCCCTCTGCATTTACCCCTCTGCTTCAACTTTCGTCTTTCTAATTCTACCTATTTACATTTTCACTGACACCCTGCCACACTTCTAGCTTTCATTTCTTGGCGTCCTGGAACAGCAGAGACTCCCTATGCCTGAAGAAGGGTGACTGTGCCTGAAAACTTGCCAGTAACTTTTTGCAATTACTCAGTTGGTCTACTAAAAGATATCACATCTACTCAAAAAAACCATACAAAAATCCAGAAGTCATGGTTCCAAAATGATGCCTTTTATTAGACCAACTGGGAAATTGCAAAGAAGATATTATTTATTTTATATTTGTTTTATTTTATATATCTACTCAAAGAACCTTGCCTGCCTTCTTGTTAAAAGCTTGCACCTCCTCAGGCCAAGTTGTGTCTGGAGAAGCTGAGGGGTTTTCTCCCTCCCCCTATCAGGGGTCCCCCATGGGAACTGTACCAAGCTGGGACAGCTGGGGGGTTCTGGGAACTGTAGTCCTGTCACGCAGGGGCTGCTTGGTGGAAGCAGGGGGAGCTCGATCTGAGCCAGGTTGGTATTTGGCTCCCCCTGCTGGAAATTGTCACTCAAAAGCGTGCGTCCTTCAAGCACCAAAATAACTCGGGGTTAAAATGTTTAAGGTGCGGTAAATTAATGAGGATTAAATGACGGGTCGTGTACAAATGCCCTGTAATATGCTACGTTGGGCCTGTTTTTCAGCCCGAATTAGCACTAATTTGCTTGCTCCCTCTGCTCAAGCTATTGTCTCTTGTCTTTTTGAAAAATAACCACTAACTACTCTTTATACTCTGAAAGACCAATTGAGAAGAATTGTGCTGTCTCATATTCCACTGTAAACAAACTCTTACCTTCAGCAGTAAACGCCGTAAGCCTTATTTCATGTCTTGTGTCCACTGAGAAAATGGGGAATTGAAACAAATAGTTTCCCGTCATATACTGACTGCGTAATTCTGTTTTCAAATTTTGCATGTAAGTTTGGATTTTACAAAATAGCGACTCAGAACAGTTTTATACTGAAATCTGGTGGTTTTGCAGAACGTACAGAGTAGAGAGTAAAAAGCAAGCTATTAGTGTAGAAACCAAACCATACAGGGTTTTGTAGACAAAATGGTTTTAATTTGGAGTGCTTCATGAACCTTATAGTAAGGTCCCCCTCTTTAAAAAAAAAAAAAAAAACATTGTGGAACTATGCTTAAATAACCAGGCTTATCTTAAGTATTGATTACTGTAGTGTGCTCCTTTTAGAGCTTAGACATTTCTGTCCTTGTTTTGTGCTAAGGACACCCACCCATTTAGTAGTACAGAATGGAGGCGCTACCTCCTATTGCCGCAGGCTACTGTGAAGGTGCCATTTACATCTGTCAGATCCAAGCATTCATAATTTGTTGGAGAACCCACCAAAATCATGAGATTGTTTTGCCTTTTAATGAGCTTGGAGTACATTGTCCCAAGATATTCCCTGCCACCCTGAGGGCGTCAAAAAAGTGAGCTGAGATTTTTCAGGTAGTAATCTGAGTCCAGCAGCTAAGTTCTTCATCACCTACCTGATGAAGCCAATTTAAAGACTGGAGGAAATGGCCTGGCATCCTCTTAGGTGAGGCAGCACTTTTTATCCACCATGATGGGGTTAGTCAGTTGAGAACCAGTTGATAGCAGAACCTAAGGCTCTCTCTAGCAGGATGGTGACTTGCATTGGTGAAGAGGCAGTGGTATACATAACTAAAAGCAGCAGTGATGGGAGCTCTTTGGGTGGCTTGGCAACAACCAACCCCCCCCCCCCCCCCCCCCCGGTTCCTGAACCTCAGGTCTTGCATCAGGCCAGGCTGTTTGTTTATAGTGCTCACATTTCTCATGGTGAATCGGACAGCTTCACTTATTTGCACTTGGGTTCTTACAAAGCTCTGATGCTGGACTGATGGCTGCGGGGCTAAAATGACTCAAATTTGCCTTTATGACAAAACAATACAATATTATACAAAGCAAGCAAAGAGCTTGGACAATTTCTCTCTTTGAATCCAACACCTTTTTCTCTGACAATCTTTCCACAGGTAGAGCACTGTAACTGTTTAGAGAAAAGCAAGGCAGGGTAAGAGGTAGAGATCTATTCTTGGTGTCTCAGCCTTGTGCCCATGTTGATAAGAAAGGCCCCTGAGCTCATGAGATTTGTAAATGGGGATGTTCCTTAGAGGAAGAGAAGAGGGAAAGTCCTAATCTTTGTCCCTTGAGGGCCACGTGCAAACAATGTGACAACAGCAAACTGCATGTGGTTTGTAGTTTCCTTCAGTTTTTCTCTACCAGTCCACCCAGAGGGAGAGAAATGGAAATCGAATTTGCTCAAGGCATGCCTTAAAGAGAGCTCGTCCCTGTATCCACCCTAAATGTCTCTTGCTGCAATTTAAGCCTGTTGCTTTTTGTTTTATCCGTAGGAGACGCAGAAAAGTTTGTAACGTTCTTAATTGGAATAAGCCTTTTACATGTTTGAAGACTGATTAGGATACTCCTACCTCTTCTCTAGATTAAATGAACCCAGTTCTTACAATCTGTTCTCAGAGGTCACATCTAGATGCTTGTTCATTTGCTGCTGTCCTCTGAGCCCTCTACATCCTTCTTAAAATGTAATGTCCCAGCTCTGTTCCCATGGAGGGGCTCCTAGAACTAGCCGAGTGGAAGGATTGCTTCATATGTCTTATATATAGTACTCTTGCTTACACATCTCAGGTTGGCTTTTTTCTGCAAAGCTGACATTGCTGACACGTTTGCTTTGTGATCCACTATGTTCCCCTAGAGCCTTTTTTTTTTTTTGCAGACCCACTGCTTGGCCAGTCATTCCCCACACTGTATTGGTGCAGTTAATTATTCATGCCTAAATACAGCACTCTTTACTTAACCTCACTGAATTGCAGCCTGTTTATATTGGATCATTTCTTCGATTTGTCAAAATCATTTTGAATGCTAATTTTGACTTTCACAATCCTTCCCAGCCTGATAACATCTGCCAATTAAGCAAGTGCCTTCTTGATATCACCCAAGCCATTCATTAAAATACCGGGCATGTCTACATGTGCATACATGTTGGCTTGCATTTACTGTGCAGTAAGCAGAAATAGGCCAGCATCTACACAAGCAGGTGACCTGGGACTCTATTTAGTCTAAGGTCAGAGCAGCCTGCCATGTGCCCCAGTGGCCACTGGGGAGTTCCAGCTTCCAGCCACATGACTGCCAGCCCTTGGGACTAACTTTAGTCGCAAGTTGAAGCCAGAGCCAGCTGCCAGCACTTGGGACGACCTTTAGTGCTGAGTTGAAGCCAGGAGATGTGGCCAGCCAGGAGCCCAGGGGCTGGGCAGACCTAGCAGGGAGGGCCCCCAGGTTACCGTCCAGTAAGGCACCTAAATGTGCATTAGTGCACGGTAACTAATCGGGCGTAAATTTGATACCTGCATCATGCAGGTATCAAATTTATGCTCAAGTCAGCATAAGTCACCATATTTACTGTGCAGTACAGGCATGCATATGTAGACATGTGCTTGTACTGTGCAGTAATTTAGGCTACTGTGCATGTAGATGCAGCCACTGAGTAGTACAGGCAGACCATAGCAATAACTCCTCTGAAAACAGCTTTCCATCCCAGTGCTCAAACCTGACAGTACTTTTCTCCAGTGTATATATTACTAGCTTGCTGGCATCCCTGTGGGGTGTTATCTGTGTTTTAAAGGAGCTGACCCTTTCCCTTCTCCTGCAGCATACAGGAAGTGGAGGCATGGATAGTCTGGCTAAAGCTGTATTGCAGTTACTAGACCCAGCCACCCCTCCCACTCTGGGGTAAATGTCCTTAAAGGGTTAGCTTTAGGGTTGCAGGGACAAAAATGTAAAACCTGCCAACACATCTCCACCACTCCCACAATAACTACATCCCACAACAGAACCATCACCATTCCTGGATCTTATACCTGCACCTCCAGAAATGTGATGCATCTCATCCGGTGCACTTAATGTCCTGATGGAAAATATGTAGGGGAAACCAAAGAACAACTGCGCACCAGAATGAATGCACACCAACAAAAATCTATCAAAGACAAAAATACGCAAATACCTGTGGGTGCATGCTTCTCACAAGACGACCATTCTCTCTCAAAATGCCTTTCGTAGACAAGCCTAAGAACTTCATAAATCTACTGGATACAAAAAACCACGGACTAAATATAGACATTGGATTTATGGCACATTATAACCTGCCTGCTATCTGATGACCCCAGACCTGTGTTTTGCATTTTTGGTGTCTATTCTACCCAGGAGCATGCAGAAAACACCAGCAGACTCTCCCTATGCCTGAAGAAGGGTGTTTGTGCCTGAAAACTTGCAAAGAACAATTTTTCCAATGATTTAGTTGGTCTACCAAAAGATATCACATCTACCCAAAGAACCTTATCTCCCTTAAAGGGTCAGCAAAATGAAGGTAGGGAAAGACTTGAGCAAGATTGCCCTTAAAAGCAAGGTGACTGGGTGTGCCATGCAGTGCTGGTGCTGGCTTGCTTCTTGGCACTCACTTGGCACAGAAAATTCAGGCTCATTAAAGCACTTCCTGGCGCACGTCTAAACGTGCGCCCCCCATCGGGACCAAATTGAACCCGACAGGAGCAACCCAGTCCAGGGCTGCTACTGCCCTGCTCTGAACCCCTGCAGCAGCCACGGGGAGCTCCAGGTTCCCCAGAGAGCCAGCTTTCAGGGCTGATGAGGCACAGGGACTTAGCCCCAAGCTCCAGAGGGCAAGAGGGCGGCAGGGGGAGCTGCCCCCCAACTACGTAGTAATCTGGATAAGTCTGGCAGGCAGCTCCTGCTGTACTGGGGCAGCTCTCCACACCCTCTATGGCCCCCTGCTATCTAGGCTGACCGGGAGCAAATTGGTATCTACAAGTACTAAAAAACAGTGCATTAGATTAATATACCACACAGTAATTGCTGTGCACGTGTAGGCAGTGATGCTTTACGGTGCATTAGATTAGTCTGACATGCAGTAAAGTGTCTTGCGTAGACCCCCCCCCGGGCTGAGATACTGCAGAGCTAGCTCTTGTGGCTTTGCTACTGTGATGTTTGCAAACACAAAGCAGCCAAACCCTTATCTCTCCTCACACTCTCATTGTCCTCATTTTTATACCATGACTGCGCAGAGCTGATATCAAACCCTTCCCTCACCCTCAGTTCCCCTTTCTTTGTGTGAGTCCTGGTTGCTTTAAAGGAGATGCGTGACATCTCCTGGGTCCACTATGGATGCTGTGGCAGGGCTTTGTAAAACTCCCAGGGACTTTTAGAAGTTACAACAATAGAGACTTTTTTTTGCTTCTGTTTATTTTTCCTTATGCTGCAATTGGAGATGCAGCTCCAGGGCATTTGGTGACTGGCTGCATTTTTTTCCCTAGGCTTTCCCCCAGCAGGACTTGCTGACTATGCTGCTTCGTTGTCCCAGGGAAAGAGAAAGCCAAGAGCTGCTTTGTGTGAATTTACCTTGCAGGATGCAAACCTGCTTTAAGCAAAATGCGGACATGGAGGTGAGCTGGGCAGAGGGACATCCTGCACCTTTTGCTCCAGACCACCTCTAGCTGTTCCTTAGCAGGCAGTAACAAAATAGGCTGTGGGACTTTCTGGAGGAGACCAGTGGTTGCTTTGTCCATTGGGCAGCTGGACAGCAAAGACTACTGGAGATGTATACAACTCACTTCTCCTGCCTTGTCTGCTCCAGTCCCTTGTTACACAGCCAGTTTGGGATGCAGACTGTGAGCTTCCTGGGACAGGAAGCATTTGCTCCTGTCAGTGCTGTGCTTATCATGGGCTCTTACTGTCCTGTTCTCAGCTCCCTGTTCCCTCCTTACATGCTCATTTTGGCACAAAGACTGTCAGGGTCTTTTGTTTACTTCTGAAAGCAGGAAATGTGTCACTTCAGCCCCTGTTGTAAAACTCCACTAGTCATTGGCTTGGACATTACTTCAGAAAAGCTGTTACACCTGCCTCCCTCAGGTACCTTCTTTTCCAGTGCAATGCCCAGTCTGTATTAGGCCACAGGAAGCAACAGTGCAGTCCTACATGTGCTGACATGCTTTTTCCTTGTTACAATCATGGATGTAGGGCAGGAAGGTCTGCAGAACTGAAGAAGCAATTCCTGAGAGTTGAAAAAGATCCTGTTGTCATTAGTGCCCTGGAGTCTGATGAGGTGCTGGACATACGGAGACGTGTGTGGGGTCTGCTCCGACATGCTGGAAATCCTGCGCATTGGAGCAAATTCAGTTGAGTCTGCTGGAGCATGGAAATGACACACTCTGGCATCCTCCCGCATCCTGTGTATCCGTGTTAACCACACTGAAAAAGTGGCAGCAGGGTGCTTTGAAATGAAACACATTTGATGAGCTTTAGTTCAAAGTGCCTCACCGCCAATTTGTCAGTATAGGGACATGCAGGGATGCTGATGCATGTGATGGGCAGGCACTTTTAATTGGTGTGGCTGGCTAATTAAAGTGCCCGGTGCTGCATCCTAAATCACATGTAAAAATGTCCATGCAGCTCCCAGCAAAGTCAGCGCTGTTTTGGCTTAGGCCAAGTGCCTAGTGAGTGCTCTTACCACAGAGGATAGAGTTGGGGAAAGGGAATTCTTGACTGCAGCTGGGCAGGGGGGCACAGCCCGTAGCTTTGTGTTGTGGTAGCTGCACGCTCAGGAGGTAGCTGAACACTCGGGAGGTCTCGTGTGCCCAGTGGCTTTGGGCCATATGAGGACACTCGAGCTCTCCCCAGGTGGGAGCTTAATTTGGTTTGCCGGTTTATGCTGAGAGTCCCTCCAAACCCATTGAAGTGAGCTAGTTACTGAAATTCAGTAACTTTGTGCATTTCCTTAATTGCTTTAATTTACCATCAAGGAAAGCCTGAAGGGGAATGACAGCATTGAGAGTCTGATGAGCTGGATTGGATTTAGAAGAGCAGTTTTCTGGACCGGTGGCAAAGCCTTGAACGAGTGCCACTGAACCTTCATGTTGCCCCATCCCATCGTGGCCTCGGAAGCCGTAAACTTACTGGGATCTGTTATGGTATTGATGGAACAATGTATTTTTCGTAGCCTCTCACCTGCCAAGCCAATGAGTGCGCCCGCTTCTGGAGAGTGAGAAAAACTATTTACTAATACACCGCGAATCTAGGCACATTGCCTGAAAATAACTTAGTTCCGCAAACCACTTGGCTGCTCCCAAGTTTACTTTTCATTTGCACATGTGGTCATGTCTTATGATCATTCACACAGGCTGTGGTGATCATGTAGCATGTTTTCTGTTCTGTTGCATAATTCTTTAGTGTTTGTAGTGCTCAGACCCAAGCTGGGATCTGACTCTGGTAGGAGTTGTACAAAGATGTGGCTGTTGATTCTCATTTAAACTAAGGCTGATGTAAGGGGGGTAGGTCTTAGTGTAAAATGGGAGTCAGGCTTGTAGTAAATGTCAGCTGTTGCCCCAAGGAGCTTACAGCCTCAAAGATCACCTCTGCAGCTAAACCTCACAGTGCAAATGCAAGACCTTTGGGACATTTGGGTCCATTGCTTTGCATGGGGCAGAGACCCCAGTAGGCCCAGTGGAGAAGCCGCCCTTTATATTTTGCATTTGACTATATAAATCTGAATCCACTTGCAGCCTTTGTAGGAGAATTTGCGCTTCACGTTTCCGTTCTGAGAGTATTTGTGCTGGGATAGCTGCACTTCTGCCTATGATTTTGGTGAAAACATGCCAGTTTGTACATGACACAGGACAACGGAGTGCAGGTTCTGAACAGGCACTCTGGCAACTCCCTTCTCAGAGGGCAGATCTACATGTGCGCTGTAATATGCAGTAATCTATTTGATTGCACATTAAAATGGTGTGTAAAAAGCCATGTTAATATGCTAATGCACAGTAAAATAGGCTACTGTGCATAAAATGTCACTATAAAAGTATGTGCTTGGAGTACTGTGTGTTAGTGCATTAATTTAGTACCTCATATTGGAGGTACTGAATTTAATGCAAATTAGTAAAAGCACATTAATGCATGTGTAGACATGCCCAGCAAGGATAACCCAGGTCCAATCCAAACTCACCATAGGATCTGAGGGTGAGATTTTTAAAAGCTGACAGAACTGGCTTCATTCTGCAGCCACTGAAGTTGACAGAGCCTTGCCCCTGACTGGCGGGTGCTGGGTTGTGCCTTGCCAAATGGTTTGAAAAACACCTTGTGACTTGGTAAACTCTCTTTAGGCTGAGCTGTGGCCACGGACTTAGTTTCCTCGTTTCTAGGGTCGGAAGGGACCTGAACAGATCATCAAGTCTGACCTCTTGCCCTGGACAGGAATGAGTGCTGGGATCATAACACCCCAGCCAAATATCCATCCAGCCTTGTCTTGAAGACCCCCAAGGTAGGGGAGAGCACCACCTCCCTTGGGAGCCCATTCCAGAGCCTGACCATAAAGTAATGCCTCCTGATATCAAGCCTGAACCTGCTCTCAATCAATTTGTGGCTGTTATTCCTTGTTGTCCCAGGTGGTGCCCGGGGGAACAGAGCCTCATCTATTTTTCTTTGGTCTCCCCTGGTGAGTTGTAGATGGCCACCAGATCCCCTCTCAGTCTTCTCTTGTGTAGGCTGAATAGATTCAGGCCCTTTAGTCTGTCTTCATAGGGCCTGCCCTACTGCCTCCTGACCATGTGAGTGACCCTCCTCTGGACCCTCTCAGTGCTAGCCACGTCCCTCCTGAAGTGCGGCGCCCAGAACTGGATGCAGTACTCCAACTGCGGCCTGACCAGCGCCGCATAGAGGGGGAGGATGATGTCGCTGGACCTGCTTGTGATGCATCTGTGGATGCACGACAAGGTGCGGTTAGCCTTCCTGACCACTTCCTCACATTGGCGGCTCATGTATCTTGAAGTCATTGTTGACTCCAGGATGAACCTTTCAGCCGCTGTGTCGTTGAGAAGGGCGTTCCCCAGCCTATAGGTGTGTTGCAGGTTCCTTCTGCCCAGGTGCAGCACCGTGCGCTTGTCTGTGTTGAATTGCATCCGATCCTCATCTGCCCACCCCTGTAACCTGTCTAGATCTAGGTGGATTCTGTCCCTCCCCTCCAGCATGCCCACCTCACCCCACATCTTTGTGTCATCAGCAAATTTGGACAGCGTGCTTTCCACACTCACCTCCAAGTCACTGATAAAGATGTTGAATAGCACAGGCCCGAGGACTGAGCCTTGGGGAACCCCCCCTGCCCACATCCCTCCTGGTTGAAAATGACCCGTCCACCACTCTCTGGGTTCGACCATCGAGCCAATTTGCTACCCATCTGACTGTAGCCATCGATGCCTTAGGAACAGGCAGGGATATGTGCAGAAGTGGTGAGCTTTAAACCTGCCTGAAAGTATTTGCAGACTTACCCTGGAAATCTACACAGTTGTATCGGGACTTTGCTGGTAAGCAATATGTTTGTCCCATCTGGGATTGGCAACACACCTTGTGACCAACATGCCCACTGAAAACTCACTGAGTCACTGGGCATTTTGATTGTTGTCTGAAAAGTGCTCACAATGAACAGCCAAAGCACTTCTGTAGAAGTGGATTCAGCCCGAAGATCTAAGCTGGAGAAGTGGCTTAAAAGGCTGGGGAGTACAGCTTGTCCATCTATGACTATAAAATGGCATGTGTTTGGCTCTGATAAAGGATTGACCACTGGTGTTTGAAATGAGTTATGGGGAGCCAACAGGCTGGGAGGGCTCTGAACAAGCTGGGGTAAAGCTGAGCGATGTGTGCAGCTGAGACAGTCGGGTGTGAGAGTTGGAGGATGAGGAAGAGGAGAAAGGCAGAGAGACTGCTGGGGAAGAAAGACTTAATTGAAAGTGTTTGTGCTCCCTGTGCTCTTAGTATTGACTCCCTAGTGAGGCACACAGTCTACCCTTTGCCAGCTGGGCAATGCAGGTGCCCATGTTACCTTGCTTTGATATGCTGTAGAGTGGAGGTTACTTGACAGGGAAAGAGCCCAAAGAATTGCCCTTTGTCTCAGCTCTGAGCTTCCTGGGTAAGGGGTGCCAAGGATGAGATTCAGGTCTGGGCAGGGGTGTGTGGGAAGGGTTTGAGGCCTGGGGGCACTCGCTCCCTCTTAGTAGCTTTCCATATGGAGTTCATCCCTCTCCCTGAACTCAGGGCTCAAGGGACTTCAGGGGCACGTTAGCGGCACTGCAAGTAACTGAATCGGGATCCCCTGCCGCCTTTGCTGGCTTCAGTCCTGCATGTTAGATGTGGTGCATCCTCCCCAAGAGGCTTGTGTTGTGCAAGGTCAGGGAGGGTCTAAAGGATATCCTCTGGCGTGCAGAGCAGATGCATCCACAACCGCAGAGGGGACACGGGTGACAAAAAGAGAACTTCTCATTCCACACGCTTGCTGTCTGCCAGCAGCAGAATTATTCAGCAAACGGCTGCTTGCGCCAGAAAAGTGTAAACTCCTCAGGAACAGTTTGCCAACAGGAAAAAAAAAAATTAAATGCTGCATAAATGATTCCCTACCAACCGTTTTTCTCAGCTCTTAGGAATGATCCAAACTGTGCAGCTTCGCAGGGAATTTCCACTGTGGACCGGAGAGCCCATGTGTCCATCCACATGTTCTTTGTGCTTTTCCCTGATGCTACTTGATGTCTGAAGCTGGATACTTAAGTAGCCTGTTGCCTGGCTTCTTTCCTGCTGGTTTCTCTGGCTAAGGAGATGGAGCAAAGTGACAGCTCTGGACTCCCTCTGTACTGTTTGGAAACATCTGCTCAGTTTTTTTTTTTTCTTTGGAAACGTCTGATGATTTCCTGGATCCTTTCCTAGGAAGCAGCATCTGCAGAGTAGATCTGACTCCTGTTTCTTCCTACCACAAAGGTCCCCTCCATCACCATCCTCCTCCTTATGGTAACTGCAGGCCTTTGAGGGTCAGAGAGGAGGAAAGAGGATTTGGTTCCTGGTCCAAGGGCTTGGAGCAGGAAGCAGCAAGGCAAAAAAAAAAAAAAAAAAAAGAAAGCCACAGGTGGCAAAGCACTTTAACTTCCTCTTTTCAGAGGGGATAAAAAGAAGCACAGGCGGAGAAAGACAAGGTGGCAGAGATCCTTTGGGCAAGCAGTGAGAGACCCAGCTTATCTCAACACCCAGACTCAAGTTCAGGACAGGTGCCCAGCGACGGCCATGGGGGATACGTACATCCGACACATTGAGCTGTTGGGCTTCGAGAAAAGGTTCTTCCCCAGCCAGCACTATGTAAGTACCCAGAGGCACCATACTGCAGACTGGTCACTAGAGAAGTTTTTTTTTTTTTTTCCTGTGTATTTTGTTTTGTTAGGACAGCCTTCCTCGGGAGGTGAAAAGCAGCTATCCGAGTGCCCTTGGCTTTACTTCAGCCTGAAATTTTAAATAAGAGCTTGAGAACTTCAGGAAGCATCAGTCTGGGAGAGACCCTGTAGCAGGAGGGCAACAAAGATGATCAGGGAGAGACTAAAGGGGCTAGGTCTATTCAGTTTAGAAGAGATGCTTGAGGGAGGACATGATAAGGGTTTGTAAAACACTAAATGGTGAAGAGAAATAAGTTATTCTCACAATCCAAGAACTAGGGGTCATAAAATGAAACTCGTAAGTAGTAAGTTGAAAACTAACAAAAAGAAGTTCTCCGCATGGCGCGTAATTAAAGCGTGGAACTTGTTGCCGCTGAATGTGGTGGAAGCTGACAGTTCAGACAGAGTCAAAAAAAGGATCTGACAGATCCTCGGAGGAAAGGGGGATCAGTAGCTATTGAGCATGTGAGTTAGGGAGACAGCCTCCGAATCAGAGCTTCCTAGACCTTAAATGTTGAGGGCTGCAGGTGGGAGAGGAACAGTGGAAAAAACCTTGGTGGTATCCCATTCATCCTCCTTATCAGGACTACTCTGCCATCGTGTGATACAGGGTACTGGGCAAGACAGACCTACGGTCTGATCCAGTAAATAGCAGTTCTTAGGAGACAGCAGGTTGCCGGGGGCTTGAAATGTCTCTACCAGCTCTGAACAGGCAAGGACTTTGGGCGAGTGTCCAGATCTCAGTTGCTAGCCAGATCCTGGGCCTTGTAAGGGGCAACTGCACTTGGGTTGAGACCAGAAGGGAATCTGGTGGTTCCTGATCACTGCTAGTTTTAAAATGTTGCCCATGCTTCTGCTGCAAACTAGTAACTTGCAAGTACTGAAGATGCAAAGCTTGTGCCTCTCCCCCTTTCATTTCTTACATGTTTCTGGATTGCTGTTTTCTTTCTGCCTCTACCTCGTTAGTCTCTCTCTCTCTGCTTACAGTAGTCAGCACCAGTTTGGGGGAGATGCAGCGTGTCTGATATCAGAATACTGTTTGCAAGGAGTTCAAGGCTGACTGAGATTTCAGGTTTTCAGCAAAAAGAGAAGTAAAAGAAGTTTCAATTTTCATTTTGAATGGTTTGCCTTGGGGGGAAAAAAATCTTCTTGGAGCTCAAATTGGGTGTTTTGACCTTTTGGGATACAATTCCTATATATACCTGCTACTTGTAACTTCTCTGATTCAGATAAATATTGACTCTCTGCAGCTGCCCCTCAGCTGAATTATGGGCTTGGGAAAAGAAGTGAAAGAGGGATGGGAATAGATTCCCTGATCAATTCAGGGGAAAATCCTCTGAGTAAGGGTGATGGTGAAGAAAGCATAGGGGTGTTTAGGGGAGTGCAGACTGGCACCTTGGTGATGTGGGAAAGGCATGGAATGAGCCCAGCACAGTAACTGCTGAATTTCTCTGCTTATAGAAGACTGACCCTTGGTGCCAAATTGTATTAGGATACTGTAAGGCACATGCTTAGGGAATCAAATGTGAGGCGAGAAGTGTGGCTGTCACTTCTGACATGGGTTTGGGACTAGGTTGCAGAGGGAAATGCTCGGAGCATCTGAAAACTATAGCCATCGAAAGTATGTGGCATCCCTGGGAACATGGGCCAGAAGCAGTGGTCCAAACCGGGATCCCACAGAACACAGCACAAAGCTTGACTTCTGGTGTGTTTGTCCTTTAGGTTTACATGTTCCTGGTGAAATGGCAGGATCTGACTGAAAAACTCGTCTATCGGAAATTTACTGAGATATACGAATTTCATGTGAGTAACGGCTTGGTTTGCCTTGGTGGTTCTGAGCTGTCTCCAGCACCTGCCTGATTTTTTTTTATGCGTGCTGACAGTCTGCTTAAGGGGGTGGGAAGGGGATTGAGAGGACTTAAAAGGGAAAATTTAAGGCCAGACTGCCAGTGCTCTTGGGACAGGTATCAGAATGCCTAAGCTTTGGCTGCAGGGCTAGGGCATGGGGTGGGAGAGGGCATTGCACATATGTTTTCCAAATCACAGGACAAAGCTCTGAGCTTTCAGAGGCCAGTCTGGACCAGCCAATCTTTCTTTGTCCAGTGGGGGAGAGGGATGGACTGGTTCAGACATCTCACTTGAAAACAGCATTGGCCAGTTAAATAACCCTTCTTTGCTGTCATGATTTTGTTCCTTTGGTTAACCATTGTCTGAGCCAGGGTTTGCTGTTCACCAGGGAGAAGCCTGTGGAAATGGTTGTCTTTTTAGGCTGTGCGAAATGGCACCGTGCCGTTTCTACTTGAGTTTCAAGGTTTCGACAGAACCACATTTCATTTCAAATTTCATTTTGATTCGAAACCGCCATTCCGTTTTGCTTCGTTGAAACAGTGAGGCTGTTTCAACGCTGTTTCGCCGTTTCGCCCATTCGCTATAATGGGGAAGCTCGAAACAGCCTCTCTCATCTGGCAGGCAGATTGGGAGCCCGCAACCCCAGGAGGGCTGCTGTGCCAGTCCTCCTGGGGCTGCAGGCCCCCAATCTGCCTGCCAGATGAGGAAGGGAAGCCGGGTGCTGCCACCTGGGACTGGGGAGCTGGGGAAGGGAACTGAGCCCAGCTGTGATCAGCTTCCCGCAGCCTGGCAGTGGGAGGTGGGGAGAGCCAGGGCTGTGCTCCTGGCTGAGCAACATGGGGCTGCGGAGCCGCTGGGAGCGCAGCCCCGGTTCTCCCCTGTCTCCCACCACCTGCCTGCAGGCTGCTTCGAAACTTGAAATGTTTCAAAACTTTCAAAATGTTTCGGCTAGCCTCCTTTTGTTTCGAGGCTGTTTCGAAGCCCTTCACTTCGATTCAATTTCGCTGTTTTGAGCTCGAAATGAGTCGAAACAGCATTGAATCAAAACAGCTGGCGAAATTTCGCACAGCCCTACTATCTTTCTAGCCACATTTTACTTCAGTGAAGGAGAAGCTAAGTCAGAATGGAAGTACCATAGGGTAAGGGTTGCTCTGAGAGTCAAGTATCTTGTTCACAGGCTTTCTGGCAACCTGGCTTTGCTAGTTCAGTATCTGTACATGACGGCCATGAACTACTGCAGTGTGCCAGTGGTTTTATCAAACCATGTACAAAAGTGCCCCTTCTGCAACAGATGGCAGTGATCTCTCTCTCTCTCTCTCTCTCTCTCTCCCTCTCCTCCTGCCTAAGGGCACCATTGTGCTCAGCTCCTCACAGGGCTTTTTAATGATTTCTTTGTCTTGATCTGCAAGTGGAATCCAGAAAGAAGTGATAAAGGGCAGCACTATAAAGAAAGTCTCAGGCCTGTTTTCAAAGGGGGCTCAGGCACCTCGGTGTTTCAAGAAGCCAATGGGACTTTGGTTCTCTGTGTGTCTCACTATGGAGAGCGAGACTAAGGCTCCACAGTCACTTAGGCTGAACTTTCAATGGTGCCAACAGATCGTTTTTTAGATGCCCAGTTGTATAGGTGCTGAGCACCCTCAGGACCAGGCCCTGAATAGTGACCACCTGATTCCTCAGCACTATCAGGTAGGTAGTTCTTTAGGAACCATCAAATTGGTCTGCCAAATCAGACCTTTTGTGGGCGTAAAGGGAGAGGCTGAGCTTGGGTAACAGGAAAAAACTATTCATGAGTCTCTTCCACCAACTTCCTCCACTGGAGCTCTAGGCAGAAATATGCAGGGGCCCGAATGCCTGCATTCTGGCTATTCTGAGTGAACTATATGTCTAACACCCTGAATTGTCTCTCTCTTTAGAAAGCTTTGAAGGAAATGTTCCCTATTGAATCTGGGGACATCAGCATTGAGAACAGGATCATCCCTCACTTACCAGGTAAGCAGCAGAGCAGCCTGTGTCTCCAGCAGGTCAGGAAGCTGGAATACCAAAGGGTGGCAGCAGTTCTGCAGGGTTTTTAGAGCTGTGATGGTAGCTGTTCTTATTCCTTGTTGGCATACACCCTGATTTGGCTTTTGCCAGGGAAACAGTGTGGAGCATGGCTGTGTATGCGCAGATCCCCCTGGTCTTCAGTGGTGTAAACTCAAAAGCATAAGTGCATGAGCTTAAGTAGTGACTTCTTTAGGTGTGTGACAAACTGGTGGAGTACCTAAAGCTAGGTACGTACCAGCATGTGCTTACACCCTTGGGCTCACGGAGCGCCTATACACGAGCAGCAAGGCTGCTTCAATGCACTGTAATTAGAGTGCATCGAAGCAGGCTTGACTTAATCCAGTCGGCTGGAGTGTGGTAATTATTGTGCTCCAGCAGACTCCAGCATCTCATGTATCAGTGTTTCCACACTTAAAAATGGCGGCAGGGGTGTTTAACGAACAAACTTTAGTTAAAGTGCTCTCACTGCCATTTTTAAACACAGGGATGCTGATGCACAGTACGTTCTGGTTGCTTTAATTTAGTGGTCTCCAACCTTTTTAAGTAAGAGATCACCTTTGGCATTTAAAAGTAACCCAAGATCTACCATGCAGCGCCACCTCTTTCCCCGCCCCCCCCTTGCCGCCCAGCAGGTAAGTCTGTGGGGATGGAAGTGGTGAGGGGGAACAGATGGATAAAAAAATTATTTGGGGGTGCGCCATCCCAGCAGGTAAGTCCCACCAGGCCGGGGCCCCACTCAACTTACCCCTGCTCCTGCATCTGTGGTACTGTCGTTCACTGCTGGGGCCTCAATCTAACAGCCGCCCCTTCCCTCCCTAGCAGGTCAGTCTATGGGCACTCGGGCATGCAAGCACTCAGCCCCCCACCCCAGCCTCCGATCAACTCCAAGACGTTCCGAGATCTACCAAAAGAGGCTCCGAGATCTACCGGTGGATCAAGATCCGCTGGTTGGTGACTATTGCTTTAATTAGAGCAGCTCTTGGAGCCACTCTAATTAAAGTGCCCGCCCCCCCACCTGAGTATGTGTATAAATGCCCATGGGGGGTCTAGGTTGGTAGGTCTAGAAGCTCTCATATTTATTCTGTATTTCCTCATAGTTACAGCTCCATAAGCATTGGCATGTGCACTATCTCTTCTCGTGTCAATTTTGTGGCAGCAGTGGGTACTTGGGGGTAAATTGAGACGCTTTAGTTAAAACAAATAAATGCAATTAACTGCATTTGTGTTGGACGCTTCCCAAACTGTCAGGTTGGAAACCACCATGGCCTGTAGGCCCAGCTCTGGCAGGGGTAGGCAGAGCACCATGCTTATAGGGAAATGCCTGCATCTTACGCTGCAGAGAGAGCATTGACACACACCCAAGTGCAGCCCTAGGCAGCTCTTGCCCTTGCAACCTAGCGATGATGCAAACAACTGCTGTAAAAAGCACGCAGGTGCTGCTGAGATAAACCTTGGCAGGCAAAGAGCTTGTCTGTTCATCCCTGTGCCTTGCAGCCGAGGCACAGTGTGGGGAAGCAAAAGATCAGGGTTCTGTCACCAACCTTGGCTGGTTTCCCTCTTTTTGCGTGTCATTATTGTCTGTCTGTGATTGTGGAGGCTAGTTCATTAGCACTTTGGAGATGGTGAATGCCTGGAATGACCGGTGTTCAAGCAGAGCAGCAATTCGAATACCATGCTGCTTCCATTCAAATCAATGGGAGTTTTCCCACTGCCTTGTTAGAAAGCTAGACCAAGGTACCAGGCATCTTCTCTGGCATTGATTCAAGTGGCCCTTGAGCAATTACAAGCCAACAGCTAACAGTGCTGACATGGACATTAGAGTTGACTGGAGAATGCCCCTCTGGGCTCCTCTGTACTTTCCTGTGGCATGTTAATTTTGCATGGGTTTGCACATTCTAGCAGTTTCATTTCATTTCCTAGCATCCTATCTTGCGCAACAGAGTTGGTGGGTGTAGTTGCATTTGTTTTTATGTGTTTCTGGGCTGTGGGTTATGTGCGTTTGTCATTGTTTTTCCTTCCTTGCTTGTGAAGGATTTCATCATTAAATGCAGAAGAGCAGATGGTAGGGTAAACTGATGCTTGCTTCTGGTGAGAGCTGAGTTAATCATGAAACATAGGGAGAGTGAAGTGGACCAGTGTCCATCTCTGTAGCTGCTCCTGATGCACAGAGATACTTGGCTCTACTGTGAAGCTGTTGTTAGGGTTGTGCTGAAGAGGGAATGTCCGAGTCTGAAAAATTGTAAGGGCTGCTGTACAATGAAGAGCGCTGGTTGTGACTGAAGAGCACCGGTGAAGCATGAGACTCATTGAACTTCCAAATGAAACCCATGTGCACCTTCCCAAGTTATATGAGCACAGAAATGTCTTGCTTGCACACTGAAGGATAGTGATGGCTGAGAGGGAGTTGGGAAGCTACATCTGCTTACCCCTGCTGCCACTCCCCCACTGTTTTGTTACCTGTATATTTGCAGAGCAACTGGCAGGAAACCAGGCTTGGCTATAAACAGCAAAGGAGTTACTACACTGTTCTGCAGCATTGCTACTTCAGGGTTCAATGTCCTGAAGTTACAGCAACCCAGCAAACCAATTGGTGAAAGTCTGCTTCATTTTGTATATCTCCTGTGTTTCATAAGAGGCTCTGACAGTGTGTTTTGTATTGTACAAGACATGAAGGAAATGAGTCCTGGTCTGCAGAGCTTAAAATCTGATGAGTGTTTTCTGCACAGGGATAGTTATAGGTTGATTTGTGCATTGATTACAGCTCAGAGCTATGGGAGCAGAGGGGAACTGAGCGATTCTGCCCAAGTAGACATCTAAGCAGGAGCAGAGCTTTTTGGCCAATATAACCTCCAGGGAGGAGGAGGAACTAGAGTTCCTGGCAGGGGTTAATATAATCCTTCTATCTGATGACCATAGAAGTCAGAGGGGAATTGTCTTGGTTTCCTCCTACAGGAACAACACCCCGGTCCTATGAGGTTCAACAAATAGATATCACAGAGCCAGGGGCCTCTGAGAGGCCCACGCCAGTCAGATTCATTGTTAAGCAGCCAAGCTGCACGTATCCACCGTACGTTACGATTCTGAGACCCTGCCACCTGGGCAGCTCGTAACTCACCACGTATTTATAACATTAATTTCCCTAAATGCACACAATGAGCCCAAGCGAGAGCAGAGTAGTTTAGAAATCTGAGGAACTGAAAGTCCCCTGCTGGCTAATAAATTAGTTTGGTGATTGTATGAGATCATCGCTTATGGCTGCATTGGTGTCCTTCTAGGTGGTAAGGAGAATGAGCTGGTCGGTTCATTTTCCTATGCAAACACACTGGGATATGAGGCAGATGCATTTCCTCCTAGCCTGTAGTAACTGTGCATTGCTCTGCTTTGCTGGCAACCCTGCTGCAGTTCGAAAGAATCGGCACTTGTGCATGAGCCCAACAGCACTTCTTCTTAACTCTTATCTGCAACCAGTATTTAAAATACCAGGAAGTTTAGCAACAAGCCCAGATGAGTTATCAGCTTTGTTCCTCCAGGCCTGATCACCCCTTGGTTTTGAGGAAGTATTATTTGGATTATGAAATGTCAGAGGTTCAGGTATCTTGGTCAGCAGGCTTGGGCCCTTCTCCCATCACCAAGTCTGGATTAGCATCACCCTGGCTGTTAAAACCATATGGCCATTCCCTGGCTTTGGAACCGACCGATCAAGCTTCCTTGGACCATAGGACAAGAGCATTGCCTCTGCAGCTGACAGTCTTTTTCTGACTCGATAACCCACAGGAAGATGTCAGGCTTAATCTTGTGGGGATGTTCTCCGCCTTTTTGAGATTAATAATGGGCCTTTTTGCTGTGATCTGTACTGCCCTCCACAACAGACTTCTTCTGAGTGAGTCCTTTCTCTCTCTCAGTTTCAATGCAGAGTTCCTGTCTTGGTGCAGCATGAGCAATTGTCCCAGGTGTTTGCAAACTGGGGAACTTCATGCTGTGGCTTCAGAGCTGCTTTAAAATCAGTGCCTTTTTTACAATGGCTCTCTGAAAATGAATAGAGAGGACACATTTTTCTCAGGTGCTAGTGAGGCTTTCTCTACGTGCCAATTTTCTGCAGTCAGCAATAACTGCTGCCGTGGAAAATGTTGCCTGTAGTGTCTGAGGAGGCGGCTTTGGGACGCTCCTAAATGCTGTTACCGCTTCAGTTGTCAAAGGGCAATTGGAATGGACAGTAACTAAAGCTCTGAACAATGTGTGGTGCTTTCCAGCTCTGTGTGAGGAGGACATGAGGCAGAGGTTGTAACAACCAGATTTTGCACCTGGCCAGCAGCAGCAATGGCTCCCATTCCTGTGCCCCTGCTAAGTGGGCACCCAGGGCTTGTGTTTTGGTGACCACCCTAGTTACGCCACTGATATGAGGTATCTCGCTGCAGCTGTAGACTGAAGGCACAGCCAGCTTTAAAAAAATACATCTGAGTTTGCTCCTTTCATCTCCTTTCTAGCACCAAAGTGGTTTGATGGCCACAAATCCACGCAGAACAGGCAAGGCACACTTACTGAATACTGCTACACCTTGGTGAATCTGCCGCGCAAGATTTCCAGATGCCCGCACGTGCTGACCTTCTTCAAAGTCAGGCCTGATGACTTGAACCCACCTACAGACAGTCTGTGAGTATAATCTCTTCCACTGACAGTCGCTTTGCCTCTTGCCATACACCCCTTTCTACACATCTTTCTGGAGGCTTGCTTTTGCCTTTCTCTTATTGTGTTATTATGATCCCCGTTTTAAAGACAGCAAAACTGAAACACAGAAGAGCTCCAGTTATACTGGCTGTTCTTGTCAGAGCTCTGAGCTCAAACTGTCACACACCAAAAGATTTAAATACAGCATTTCATCCACTCAGAAACACCATTATTAAAATGTTCCTTGTTGCAAATGTCACTTCGCCATTTATATGGAGGAAGGGGACAGCTCTCACTGACAGGAATGGAAAGGAAACCGGCAGTCACTCCAGTGCCCTTACGTGGGCTTTGTTGTCATTTATTTAGGATCAAGAAACCTGAGACGTTTTTGTTGCCAAAGGACTCCAAGCAAAACTTAACAGGTAAGAGAGCGCTGTGATTGCTGCAAGGCTGACAAGCAGCTCGGTGTCTAAGTCGCAGCAAGCATGGGGTCCCAGTAATACCCAAGGAACATGCCCACAGAATCCCCTCCAGAGTAGGAGTGTGTCTTGGGCAGTGCTGGGGAACCCATCCTGGAATGTGGTTCGGTGACTTGCCCCTCAGTGCAGTGGGGCCAGGACTGGGGTCATGGCCAAATGGATTTCTGCAACCACAAAAGTTTCATGGTCTAGTTTCGTGGTCAGGCTGCGTCTCCCTTCTGCACTCAGCACCTGTCCGCCCAGCAGCTGGTGGATCTGCAAGCCCCTGCTTATTACACAGGTGCACTTTGTCTGCTGTTTCATTGCTCCAGCAGCTCACAGTGCATTTCCTCTCCCCGGAGAACTAGAATGCCTGTGCACAACCATGTGGCAGGACCAGATTGCTCAGGGCAGCACCATGTGGGTGGCAGCTTGTGCCTGAATGCTGGCAGCCTCTGATGGGCAAGCACTGCCTGGGTTACTGGTGGTCTGTCCACTATATTAAATCCCAGAGTTAGCTGCTGGATGCTGTGCTATGAATATGAAGAATGCAGGGTTCCTAAGAGCTGCCGGTCACTGTGGCTGTCTTGATAATGTTATTAAAATTCCTGCTGCCCTTTTTTTTTTCATTCTCAAAGTTCCTCAAACTTCACAAAAACACTAGAGCTGGCCTCACCTACTAGAGATTGAGTGGCTTTGGCACTTCCCACTGAGTTGGGTAGAGCTGGGCTGCTGCACTGCTGGATGGGAAGTAGCTAAAGGAACTCGTCAAATTCTCCTCCTTCTCTCCTGCAGATATCACTGGTCCCATCATCCTGCAGACATACCGTGCAATCAGTGACTACGAGAAGAACTCCAAATCTGAGATGGCTATCAAAGCGGGGGATTTGGTGGATATTGTGGAGAAGAGTGAAAGTGGTAAAAGCTTCTGGCTCTGTAAAGGCACTTCAGTTGCATTGTGCTGAGTTTACCAGGCCTGGGTTATTGTTTCAGCCCATGGCAAAGGGAAAGACCAGGACCTGTGCTTGGCTTTAAGGCTCAAGGGAGTTTGGCCACATTTAGGCTGCCAACTTGCTGCGCCTGGCAGCACTGCTCTCAAACATGGTGCATGGGTCTACCCGTCCTAACTCACAGACCAACAGTGGTGCAGCCACATCTGCACAGCACTGACAACAAGCTCAGTTTGCAGTTGAGACATGGTCTTCAAGTCACAGAGACCTTTTGGGGAGGGGTCAGCCTCTAGTTCTATCAAATTCTTTTAGCAGAGGCAGCTTGAGTAGGGTCGAGATCTAAACGTACCGGGGTTGCATTCCTGGCCTAGCCACTTACTTGTTTGGTGGCCTTGGACAGTTTTTCATAGGCCCAGTTCATCCCTGCTCCAGCACTGAGCCAGAGCAGGGATGAGGCACCTTTCTCGTGCCTTTGAGCTGTTAGAACCACAGCTGGTGGGTTGGACTCCGTCGCTGCTAGGATGTCTCCCACGCTCGTGTTTACTCTGCTGTAACTATAGCCATGCGCCCACAGCCCTCAGGGAGGGGCCATCACCATCCAGTGTGTCTAAATAGAAGATAACATCACCATCCTCCTTCGTGAGGGCGAGGTTGCAGAATATTGTTTGTGCAATGTTCTGAACTTGCAATGTGTTATCGGCTTCCTCTGGTGGGTCTTGTGGGCAGCGCTGTGCTTATTTTGTGCATAGCATACAGTGCTGTCAGGTCGCAGCCCATGACTGAGGCTCATGGGAGAGCAAGCTTGATGACAGGGAATGATTTGAGAGAGCCAGCCAACCAGGTCTGAAAGAGCAGAGCCCTTGGAAAAGGCAGCCCTTTTAGGGTGGTGGGGATGGGAAGACACCACATGTTTCCGCATGATAGTAGATTTCGACCAGTAAGACAGCCTGAGAAAATCCATGGAGTTCCTTGCATGAGTCATAGGGAGGGGGTTGCTGTCACAGGAGAAAAAAATAGCATGAAGTATATGATCCTCATGCTTGGCGCGTGACAACAACTTCCCACATTTTGTTTTCATGCGGGTTGACACCCAAACCCCTATTCCTAAATCATGTTATCCAAGAAGATATGGGGGCAAACACCAATGGCTTCCCATCCACAACCATTGGCTCACTGTGCATGATTTATGGGTAGCCATGGGGCTGTTTAGTACACCTGGAGCGTACTCCCTTGCACCGTATTGCCTCTTTCAGACGCACCTTCATGACTTGTCCTACAAGCCATTAGAAAATTCATGGGCCAGTTTTTGTTGAGTCCTATTCAAGGTTTGATAGACTATTAATAGCATTCTAGACATGCTCTGCTCATGAACGGTGACAGGAACCATATATAAAATGTGGGGGCTCAATGAATATACGTACTTCCTCTTTTTTTCTGTCCTCTGGTTTGCCTGCCACTAAAAGACACTCAGACATAAATGCATCTTTATTTCCTCCCGGAGGTGGCTGCCTTTCAGTGAAGCCCAAGCTGGTTGCTGCATTCAGATTTGGCGGTCAGGAACCGCTAGGAGGAAGGGCAGTTTATACGTAGCAGTTGCCTAATAATCACAAAGGGAAATACAATCACAAGTAGTTTTCAAGGGCATTAAATGTAGTGTTAGGACTCTAATGCCATAGAACAGAGCCCTGTATTGTCAGATGACAGCCCTTGCTTTATATATTCACTGGTATAAAAAATGCCCAGCAGCTCCACCTCACTTGTATCTTCTGACGCAGAGGTGGTAAAAACAGAATGGAGGTTTTGTCCACACTTGGAAATGTACCAGTGTAGCTCTTCCCGATGAGTTATTTGGGAATAGTCCTCATTGTAGAAGCTCTGCATGGACACTCTGCATCTGGATTGAGTGGCAATGCGCTGTTGTGTGCGTTACAGGCTGGTGGTTCTGTCAGCTAAAGAATAAACGGGGTTGGGTCCCAGCTGCCTACCTGGAGCCCGTGGATGGTCCTGATGAGTCTGAAGAGCAAGAGCCCAACTATGCAGGTAAGAATATATCATGCCAACTAGCCACATAGTCGGATTGTTAATCCCTTGTGGACGTCTCCTTAGTACTTCTGAGCAGGGTGTTGGAATAACGCAGGTAGAATCTTTTTACATCCTGCCCTGGAGTCGGAAGGTGCAGAAAGGTCAGATTGCGTTGCAAGTTGCTTTGCTCTTTTATAGACTCTTGGCATTTGTAGCCACAAAGGCTCTTAAGTCGCGTCTCACAGTGACTCATGATTGTGGGCGTATTTCCAGCAGAGTGGCTTCTTGTTCTTTATTCTGACCGCAGGATTAAGGAGCTAATAAACAGCCAGCCTGGTTGACTCATGATACTTTTATTACCTGCATCTGGCCTGGCTGCATTGGCTAGCATTTCTAAAACTTTCAGCTAAAAGTCAGGCCCAGAGGAAATTCTGCTACATAAATGCACCCCAATTATTTTTTTTAAATATTGTTTTCTTTTATTTTTTCTGAACACAAATCCAGAACCATATAAAAACATAACCAGATAAAGAACAGTAGAACAAAAACACATTTGGGATATAACTTGTAGTCCTCTACATAAATGTTCCAGTGACTTCCCACAAAGTCACTGTCCATCAGGTTTTGTTCCTGTTGCCTTTTCATTTTTTAACAGACTTCTGTCTCCATGTTGCAAATTAATTATGATGCTTTTCTTTCAGATAGTCAAAGCGTGGAAACTGGGTGGCATAAAAATCCTCATACTTAACTTTTAGTGTAGTGGGAAGATTCTTTATGGTGAATATGTATGGTATTCTCCCTGACTTGATGGGGATTCCTGTTTCCAAGATTCTAGCAATCACATTGACAGCTGCTGAGATGAGGTGGACGCACAGAGATTTGTAGTAATCCATAGCTGGAAGCTTGGCAGATATCCCAAGAAGGAAAAAATTGGTTGAAGGGTGGGGGAACCACAATCCAGTTACTACATTAATGTTTTATTTTCTGGAAGATATCCAGAAACCCTGTACATAAGGGTAGTTCCACCACGTATGTATGGTAGTACTTTTTTGCGTGTGACCCTTCCAGCAAACTAGAAATATCATTTGGATATTTTAAATCTAGATGGAGTAAGATACGATCAATGCAGTAATTTGACCAAAGTCTGTCTTGTTGCCAGAGACAAGGGGGCAGAGTGTGGGTGTTTGTCCATGATTTTGCTCTCCAATTCCGCAGTTACGTACCTAAGACACTCCCAGTTTTTAACATATGTGGCTGGAGATTTGCTGTTATAGGGTTCAACTGCTGCAGAACTTTTGGTTAAAATAGCCTTAGCTGAGGAAAAATCAAAGTGTCCTTTTAATCACAGCTGGAGAACAAGTAAAATAGGTTTTTTCCTATTAGATTGTGTTGAAAACCTTCTTACCTGCATATTCTGGAATTTATTGCATGGATTATCCAATATTACATTTATTGCATCAAAAGAAATACTTTTATTGCAAAATAATTGTGCCAGGTACCTTATTGTCCGTTGCTCTTATTCTGTTCCTGCAATGACTGCTAAATTAAAAATCTAAAGCCTAGGAATAATAATGGGGGTGTAGGCATTATCCATTTCCACATCATCTAGGGCAGCAGTTCCCAAACTCTGACAGATTGCGCACCACCAATTTAAAATGATACAACCTTAAGTACCACCAGCAAACTTTTGTCGTATAAAGTAATTATAATAAATCTGTTAATGTGTATCGCTGACAGGTTGTCTGTGTAGGACTGGTGGTACCTGTACCATAGATCTGGGGCCACTGAACTTAGGTAGGGTAATGCAAAAGTACATTACTTTCCATATCAGCCCATGGAGTGTTTTGTGGTGGATTACACTACATTTCTGTGGTTCTAAGTGTGACTGCTCAGTGGTGCTTTTTAAAATGAGCAGCACTGAGTCTCCCTTCTTTTCTGTTCTCTACCATTAGTTTCCCATTGATTCTGGGCTTTTTTATTTTGCCACACACAGTTTTCACGAATTTTTTGCAGCCATTTACAAAATATTACTGGCAACCTTTTGGGCAAGGTTGACATCATATGTAACATTTTGGCAGGACCATCCTCTTCACGGGATCAGTGCTGCTTATCCAGCTTCTTAGAAGGTTTTACCAAGAATGTAGTTCTTTCTGAACCTGTTCAATGAGATGTAAAAAGTTTGTTTAGTCTAACCACTTGGGATCTTCTGTAATTTTAGTTCCAAGGTATTTTATTTCAGTGTGTTCCACTTTAAATGGGATTATACTCTCTAGAGATCTCTAATCACTATCCATTTTAGCAGAAACCAATGCAGAGGATTTATAATAGTTCATTTTCTATTCTGAGAGCTTGCCATAGGCTGCAGTAGTTCCTACAACTTTAGGTATTGATCTGCTTGCGCGCACACACCCCATTTGCAAAAATGCAACCTTATGCTTTCCTCCTCCCAAAATAACTCCCTTGATATCTTTGTTTTCTCTGATGCTTTGCGCTAGTGGTTCAAAGTCTATATTAAACAACAGTAGACAGCAAGGACAGTCCTGTCTGGTACCTCTCTCTGGCTGTAAAGGCTCAGTGAGATTAATGTTGATTAGAATCTGCGATTCAGGTTCTTTGTAAATAGCAGCACGCCAAATAGCAAAATTCCCAGTAAATCCCATTTTACTCTCAGTCTCAAATAAAAAAGGCCATTCAATCCTGTCAAATACCTTTTCTACATTTAATGAAACAATTAGCTGTTGGACTTCAGTGTTCCTTCTTTGTTGTATTATTTTTATGATTCTTCTGACGTCATCCAATACAAATCTGCCAGGGATAAAATCCAATTTGGCCTTGATGCCAATCCATTTTGGCCAGCACACCAATAACAGCATTTAATTCGCTGGCTAAAGTTTTTTTTTTAGGTTTTTTTTTAAATCTACATTGAAAAGCATTATGGGCCTGTAATTTTCACATTCTTTTTATCTCTGCCTTCTTTATGACAAAGGGTGATGACTTAGAAGTTTTGGGGTTGTTCTTTGGATTTCAGTATGTGATTATAGCACTTGTTAAAGATGGTGGCAATTTATTTCAAGTATAGTTTATAGAAATCACTTGGGTAGCCATCTGGGCCTGAGGCATTGTTATTAGGAAAGGATATAGTGCTTTCCAGGATTTCATGTGGTGGAACTTTTTATTTAATTCCGACCTGTGTGCATTACTCAAGGAGGGTAAGTTAATTTACATGGGAAACTACCTGATGTGCTAGGGTCTGAGGAAGTTCACGGAGTTTTGTATATGCCGTAGAATCCCACTTTCATTTCTTCCTCCCTTGTTAGGATACTACCCAGTCTACTACCGTGTTTTCTTTCTCTGCCTCAGTTACCCCAAAGTCCTACTTTCGATCGCTGGAGAGGTCCTCTCTGGAGGTCTTGGTGCTATGCTAGCACTCCATACGCCTTTTTGAGGCTTCCTTAGTTCTATTTTCTTATGTGCAGGTGAACTCTACATTGTCAGAAAAAGCTACACAGCGACTGAGGAGGATGAGATGTCTCTGAAGGAGGGAGACACTATTGAAGTCATCCATAAGCTACTTGATGGCTGGTGGGTTGTCAGGTAAGGGTCACAGTCAGGTTGAAGGCATCAAGGATGAGTGAAGCTTGTTCGACAAGCTTTAGATAAAGCACCCCCAGTGCCATTTTGAAACCTGGGGACGCTGATACACAAGATGCTCTGGGCTCTCAGGCCTGCTCTAATTAAAGCATCCTTCCTTCCCTCCACACTCCTGAAGCATGTGTAAAAACGCCCATAGAATCATAGAGAAGTAAGGCTGGAAGGGACCTCCAGAGGTCATTCAGGTCAACTCCCTGCCTGAGCCAGGATCATCTTTATCCAAACCATCCCATACAAACCATAATCTAGACTCTACATAAAACTACCATTAACTCTGACACAGGACAGACCTAACACCCTAACCTTCCACAGGTAAAGCAGGGGAACTGCGGCAGCCAATGTCCCGCTTCTGTGAAATGTTGTCAAGAAATGCTCAAAAGATTCCAGATAGAGGGCCATGGCCCCCGCTATGAAGGAAGGCAAAAACTCCTCACAGTCCATACCAATCTGACCATGGGGTAAAATTCCTTCCTGACCCCAAATATGACAATTGGTTGGACCCTGAGCAGAGGGGCAAGACCCTCTAGCCAGGAACTTCCAGCTTTGCTGTTAGCAGGAGCACTGCTGAAGTCAAAGTCCCCAGCCTTGGCTTTAGCCAACACCCAGTGGCTCTGAGAGAGGCTTAAAAACACCCTGATGCATGTAGCAGAAAGGGGGAGAAGGGGCAACCAGCAAACCCCAGAAGCATGGGAAACACCCATAATAGAATATAGGTATAGCTACACCTAGATCATCCCTGACCAGTAACTGTTCAACCTCTTTTTGAACACTTCCAGTGATGGAGAGTCTGCAACTTCCCTAGGCAGCCTGTTCCACTAGGCCCTAAATGATGTGAATCCTCCCTCGCTCTACTGCTATCACCCATGCATTCTCCAGAATCAAAACACTTTGTTATTAAAGCATCTGTAGGGACGTTGTGAGAGACAATGAGGAAGAGAGGCAGGTTGCTGTGTTGATGGCTGCCACCCTTTGTGCCACCAAGCATGTCAAAAATAATTCACCCAGAACTGCTGCACTGTTGAAGGTGGGGAAAGGGTATGGATGCACTTTTGCCATGGCAAAGGAGCTGTCATGGTGAACAAGGTTGTTTTGTACCCCAGGAAGGATGCAACCACTGGCTATTACCCCTCCATGTATCTGCAGAAGTCTGGAGAAGAAAACAACCCTGCAAAGAACCAGATGAGGAACAAAGGTGTCCCCCCTCGAAGGTAGGATGGGAGGCAGGTTCATATTACCTTGGTTGAGCATGACAGAATGAAACCAGGCAGTGGTTTCCAGCCTAGAAATGAGGAATTGTGAGCAAGGGGAAAGGGGACTTTTTCTTGGAAGGACAGTGAGAGGTGGGCAGTGTGTCTGCAAGGTGCCTGTGCAGTCTTGACCTCTGTCAGCACTGTGGGGAGAGGAAGATATGGAGCCTTTCTCAACACGTGCCCAGATGGCCTTCACTCCAGCTCTCTCTCTATTCAGATTTATATCTATGAGCGCTCTTGCCAAATTTCTTTTCTGGGCTAATCCTGTTTCATTTTAAAGTAGGATTTTTTTTAAAACAGCTTTCATTGAATCTTTGAAGCGCAAAGAGAGATTTGACTAATAAGAGCTGCCAAACAGCCTAATCTGATGGGAGGATTTGAGCTAATGGAAAGGATTTTATTTTTGATTAAAAAGATAAAAAGCAATAATATCTCATTAATGCTGATGCAGTGACAACTTGTGGGAAGGGCATAGTTTAAGTGCATCTTTTCTTTGCTGCGAAATACCTCTGTAATCTCTTGAATCCAGCCCTGCCAGATTGCAGATCAGTTCTCCATTGGCATAAATGAGTTTTCCATGCAGTTTTCTAGTGCCACCGTTTTCCATGCAGCCCCATTTGATTTATACCCACTGAAGATCTGGCTCTTGATACCTCAAGGGCAGTAAACATGGGGTTTGTAACTGTGCTATTTCTACAGCACCAGTGACTGTGGCATTTTTGTCATTAAACAAAGAAGCTGGGGAGGTACTGCTAGTGAGAGAAACCTTAGTCTGAAGCAGGGGTGTCCAACCTTTCTGAGTGTGAGGCTGGATCATTAACTTTTTATCACCCAGTGGGCCAGCAAGCCAGATTCAAAGACCTCACAGGAAGTGGTATTGCATCACCCCCCCTCCCCCCCCCCCAGAAACGAAAGTACGGTGTTTACTTTCGTTTCCTGTCACAGCACCTTGGGCCTCAGAAAACAGCTTGGAGGGCCGCATGGCAGCCTGCGGGCCGTATGTTGGACAAGCCTGGTCTAAAGCCTTGAGTTTGTCTTCAGTTTGGATAAGTCACCTAGATTCACTGGAATTAGTCACACAAATCAGGCCGCATGGGGTATGTAACCTTCTCTTGGGAAGAAAGCTGTTCCTGTTAGAGCAGCTGTAAAACTGGGACGTGTACTTTTGTGGATGTGAGGTGTGTTGAACATTTGAGAGCGGCATAATTCTGGAGTATGGATCGTCTCATACCCCGGTGAGAAGGGTGCAGAAAAAACAGTGACGGACAGCTGGACCCATCTGCTTGCAGCTGTTGGATACTTTGAGGAAGAAGTGAGTTGGTCCCAGTCCAGATCCCAGAGGAAAGTGCAATGGCAGCATGCCATCTTCTTCCAGCTGTGAACCTGGCACTGTCTTTGTGCTTTTTTCATTTCTCACATAAGTTTTGTTTTCATTTCTCATTTCTTCAGTAAGATGGGTCTGACTTGGGCAGCTATATGCTCAAAACAGTTCACAGTCATGTAGTCTAATCTCTTTCGGAGCTAGGTCCAGGTAATACTGAGGTCAAAGGGAGTTTTGCCACTGATGTCAAAGGGATAAGTATTTACGTGCATGTATGTGGATGCAAGGTTCTGGCATACATTTCTGTACGTGTGCGTGCATATGTACATGCACAAATGGATTCCTGTAGTAATTCAAGAATAGCGTCCTTTGGAATCGCAGCATATACCATAAAGACATGTACATGGGAGCAGTGTCATCCACTGGGTGGGACACAGGCCTTAAAGTCAGGGGATATGGCTCTGCCACTCTCCTTCCACGTGCAAGATGCTATGTGAAATCATGGGCAAGTCCTTTTATTTTGACAGGTGAAGAGGTAAAAGATCTCTGATACTTGCCTTCTTTGGCAATGTGTTTGGAGATCTGGGGATGAGCTCAGTGTTGCTATATATACAGTCTTTCTTCCCCATCCTTCACAATTACTCGTTCCTTTTCAAAGCATTGTTGTAGCAGTTGGACACTGCCTGTCAAATTTTGCACAACCCCTTGCAGAAAGCTGCCCACAGTAGCAGGCATTGATTCACTGCCCTTTTGCCAGAGATAATATGGAACAGACATCGGCTGACCAGATGGGGATGCTCTGTCCACAGCTCTGCCAGCCTGTCAAGAAGAGAAATGTCCTGTGTTGAGGAGCTTGGAGTAGGGAGATGGAGGCAGTTATGTGTACAATGGTGAGAGCTGACATCATCTTTTTTTCTCTGTGCAGATCGACTATCCGAAATGCCAAGAGCATCCACAACCAGAGCCGGAAGCAAATCAGCCAGGAGACCTACAGGCGGAACAGCAAGATATACATGCAGAGCCGGCGGAATCTGAAGGACAATCTCCTGAACAAGACCAGCGCCATCAGTAAGTTTCAGTGCACTAGACTGATGGCCGAGGCCCCATACAGCAGGTAGCAATGAGTGTTCTGCTGTAGGAAACTCTCAGGGACCTCTTTAAACCTTGGGTTGGCAGATATCTCTGCAGTCTCTAGGCTTCCATCACCTGGAGCAGCCTATTCAGTTCAGGGAAGGTTCATACAAAGTACTCGTCACTGGGTGCTGAAGACCTTTCATTGGCACCTTAAGCAACGTGGCTGCCCATCTGTCATATGCTGTTTGCTTTCCCATCCTCTCCCCCAGTGGGGAAAGCATGCATAGTTTTATTTTGGTAGGGCATTAGGGTTGGGCTTTCTCCATATCTGCCTGTGTATAAAAGCACACAGAAAAATACAGAAAAATATCTGACTATTTAAAAAGTGGGAGGGAACAGTTTTAAGAGGAGTCATGTGGAGAAGAGACAAACCACCTAGCTGGGGTCATTTGATCCCAGTACTCTTTCCTGCCCAGGGCAGGGGGTTGGACTCGATGATCTAATAGGTCCCTTCCAATCCTACAATCTATGAAGAGACGAATGAGGGGGGATTTAATAGCAATTTTCAGCTACCTCAGGGGTTGTTTCAAGGAGGATGGATCTAGACTGTATTCAGTGATGGCAGATGACAGAACAAGGAAGTTGCAGCAAGGGAAGTTTAGGTTAGATATTAGGAAGAACTTTCTCACTAGGAGGGTAGTAAAGCCCTGCAACGGGTTACCCAGAGAGGTGGTGGAAGCTCCATCCTTGGAGGTTTTCAGGACCTGGCTAGACAAAGCCTTGGCTGGGATGATCTAGTTGGGGATGGTCCTGCTTGGGGCAGGGGGTTGGACTAGATGACCTTCTGAGGTGTCTTCCCACCCTCATTTTCTATGATTCTGTGTGGCAAGAACCTACAAAATCCCATATGGTTTCATCCCCAATGTGCTATTTACATGAAAGCACTTTAAGGCCTGATTGTGCACCATTGACTTTGGTGGCATAGGATCAAAAAGGGGTTGGGATCAAAATTCAGTGGGAGTAGGATGTTTTGCCTCCTTTCAAAGCCCCAGCCTTAGTGCACAGGTACATCTAACACGGGTGTTCATGCCCCTGTCTTTTTATTTGCAGTCGAGAACACAGAACCCACAGAAAGCAAGTCCAAGGCTCAGCCTGCCATCCCACCCCGACCCAGCAAAGCTCTCATTCTGAATCGCTGTACCGAGAGCACAAAGAGCAAGATCAACTGATCCCATGGGGCCAAAAAAACTCTGACGCTTCATCTCTGCTTGGTTTCATGTGTCATGGACACTGTCTCCAGACTGGACAGTTCTTGTGTGTAATCTCGACTCCTCTGAAACAGCCTCATGCCTCACTGAGTTTTTAGGAGGTGCAAGGCAGAGCTGCAATGCAGAACACCCTGTCAAGTTAGGGTCTGAGCTGTTCTAAACTGATGGACCAGGCTGCTGTCACTTATACCAAAGAGCTACTGGGGACTGCACTCAGTCCTTGCTTGTTCTACACAGTGACATGCAGTTTGTTACAAAGACAGGGATTGAGTAACTGTGACTCCTGTCCTTGTTATGGTAGTGGCAGATGCTCGGCACGCTACTGCTTAACTAATGCCTCCTTAATTAAATTCCTAATTGATGTATCCCTTTCTTATTTGCTCCTTTGTGCTTTGAACCTTGAGTTTGTATTGTTTGATCTGCTTTGTAATATACACAGCTTCTTTGGTGGTTCCCCCGTTATTGTAGCAAATATGTTGGTGCGTTTCATTTAGAAAGAAATGTTTGTGTGGTGTATTCTAGGGAAATGGGTCAATGGTTTTGAAAACGCCTTTTCCATGTTCTGTATCACGTCTCTCGTCAAAAAAACAAACAAATGAACAAGTGAAAAGAGCTGCTTCATTCTGGCCTGCTTGCTTCAGCCACAAAAGCTATGTTGAAAAAAGGAAATCCTGCCCAGCAGCGCTCCTGGCGCCAGGGCTGCTGAATGTGGTAATTGCTGAGGGTATCTTGCAAGGTATGTTAATATCAGAGGAGATTTGCTGGGGGTAACTGGTGGCAGTGCTGGAGCGGTTTGCAGCCACAGTCTAATAAAATCCAGCTCCTTCACTCCCTCCAGTGGAAAAACACAGGCAGGGGAAAGGGAAGTGCCAGTGCAAGAGAAGGGGAGGTCTGTACCGCCCGCTGCAGCCTAGGCAGAGACGGCACTAAGCATTCAAAATATACAAGGGAATATTTGGTAGCCGTGTTGGTCTGGGACGAGAAGAAACGCAAAAAACCCGAGCGCTCCTGGTTCAGAGCTGAAACCTGTTATTAGACCAACTAAAAAAGATGGATTTTTGGGCTTGATTTTTTTTAGCTGGTCTAATAAAAGTTCTCACCGCAGAACCAGGAGCGCTGGAGTTTTGCATTTCAAAATGCAAAATATTTTTGGAAGCAGTTAATTGATGCAACACCTGCAAAACCCAAGTCACTCTGGACACTTGTTTGCATGCTTTTTTTTTTTTTTTTTTTTTTTTAGGGTACTTCAGTTTTTTGGAAAACACCATCATTTGGAGCTTCCAGTATAATCATTTCCTATTTAGGACTCTGGCACCTTATTTAAATACCTCCTCCCCAAACTGCGGCCTCTGTCTCTGTAAAGATGAGGCACCGCGAGACTGAGCCCCTGGCTTCTGACGTCATGCGGGTCGCGCAACCACGTTCCCCACGGAGGGGAACCTGCCTCGCGCACATGCGCAGACGTCGTAGCCGGTCGCCCTGTAGGCCCCGCCCCTTCCTGCGCAATGTTCCAATGAAGCGGGAGTGCGCGATGGGGTCAGAGGGCGGCAAGATGGCGGCGCCCATACGGCCGTAGCGCGGAGGCGCTCGTCAGCGTCCTAGATGCTGGCGCTGGGCGCGGCGCGGCGGCGGGTGGCGGCGGCGGCGGCGCTGGGTCACGGGTCGCGGCGAGGCCGGGCCGGGGCGGCGGGGCCGAAGCTGGGGGGCCGCCGGGCGCTGCAGGAGGCGGACGAGGCGACGCCCGTGTTCCGCTACGTGGGGCAGCGCGCGCGGCGCGCGGACCGCGTCTTCGTCTGGGGCTTCTGCCACGCGGGCGCCCTGGGCGTGCCCAGCTTCGTGCGGCCCGACGCGTCCTGGAAGAGGCCCCGTCGCGTGCAGAATACGCCCTACCGGCTCGTCACTGCGGACAAGGCGCGTAGGGGGAGGGGGAGGGGGAGGGGGGGGGGGGGGGGGGGCTGGCTCTGGCCCCGGGCCCTGGGTCTCATGTCGGAGTGGGGCCGGGGCCTGGGCTCGCTCCTATGGGAGCTGGGCCAGGGCAGCGGAGCTGGCGCTGGGAGAGGAGGGGGGGGCCTGGACAGGACCCTGTGCGCTGGGCAGGGGCCTGCACCGTGCCTCTGACCGGAGGAGCCGAACTGGAGTGTCATCCCCACCCCTTGCCGTGTGCCGGACTCGTTGCAGATCTCGTCAGCAGCCTGCGGCTATGGCTTCACCTTGCTCTCCTCCAAAACCGCTGACATCACCAAAGTGTGGGGCATGGGGCTGAACGAGGACTCGCAGCTCGGCTTCCAGAGGAGCCGGAAGGACCGAAGTAAGGAGCTCGGTCCTGGACGGCTGCAGAGAGCGAACCGCGGGTGCGGAGCTGCTTTCCTGCTCTGGCTGCCTCGGGACTGTTATTTTCCGGTTGCGTTTTCAGACTTCAGCGGCCTTTCCAAGAGCAAATATGAGTTTTGCTTTTAGAAGATACTGGGGTCCCTCTGCCTCCCGTGCTAGTTTTAATGCTCCAGAAACACTGACCCTGTTCAGCAAATGTGTTATCTGCATGCTTAACTCAAACTGCTCATTGCTTGTTAAGCAGGATGTGAGCTTGTGATTAAGTAGTTGGCAGAAACGAGGAGGCTAAATTCCAGCGGTCTCAGAATCGACTGCCTGGAACTTGTTGTCTCCATACATCCTGCTTGTTGTTTCCAGGGGTGTGTGTGTCTGGTCCCCTTGCTGCTGTCATCTTGATAGTCTCATGATAGGTGGGGAGGGATCTAGATTGGCTGTCTGTTTGAGCAAGTGCATGTGCTTTCTAGATCATAAATGCCTGTGTAGCTGTTACGGAAGCAAACTTAGCTTGTTTATTTGCTGGCCTTTTATATTTTTCCCTGAAGCAAAAAGCTACCAGTATGTCTTGGAGCCATCTCCTATTCCATTGCCACTGGAGAAGCCCCAGGAGACTCGAGTGTTGCAGGTCTCCTGCGGGAGAGCCCATTCCCTCATCCTGACGGACCATGAAGGAGGTACGACCTGTGGTGGTGGCAGTTGATTTGCCTGAGTGTATGCTTTCTTTCTTCTTTAGAAGCTAAACCCAAAGCTGATAAGGGGTATAAAATTGGTGTACAGAAAAGTTCCTGAAGCAGAGGCAGAACTGTAAGCTTGAAACCACATTCCTTGTGCAATGTGTTCATTTGGCTGAAGCTGTGTGTGTGTGCATTGTAAGCAGTATAAACTAAAGCTGGCAAGTCTAGCCCTGGGGCGTGGTAAGCATAAGAAATTGGTTATGTTTCACCAAGGGCATTGGCTAATTTTGTTTCAACAGCTATGCCAGTTCCTTCAAGGTATCTTCCTTGGGAAGCCCCTAAATATTGCCTTTGTAATGGATATATAAACCTTGATAATAAAGGTTCCTTGCTTGAATGGGCGCTCTACTGTGCAGGGAATCCTTCAGTGTGCTAGTTAGCATCTTACTAGTTCTTGATCGCTGGTGGAGGTAATCATTTGATGCAGAGTTGTTATTGGAATAATGATCTTATTGCCAAGTCTAAGCAGTGGGAGAATGAGAGAGGCAATTTGAGAGGAATAAGTGATGACCTCAAGGGTGTGTGATAATTAAGGTGTAGGAACTTGGGTCTTTTTAGTAGAAATGCTTTTGCCCTGTTTAACCTAGGTTCAGGCAAAGAAAGTGGGAGTCTGCCATACCTGGTACTGCTTGAGAAACGTGTGTGGACACTAAGCTTTGTGTAGGCCTCAGTCAGGCCCTAGAGGGGAGGAAAAAATGCTTGATGCTGCTTCAGAGAGCTGCTGTAACTAGGTGTATGTTTCCTTTTCAGTCTTCAGCATGGGAAACAACTCGTATGGGCAGTGTGGTCGAGAAATAGTTGAAGGTGAAATTTATAGGTGAGAATAACAAAGAGCTTAATGACATGGAATGGGATGTCTCCTGTAAATATTGTGGGATCCAGGGGAGAAGTAGAACTGAAAGGGAGTTGATGAGGAGTGATAGGTCCAAGAAATAGTAAATTAGAATTTTATTGGTATCCTAAATTGGTGAGGATCGTGTAACTTGAAGTAGCTCTTGCGTTCAAATCTGGCCCTGGGAGTGATGCTAAGGAAGAGAGGCCATACCAGGAAGCTGGTTGGTGGGGTGAACCAGTGCTGTGCCACTGTTTCTGTGATGCCCACGACTCCTGTGGTGCCAAACACTTGCGCATACCAGATTTGGCCCTTGAGGGAGGGGGAGGTGAAATTTCTGCCTACTGCCTTGAGGGAGGAAGTGAGAGCAGAACCTGTTCAGCCTCAAGTGAGACCACCATCCTTGTCATGCATACCTGGTCTCTAAGAATGGGAGTAGTGTCAGCACACCTGTCCTTTGTAGGCTTCAGGGAGGAAGGGGATGAATGGGGGACTAGGAATAAAGACAAAGCAAAGAAGGACCACAACAGCAAGCCACTGTAGATCAGATGATGCCTTTGAGAGAGTTCAGTCAAACCCTGAATTCATGAACCTTGTGTGTACTACCTTCCTAGATCGGTTAGTCAGACTTGAAACTGCCTGCCCCACAGCCAGGGGAGAACTGATTAAAAACTGTAACAACGTGTACAAGAAAGTGCTTAAAATTCAGTGGGTGCTAAACTTGCAATTTTTTCCTTTCTTGTCTTTGTTTTGATGCCTGCCTAATGGTGTATAGTGAGAGCCATGTGATAAATCGACTGCAAGAGTTTGATGGAAGAGTTATGCAGGTAACAACTTTGACTAAAAGATGAGAAAAATGATTAGGCCTATACTTAGTTCCCAGACCGTGTTCACCTCAGTAACAAGCGAATTGGTAACACAAAGTAGATAAATTCTTGGTCTGGTGTATTGGATTTCTCCTTTCCTTTCCGCCCTCAACCCTGTGGATGACTGGTTGGAGGTGTCTTAGACATAATTTTAATGAGCTTCATCATGGGTTTTTCTTTGTAGTCTGGGTATACAAGTACAAATTGTGCATGCAGTTCAGTGTAGGTTTTTTCTTGCACAGGTTGTTTGTGGTCAGGATCACAGTCTGTTTAGGACAGAGAAAGGAGAGATCTATTCCTGTGGATGGGGAGCCGATGGACAAACAGGTACGATGTCCTGTGAAGTGGAGCTGAAAATGCAATGAGCTGAGGCGCAAGTCTGAGGAATGGTGTCAGTTTGGGCAGGGGGTGTGACGTATGATGACATGCTGGACCTCGGGAAGCAGCAAACGAGTAAAAGTTGAAATCTGTGAATCGAAAAATGCGTGCTTGGGAAGAGTGTTCTGAACTGTGTGTTCTTGCATAGTGAAGATGTAGCTCTTAAGCCTTGATTATGGCACGGGTGCTGGGAATAAAACTGAGAAGCATCTTGTGGTAAAACACCAAACCTTGATTTTGCTGTTCTTTGGGGGTGGGGTGAGTGCCCCCTGTTGCTTTTACACTGTTTGCTTGACGGCTTCACTGATTCCTGATGACTCATCCTGCGCTCAGGTCAGAGCTTTGGTTGAGGCCCGTTCGGTTGCTTGTTCCTCCTCATAAAGCTGCGCAGAATAAGGTCTAAGTTTTACCCTGCCCCTTCCCCGCTTCTTCCCCATCCTTCAGTGTGGCTGTACTGTACAGGTCTTGCTGGACTGGCTGAAAGGCACCTCATACAAAACATTAATTTGCCTGGAGACTAGAATCACAGCTTTAGGAATAGCCTTAGTCCGGGTGCTGGAGTGGTTTGGAACATAGTTCACAACGGTTATAACAAAACACATGATATACTATAACGGACATCACTGAACTTCAGTACCTTGAAAAATTGCTGCTACTTTTGCAGAGTAGGTGGAAACTTTGGAGGTGACCTGAGCCTGGCCAAAGTAAAAGTAGTTCAGATTCATAGATTGTAAGGGACCTTGGAAGATCAGTCTGGACACCCTGACTGTGAAGGTTGCCAGTCTTATTTTAATTGGCTTTATTGGCACCACGGTCAGCAAGTTTGCACTTGTAACTCCTGCAGGACATTTGATGGGCTTTTGCACTACTTATGGTAACATTACAGGGCACTAGGTTCCTACCTTCAGCTACGCTTTTCTTTCTGCCAGGATGTTTCCTGGTGGAGTGCACCAAACTGATCCTGGTAATGAGGCCAAGTGGTTTCCTAACCTGCGCACAATTAGAGCTGGTGTCTTGCCTGCTTAGACTTCTAGTTAGAGCTTTGAAAGTGTGATTTGAGTGACTTCTGTTAGGCCAGCATTGCCTGGCTTTGTTCTGATCTGCAGGAGGGCAGCACATCATTCCAGACTGTCTGTTTCTTTGTCAGGTCTAGGGCACTACGATGTTTCCAGTGTTCCCACCAAGCTAGGTGGAGATGTCGCTGGAGTCAACATTATCCAGGTTGCCTCCTACGCGGATTGCTGTCTGGCTGTTTCTGATGAAGGAGACCTCTTCGGCTGGGGAAACTCGGAATACCTGCAACTAGCGTGCGTCACGGAGACAACGCAGGTCTGTTTAGGAATTTTCTTTTCTTTATATTGCATGTCGCTAAAGGGACACCTGTCCACTAGTCACCCTGGGGTATGTGGATGCAGTACTGAGCTATAGAAAGGCTTAATTTTCCTCACAGTAACAGACTGGCATGTTGCTGGTTATGGTGCCATGTGCTGAAAGTTGTTCCAAAGAGATCTTGGGACAGACCTGTTGCTGTACATGTTTGTGAGGGGTGTTTTTTTTTTTTTGTGGGGAGGGTTGGATTCTGGCAATTATTTCATGAGCAGAGAGAGGCAATTAGCTGTGTTAGCCTGAAGTCAGGCAGAAGGCAGGGTAGATGTACCACCCCATAGACTAACCAAATCAGAGATAAATGGCATAAGCCTTCATGAGCCCAAACTCATTTCTGCAGATGCTATGGCCACCCTTCTATCTGCCATATAGTTCTGATTTTTCTCAAGCAAGCAATAGAGCATCTCATTTGGCCTCTTGTGTCTCTAGCAAAAGTTCCCTTCCTTCTTATCCCCTAGGTTAAGTAACTGTTTGTTTCTTTAGATGCCAGTCCCTTTTGGAAGCAGGTAAGGCACCAAGGCATATCATATATTGCAGAAATCTTCCACCATCAGTGTAGTCTTCGTGACAGTGCTGGCTAAATGCCCACCCCATTCGGTGACTTAATACTGCTAAATACTTCTGTGTTCCATTTTTGAGACCCAAATGGGAAAAGTAAGGCAGTGAAATTTAAAGAGACTTGGACTCGGATAAAAATACTGTTTCAAGCTGTGTAGCGATTCAGCAAGAAGCACCGAAATGAATGGATGTAGTAAGGGAGCCTGAGGTTGATTCAGAATAGCTGAAAGCAAAAGTCCATATTGGACCGATAAAGGGAAAACTAACACTATTGGCTATTGGCTTTTTTTGGCTGGGGTTAGCTGATAATGTACCAATAAGTATGCCACGTCCATGTGCGCTGCCACAGCTTGCACACAGCCAGGAGCACAGCTGGGCAGCATGGAGAACAGCACCCTGCAGGTAAGTCTGTAGAGGGGAAGGAGTGTGAAGGAGAGCAAATCAAGGCCCCCACGGTGAGGGAGGGAGTGGGGTAGGAGCTGGGGGCACTGTTCTGCCGAGGCAGTGAATGGGACTCGGGGGTGGGGAGTAGAATGGAGCTGTGGGTGGCTCATTTAGGCAGTGTGGGGGGGTGAGTGGGTGGGGGTGTGTGGCTGCTGTATGCCCACCTGGGGAAGGCATGGGGGGGCATGTGCTTCCTTCCCCCCTCCAGGTCCTGTGCGCATGGTGGAGGCAGGCTGCCCACTGTGGGCTCAGGGCTCTCTGCCCTGCTGCCTTTTTTCTGGGAGCTCTGTGCCAGCAGCTTGTCCCTGCCTTGCCCGGTGGTGGTGGGACGAAGGCAGCAAAGTAGAGCACCCAGAGCCTGTAGTGAAGCCTGCCTCCTCCTCTGCCCTGCTCAGCTCTGCTTCTAAAAGCATCCCCATGCTTAAAAATGGTGGTGGTGGCACTTGAATGAAAGCTCATTAGACGAGCTCTAGTTCAAGTGCCCCTGCTGCCATTTTTAAGCACCAGGACACTGATCCTCTAGAGTCGCCGCCCTGGCCCTGGGGTCACATTTACTGCTGCCCCTGTCCCACTCCCCCCCTCACCATGGGTGCCTTGATCTGTGCCCTCCTCTCCCTGCTCCCAGCCCTTCCCCTCCACAGACTTACCTGGCGAGCACTGCCCTCCATGCTGCCTGGCTGCATTCCTGTAAATCTGATATCAGATCTGTATTCGCTGACATGCCTGGTGGAAAATCTCTATTGGCACACCCCTTGTACTGACTTGACCATACATGTTGTGGCAGAGAAGCACCTGCTGTATTTTGTTCATTGCTGAAATGTGTGCTGTCCACTATTAAAAGACATCTCTGCTTCATGGGGAGAACAAAGGGTAGACTGTCAAATTGCTGCCACTCTGTAAGTAAGGTCTCATACCGAAAAGTTGTGGCATCTGGGCTTGGCTCCATATCATTCCTCAGAGCTCAGAAAGCCAGGTTTTCTGATGTCACAAACAGTAGTCAAAACTCTTTCAAAGTGTTGTGTATCTTGTTCTTTTTGCACTACATCCTGAGCAACCCCCTTTTAAAGTAGCTCTGTGTCTCAAGCCATAATGGATTTCTTAAAAAAAGGTGAATGTCCCCAGGCACTTACCATTCAAGATTGGGAAGGTAAAGGAGGCTGCATGCGGAGGGACCGGCAATGCTGTTCTGAATGGTGAGTATCTCTATTAAAGAAATCCTCCAGTTACATGCCCCCACTGGAAGTGAATGTGCTGTGAGGTAGAAGTGAGGAGGTGTGTACAGGCCCCGTATATTGCAAAACCTGGGAGGGAAAAATGTATTTGAGTCCATCACCTCTGGTGAAATACAGCTCCTCAAGACTCAGCAGCTGATGGAAGTGTTGTGTGCATTTGTCATACAGAGGAAGGAAATGTCTTTGTGTGGGGATACGGAATCCTTGGGAAAGGACCGAACCTTCTGGAAACAGCAACTCCAGAAATGATCCCTCCCACTCTCTTTGGCTCATCAGATGTTCGTGTTAAGCACCTTCGCTGTGGACTCAGCCACTTTGCGGCACTTAATGGTAAGAATCTGAACATGCAGAGGAGTGAGGCGAGGAGAAAATAGCCGTCATAAGCTTAGGCAAAAAGGTTGGCTCTAAAGCCTTATTTACAAGGCTGTAGCTTGGCACTGCTTACTGAGGTTGTCTTTGTTTCTCTTGTTGCAGAGAGAGGAGAGCTGTTTGTCTGGGGCAAGAATATTAGAGGGTGCTTGGGAACTGGAAGAAGGGAAGACCAGTATTTTCCCTGGAGGGTAAGTGTCAGTGAGACCTGGTCAGCTGAATTGGGCTCTGGTTCAAACATCCTGCTCTGAGCGATGGGTTTCGTCTACCCTCAGCTTTCCTCGGATGGGGATTCCACAGCCCCTGGGTAACCTGTTCCAATGCTTAACCACCCTTCTGGGAATTTGAGACCAGTGCTCCTTGGCCACAGGGAATAGCATATAATAACCTGCAAATCAGTAATGAGGGCAGGAAGAGGTAATTACTTCATGTGGGCACTGAGCCAGTGGTAAGAGCAGTCATGCATCTATCTAGGTGACCATGGAGATGCTGGCAAGAGCCTTGCTAAGGTAGAGGCACATCACTTCACGGTGCCTTGTGCTCCAGTCACAGGTATCAAGCTCAGGCTGACTGGTCTGGAACTTCCCAGCTCATTCCTGCCTTTCTTTAAGCGTGGGCAGTGTGTTTACCATTATCAGAGCCCTCACCTGACCTTTCCATGATCCAAAGGTAGTAGCCAATTCCCTGAACACTAGGCTACTTATTGCCTTCCCTGTCCTTGCTGTTAGTTGGTAGCTGATCTCAGTACCTCTTTTTACTTAAGCCTTCTCTTTACTTGTTGGTCCTCTTTACCTGGCATACTTGGAAAAGGCAGTCAGCTCTTCCTTTTTTGAGTTCAAACTCTCTTCAACTAGTTTTGTGCCTGGCTAGCCTCGTGCTGCACTTCCTGTCCTTTCTTCCCATTAGGGTCACCTGTTCTTGCCCCTTAAGGAACAGCAAAGTTGCTGCATTTATTAAAGACTGCATTTATGCCATAAGAGCTCTTCATTGCATGATCAGTATCATGCAAGTTGCTGTCCCTCCTACTGTGACACATTTTCAACAGGAGAAACGTAGAGATCTGCAAAAGCATGAAGGGCATGGGAAAAGTGAAGAGGGAACCTATTCACCACCAAGTCTCAGAACATAAGAGGGGCACTTATAGTCAGGGGCAGGTACTTAAAACCAGCAGGTAGTGTGTGTATATATTTTTACACAACATGTAGTTAAAAAGGATCAGGCAACCTGCTCCACTTTTTATGGTAATTTATGGTGTAAGTAATTGGTCTGATTCATGAGGACACTACAGAATAAGTGCACACCTCTTCATTAAGACAGCAGTACCCAGCACTGAACTTAGTGGTTCTATTTTTTTTTTTCTCCTCCTAGGTGACGATACCGGGGGAGGTGGTGGCCGTGGCATGTGGAGTGGATCACATGGTAACGCTGGTAAAATCATGGATCTAATGGAACTTGTGCAGGCATGAGCCAGCAGAGAAAATAAAGATATTCTAACCCGTCCTTGCTGCAAGCATTTTATTCCTCTTCTAGAAAACCTGGAGCAGGGAAGGGGCTCTCGGTTGTTGGACACTTCACTGCAGCTGTGGGAGGCTGGTTCATACAACCTCCAAGGATATATGGTTTTAAAGACAGAGAGGACTGCTGTATTCTGGTTTTTTTGGGTTTTTTTTTTTCCTTTATTTCCTTATTTCTTTACACTCGTCACAAAGAAACCAGCCCTTCCACCCCAGTTCCTCTGGAGAAGCTCTTGCTAAAGCTGCAGCACACACAATCTGCCTGTCTGCGGGCAATTCCTCTCACACCAGCAAGGTTATGGTTTTTTTGCTTTGGAACTGAACAGCGGGGCTCTAAGTTCAGCAATTCTTAAAAAGAGCTGTTTATGCTCATGTCTTTTTTTTTTTTTCCACTTCAACCTCTCCAGAATCAGATTATCCAAGAATACTGTGAGAAAAAAGGAATAACCATATTATTACGATAGAAAAAGCATCTGGAACCAGCTCAGAAGATTTCTAATGCTTTCCAGCTTGACTGACTTGGAGTGCATTGATTACGCCATTTATATTTTCTTCAGGTACCTGCAGAAAACCAAAAAAAGAGGGTGAGAACCATCCTCTTTAGACAGACGCATAACTTGCTTACTCATACCTGGAAGAGGCGTTTGGGGGAACAAGCTCCATAGCACTCTCCTGATGCCTCCTCCTTGGGCCTTGTACTGGTGACAAGTAGGGTTCCCCTGGGTGTCATATTGCTTAGTACAAGATTGAAAGAGTGAACAGCAGAGATCCACCTTTTTCTGCTCACCATGGAAAAAAATGTGGATTTTTCTCCTTTAAAGGTGAGGCACAGTGGCCCCTTGCTGCTGTTGGGTGGACAGGGGCATTTTGCCCATGGTGGCACAGCACTCCCTCCTGTGCTGGTCCCACCTGCTGGGCCACAGAGGTAGCTTCTACCCTGAGCTTGTCTAGCCCAGCTGCAGCCCCATACCCTGCTGCAGGCACAAGAATTGGGGAGGGGGCAAGTGGCTTGGGGCAGCAAGTCAGGAGTGCAGAAAACGGGCAGAGCTGTGGGTTGGGACTTGGGGCACCAGCAGCAGGACCAGGGAGCTATGGGTCAGAAGTGAGGGGCACTGGTGGGACTGTGGCTTGTGTTTGACCTGGCATATTGGCTGCTCAGTGCCATAAAGGTGGGGGGGAGGTGGCAGCTGCAGCTGGACCTGCGTCCTGGTGAGAGAAGGGGTGGAGGGAGGCTCTGGTTTTCCGTTATTAAAAAAATAACATGATAGGAACATAGAATTTATTAGTGATTTGAGGCACTGGTAGGTTTCTAAATTGCTTTGAAATTGTAAATGTATCAATAAAACTCTGTTCAACTGATACCTATATATACACTTTGTCCTGTATACAGAGATGAATTTGTCATAACCAGGGATCCTGGTTTTCGTAGTTCAAAAATTGTAAATTTACTAATTTAAAAAAAAAAGCTGTAAATTCTCTGATTTAACAAAAACTCAAAAAGTGTTTTTCCGCCATGAAAATGAAATGCAATGAAATTCATGAAAATGAATTGTATATAGTGGCATTTCATTTTCATGGTGGAAAAATGCTGATTTTGGTTTTCTTTAAAATCAGAGAATTTACGGCTCTTTTATATGTTATATCTATGGTGTTTCATTTTAATAGTGGATTCGAGGGTTTTTAAGCTATCAAACTGAGCTTAACAGTAGGGAGAACGGCCTAGCCTGGTCTAAAGATGACTGCAGTAAACTAACATTGTCACCAGCTGCATCCACCCAGCATGTTCCTGAAAGAGCAAGGTCTGATAAAGGACAGAGACTCCCAGGCTCCAGCGGGAGACTGCTTCTGACCGACCCACTTTTTCATCTTGGTTCTTGTACTCAAGGAAAACCTACCCAACTAGCTTTGGAAGCTGAGGGTTGCAAACAGCATCGTAACTTGACTGGTCCCTAAAAACCACAGACTAAACACAGAGAAGAGTTCTGTGTCTCATTACAATTCACCTCTCCTAATTGCGCTGTACTTTAAAGGTAACCATATCCCTGTTCCTTTTTCAATGGCTTTATGGGATTCACCTCCCTCCCCTTGCTCTTCACTCCCATCTTACAGTCCTCCTTCTCCTTTAGCAAGCAACTTCCATTTACAGAATACTCAAAAGTTATCACTCAATTTACCTTTGCCCCTTGCCCAGACCTGAGGATGGGTGGTTTTGTGCCCAAAAGCTTGCCTAATATCCCTTGCAGCTGGCCCAATGAAAGGCAGTGTTTAGGTTTGTTACAATTTGCTTGCCAAAGTGTAACTGGATTTCTATTTACACTTAAAGGCTTTGCATATCGCGCCCAGCAAAACGATTATCCAGGGCCACTTCCAGCTTCTTGGCTTAGCTTTATCATCTATATAGCACCCTGACCTTCCCCATCTAGAACAACGTTTAAGTTTGTTCTGCACACAAAGGCCTTCCGGGCTGTAAATGGTACCTGCCAACTGCAAACATGTAAAGTAATTCGCTTTTTTGTTTTAAAAAAAAAAAGGAATCGGAGCTGTGAGCAAGTCACAAGTCAGGCCAGGGAACCAAGTATGTAGTGATGTCATGAAAAACTGGAGGTGTAACAGGGCAGTTTTGTGCTGACCAGCCAGCAGCTGTGACAGCTGGGTTTTTTTGCATGCTGCTCCCTGCAAGTCGACATCTGAGGCTGCTGTGCCCCATTAGGTTATGCTACTGGCCTGTGCAGACAGGGCAGTGCTAAGGAACTCTCATTTAGTCAGGATGCTCTGTTGCGAACACTCCCACAAAGCGGCTAGGCTGGGTGGGGGGAGGCGTGTAAAGCAATGGGGTACTTCCCCTAAATGCAGCCTGGAACATAAAGAGTTGTGGCAAAGAACACAAAGGGCTTTCAAGCACTTTGAGACCGCAGAGAGGATTGTTTCTAAATGGGCAGATCAGCTTCCCCTATGGTTCCAACACCGACGTTCCCCATCCTGCAAGGCTACAGGGATGCTGTTTGTGGCTGCAGGGGAAGTGCCAGGGTGCAGGCGTTTCCAAGAAAACCCCAGAGGCAAGGGCACAACAGACTATCACAGCTGTTTGTATGTGCAGGGACAGTGGGGTTGGACCTGTATCACTGGCAAGACAAAACTACTCTCAGCACTACGCCGCACTTGCAAGAATCGAGACAAAAGACATTCACAGTTGGGTACATGCATAGGCTGGCCAGGGGAAATACAATCCAGCTGCCTGTTGTCTGTTGCTTGTGTGTTTACAGGGTTTGTGGTTCTGGCTACTTGACACTGAGCAGCAGCAGTCAAAGCACTGCTTACAATGCAAAAAAAAAAGGGGGGGGCAGTGACAATATGGGAGCTGCTGCAAATGGCAGAAGTGAAAATGGACTAGCAACAACTTTTGATCCATATGCCTACTGTCTACCCTTCCTCTCCACACACAGACACCCCACCCCAGCACTTAGACCTCGATGCACTGTGCCCTCTGTCGGGCACTGAATTTAGAGAGCTTCAAGTAGCCTGTCTGCAACAAGAGGAGCTAAAAAAAAGGTCTCTGCCCCCCAGCTTTTGGCTATGCTGTACAAAAGCAGCTGTAACAAGATAGGACAATGCTTCCCCAACGCAATGGGGAAAGGTGCCATCTCCCCAGTACCCCAGCAGAGCTACCAGGCTACTTACCAATGCATGATCAAACTTAAAAGTACTGATGTAATAGGCCGGGATGTCAGCAGCAGCCAAGGGCTCAGAAATCTGAGCGACAATTCCACATTCATCTGCGGGAGACACAGAGGAGAAGTCACAGACTCAAGCAGAGCTCTTCGACAGCGAGGCGTACCCAGCACTACCTAGCTTTCAGCACCAGCATGGAAGCAGCTCACCCCCCCTCCAGCCATCACCCGGGCATCGTGTTGAGCAAGAAAAGGCATCAGAAACGTTAAGGATGAGTCGATGCAGTTTCCAGTTCTGCAAATAACCCCTCAGGTCTATTGACCTGGCCTCAGAATCCAGATCGATCCTTGGCTAGTTCTTGGATCCAAAGCAGATGAGGCTGCCGCCCATCAGTGTCTGGGTGAAGGACCTAAGGCAACAGGGGCATTTCTGTTTGTATTTCATTTACTCCCTGCAACAAGCGTCTTAAGTCAGGGGCCGAATTATTCTGTGGACAGACTTATGTACACGTTGGAGCCAGAGGGCCATGCTCTCAGAAGCCAATGACCCCTTCCTCGTGTGGCAGGCGCAGAGGCTTCGCCGTGCCTACTGGTACAGACCCAACGTTAACACTGGGCCCTGCAGAAATCCCTGTTCCTGCCCATCGCCTGCTGCTTGATCCCCTCTGGCTATCCCCATACAGCCTCCTTTCCACGAGTAGTAATCCTGTAACACAAGTGTGGCGATTGGCAGCCACCACTTACGTGCAAAACCTGCTTTCTGTTGCTTTTGGCAAGCCACAGTAGACAGGGAGGAGAACCAGGAGCCACGTGGACCGCCACCTCTACAGACCCTGGTGGCTCGACAATCGCATCAAAGCAGCAGCCTCAGAAGCGCGCTGACGTGACAGAGTCCTTCACAACGCCATCCCTGGCACCTGCTACCCGGCCTCCCCAAAGACAAATCACAAAACAAGGCCACAAGTGTTTGGAGGCAGTGACCTACGGACCACTTCGCCCCGGCTTCTCAGCACGTCTGCAATGCCCTAGAAAAACAAGGACTAGGGAACCAGCTTTGGTGGTTGACAGTGTCACGACAAAGCACCTCTTCAGCATCCTACAGCAGGATCACAACTACCCTGGGCTACTTTGTGCTTTGTACACACTAAGTAACATGGCGTAGTTCTTGCAGCAGGAGAGTCTGGGTTCTGCCCTTCCCCTTTCCACTGGCTTGGGAGGGCTTCAGTCGTTCTCTTCTCCCTTTCTACTTTAGCCTCCAAGTGGCTGCCTGATTAAGCTACTTGACCAGCTCATTTTCCACAAACAAGGAGCTTTTCTTCCCCGCATGCACCAGGAGGCACAAAGCAGCACGTGCTCTGCTGGCTCCCTGACCATTTATGGCCTGTTTAACAACTCAGCTGCAAGGCAGATGTTTGCCGCTGCGAGACAAAAACTGGCCTCTGAGCAGCAAAAGGATGACCTGCTCGAGGCATGATTAACGATGAAAGCGGCACAGCAGCCAGCGCGCCTCTTCAGTTTCCACCGCTGAGGCTCTTTGACCTACATGGGGGCAGCAAGCACTGGCACTCAAGCAGGGCTCCCGAGCAGCCTTCCTGCTTGGATCCCTTGCTCATGCCCAGCAACTGTCTATTGCAGCATCTCGTTTCTTCCCTGCTACAGGGAACTGGGAGCTTTCCTGCAGGCAAGGTCTGCAAAACCAGCCTCCTTTGGCACTAGTGATGTAGAAGCCGGGACAGAGAGGGATGGGTGGGCCTCCAGAGCTCATGAGCTCCAGCAGGATCATCTCTGGATGAACCACTCGTGACAAACGTTTGTCCGACCCTCACTTCCAATCTTTCAGTGATTAGAAGCCGCGGCCTTTCTAGGGAGTTTGCTCCAGCACTCAACCCTCGTCAGGAGGGATTTTTCCTATTAGCCGATCGAACTTTTCTTCCCCGGACACAGAGAACAGTCTATCACCAGCGTGCCTCCTCCCCTTCACAACTCAACGTAAATACCGGAAAACAGAACAACAGCCAGGGTGATTTTCAACCAGCGCAACAAAAGTCACTCCTGAGAAGCATGCGAGAATGATGCCTTTCACTCCATTTTCCTCCATCCCTCATCATGTGTTGACCTGCATCCGTAAAGGAGATGTTGAACGGCTCTTGGTATTGCCCCGTTAAGGAAACTGGGACCAGTCTCCACAGCAGTCAGTGCACCGTACTCGCATGAGATCACGGATGTGCCTTCAATTGGCGGCACGTAACTCTCAGGGGCTCTGCGAACAACCAGGGCTCTGATTATGCTGGCTATTGCTGACCCGGCTGCTGCTAGAGGCCGGGTACCAAAATGAAAGGGGCCCATTTTTTCAAAAGTGACTACTGATCCTGGGTGGCTGTTTCTTAGCAGTCCAAACTTTGAAGGCACTGTAAAAGGGCCTGATTTTTCAAAGCGAGCCATTTGCAGAAAATCTTGGGCTTTTCCTCTGCAGCACTCCTCACCGAGCCACTTGGCAAAAGCCATTTTTGCAGCTCTCAAGGGCAACGTGGGCAGCTGATAGGGCGTGGAGGGCCAGTTCTGCGGCTCTTCGTCTGTACTCACGCCACTGAAGCTATGGAGTCACCCCTACATCAGCTTGGACTACATCAGCTTAGGTCTATCCCACTGGAGGCTGACAAGAAATGAGAGATGCGCAACATTTTCAAAGAGCTGAGACTACATTTGGAATTAGACTCTTACTGGGGGAAGAAAAAAAAAAAAAGGAAAGAAAAAAACCCCAGACTCTGATCACTCAATTTTTCCCCATTATCCAGGAGGCATGAACATCACGGCATTTGCGCTCAGCTGCTTCTCCAGCTGCTTACGTACCAAAGCCGAGGGGCTGTCCGCCGATCCGAACCATCTTCCAGAGTTCTCCAGATGCACTCGTAAACAACAAGTTATTAGGAAACCTGCAAAAAATTATGAAAGGATGCCGTTACAAGTGGTCACACCTCCACTGCTTGCTGCTTCATTGGGCACTTCCATGCCTATATCTCCACGCTGCTTGGAACAGACAAGGTGCCGCAAGAAGTGAACATGACCGGAAATGAGGTGACCAACATGGATTTGGCTGTCTTTTCCCCTTATGCATTTCTACTGAAAACACTGCACGTACACGTTGGAAGCCAAGTTAGGGCTGTGCCAGGAAGAGAGACAGAAAGGGCCTTTCTGAAAGATCCTGTGTTTTGATGATGCGAAACTAGAAATCAATCAGTTCACGGACCCCAGGAGACGCGTGCTTTGGAACCACGGGGGGGAGAAGCTGCTTCCCCCATCTCTTTGTCTTAGATGTTGCGATGGCCAGGACCAGAAGAGCAACTTATAACAAAGAGAAATCTGCTTTTTGAAGATATCTGAAATAGCTTATGGAGCAGTTTTCTGTCTGTCTGGAGTATAACCCGCAAGATTTCTGTCTAGCTTTTTATACTCATCTTCAGACAGCATGAACTTTAAAGAGCAGAACTCCAAATTATAATGGCAGATGTAGCTGATTTTGCTTAGAGTCAGTAAAAATTAACGAACGTCACAAGGTAGAATTAACATAGTGGGCTGAACTTAGGTGGGGGCATGTTAATCTCAGATCCCAAAGTGATGTGGTGTGATTTGCTTATTGGCTAACCCAAGCTTGGGCAGTAACTTGTTATAATGATTTCTAACACCTTTTAACCCCATAGGATAAAGTAACACTATAAATGGCTGTATAACCAAAAAAATTAGCATAAACAGGATATAAAAGAACATGCACATTAAGTAACCCTCAGGGAAGGATGGAGCAGAAGGGTCATTGCTGTCCCATGCCCCACAGATCTCTCTTACTCCCTGTGACAGCAAGGACCAGATCCTGACCGAGGGACTTTCCCTCCGGTTGTCCCTCTGACAGCGTGAATTGGGGACGCCTGACTTCGCTGAATCAACTTGACGAGTATCTTCTAACTGAGGGACTACTGATAAGTTGCTAACCAAGTGGGAACTCTTGCATAATTTCTTTGTCTGTTCTATTATCACTGTCAATTTTAACTGGTATTGTTATGCTATCTGTGTATTAGCTTAAACTTTTTACTCACTGTGGTATGTGTAAACTATAATTTTTGTTGTTATACGTAAAATTTATTCTTTTTTTAAAAGTAAAACTTGTCATTGCTTTCCTTCCCAACATCACCTCCTCGATCCCGAACCAAAAAGCCCAGTGGCTAATAAAGTTGCACTGCTCAGTGAGTCTGCAACTAAACTGATATACTCACAGTGCCCAGCTGGCCTGTGACAAGATGTTTACGTGGCTACCATTGCAGCAGCATCTGACCACTTCACAGTCTTCCACTGGTTTATTCTCACAATGTCCCTGTCAGGCAGGGCAATGCTATTATTATGCCCATTTTACACATGGGAAACCGAGGCCCAGAGAGGTTAAGTGATTTGTCCAAAGTCACTCGGGCAGTCTGAGCTTGAGTAAGGAACTGACCATCAGTCCTAACTGCAATTTAGATCATCCTTCCCATTTCCCGGACCTTGATCCCACAAACCAGAGGGGCTGCTTAGTCAAAGGAAGCTAAAGGAGCTTGCAAAACCAGGTCTTAAGATGGTTAACAAACACTTTGCATACCGCAAATTGCACCTGGACACAACTTCCCATATGGTCTCTAGCCCCTCAGAGAAAAGTGCACTCCAATCCATGAGACAACACTGAACACAAAAGTTCAGAATAATATTTTCCCACCTGACTGTTTGCTGGGCCTGTCAAACAGTGTCGTGAGCTCCTGCACCACTGGGCACAAGTCATCGCATCACTGTCCCAGTGAAATGTAGACCAAGGGAGTGCCGCGCGGATATGAAGCCCCTACTCTGCTCTCGTTCTTTGGAGAATTTACCCACAAGATTTTCAAGGTTTTCTTGTTCCCAAACTGAAGGGTAAGCTTTTCTTAAGTTCCTAGCCAATAAGCTCCACGGTCATTCTCAGATGGCTCGGGCACTTGGGAGTCCAGGTCTCGCTGACTTTTAATGGGACTGGAGCATTCAAGTCTTTTTTGAAAATGGGGACCGAGATACTCCTGAAAAGTTGACTCGTGCTTTGCTGGGGTCCCACCCCATGCTGAAGCCAGTCATGAAGCCTCACCTCTGCTGTGTCTGTACATCCATCACCAAGGAGATGTAACCCTCAATGAGAGAGAAGGAGAAAAAGCGAATGTGTCCAGAGTCTTCGCTTCCCACCACTGAGTCTTTTACTCTGAAAAACAATAACACAACAGAGTTACCCACAGCCCAATGGATAATGGACATCCCAACCCTTCAGAGAAGACACAGCCATTGAAACCAGATGACTCAGTGCCCCTATTTTTCTGAGAGAGCGCGAGTTCCACCTAGTTATGTCCTTTCTCCTTTTTGTTTTTTGCAAGCATTTTATACAGCCTAATGCCCTTGCTCCTTCCAGAGGAAAAGGTTTTATTTCATCATGCTGGTCTGGAGAAAAAGTCTTTTTCCCCAAAGTCTAGCTGTTCCCTGGATTGCCCCACTTTTGCAGAGGTCCAGTGCCATCCAAGCCTGGCTTACAAAACTCGTTGCGATGTGATGCCAGCGTATTGCAATGCGCCCATGCCATCTTCTGGCAGGAACCGGCATTGCTAGGCTGCTGCTTAAAGGCTGTATTACTACTTTGCAAGCCCAGCTAAATAGGAAGCGGACATCTCTTAATGGGGATTGGGCACCCTAAACTCTAATGCGGTGGTTTTTTCACTTGCGGACCCCCTAAAATATTTTAAATAGAGGTGCGGATGCCTTTGAATTGCAAGTGTAGGTATTCACATACTTTTGATTGATCATAATCATCTTTCACAGACCCCTCTGAGCTCGCAGGCGCCCAGGAGTCCGTGGACCACAAGCTGAAAACCACTGCTCTAACGCAGCTTTGAAGATGTCGGCCCAAGGATGCATCCCAGAAGCAGCCCAGCAGCATTATACTGCATGAGCCCAGCCCTGGATTCTTGCCTTTAAGACGGTGACACATTTTTGCATCCTTAAAATCCAGGTGTACCCAGAAACAGCAGTGCGCGTTGCTTTGCCAGCTTTAACGTACCCATTGGAGTAGAACATGACATCCATTAGGAGCGTCGCGACAGTGGGAAGGGTATCTGGATCCAGGCTGGTGACACAGAACATGTTACTCGGACTGGAAAGGGGATGAATGACGGGCCTCTGAACTGAAAGAGATACACAAAGCGTAAAGCCTATCTGGTATCAGGTTCACAAGCCACCCCATAACTCTTTTATCCATGCAACTCCAATAGCCACAGACCAGAGTGGCCACCTTTGTAAGGTCAACTGGAGGAAGACAGAGCTTTCTTGGGGCCAGGCTCTTTCCTCTGGAGTTTGGTTCAAGTAGAGATCAGGCTAGGCCTGAGTTTTTGACTCGTTAAGGCCCAGTGACATCCACTCTTGATAGGAAGGGTTCCTCAAGTAACTGGATAGCAGGGAGGCCCTGGCCAGTTTTGTTTAGGAAGCCACTGAGTGGGAGTGGGAGAAAGAAAAGAGCCTCTCGGCCTTGACTATTCCTCTTCGAAACTGGCACATAGTGCCTACATGTGAGCACACTGGAAATAACACCACCCGCCATCACCACGGCCACTCCTAGTCAAATTATCCCTCTTGTGCTGGCTGGCCCACACTGAGATGTGCTGAAGTGCCCCACCACTAACAGAGGACAGACTGCCATGCTTTGTGAGTGTGGCTTCACCCTGAATAAGACACGAAGGCACGCAGCGTATTCAGTGGGGTAGACTGGAAACCTCTCAAAGTCAGGATCATCTTTATTAGCATAACGTGGCCTCGCCCCAGCTTGCTACTAACACACAAATATTAAATAACAGTGATATTTTTCATGGGCTAGTCACTGCAGTCCCCAGGAAGTGTTCAAGTAAGCTTAGAAATGCATTAGCGTCTATGCAGAGATGAGAAATGCGTCGTTTATGCTAGAAATGTGAGTCCAACATCACGGCTCTACCCTTCCCCAAGGGCCTTTCTGGCTTTTTTTTGTCTTGCTAATTCTGTCTCTCTGGATACCTACAGGTAGAAGAAGAGCAGTGTTGCACAGCAGGCTCCCGAGTGCCAAGGCCCAGTTCAGCAAAGCACACTCAGTTCTCACTGACATTAATGGCATCTGCTTATGTGCTTCTCCAAAGAGAGGCAGACTCAAGCACGGGCTGAAACAGGGCTTACACGCATGACAGAGAGTGATTGCTCAACAAAAAGTTTGGGGAACAGAGTTACGACGCGCCCTCCCCTCCACTGTAACCACAGAGACTTGATTCCCTACCGCAGCACCGAGCAGGGATGGCCAGTGCAGGTCCTCACCCAATTTTGGCTTGACAAATCCGTTCGTTATCCCGAGGTTGTCAGCAGCCACCGTCTCCCCATTCACTACCCTGAGGATGGTGAACTCGGTGGCCAACGTGTGCATCACGAAGGGCAGGTCTCGCTCGCGTACCTGAGAACGATGACAGAAATCACTTGGGACAACGTGCTCCCTACACAGCAGATGAGATCAGGGGGACGTTAGGTGTTGCTAAGGGATGCCTGTCATTTAAGCTCGCAGTGGCAGATGCCCAGGGACAGTTACCACTTCGATGGAGGCTTGGTGAATAGTTTGATCATCTCGGTCCAGTTACCAACCTGCCTGCCTCCAACAGGCTTAGAGTCATCACAAAGACTCCAACGGTGAAACGAATGCGTTTCAATCACCGCATGCCAGCAACGCGGCCCCGCAAAACTCTCCTCTGTTGGGGTATAAGCTGCTCTCATCACCTTATTTCCTCTTACCAGGATGAAATCTGTCTGATAGGTGGACAGCATAAACACTGAGATGTTTTGGTCAGCCAGCGGCGCTATGACTGACTTGGCAATCTTAGTCACACCGATGGGCTGGGAGCTAGAGAAGCTTCCTCCTCCAGAAACCACGTTGAGGGCCAGCCAGGTAGCATCTGCCACGCTCAGGTGCTCTGACGATGGGAGCTCTGAAAAGAGATGAAGGAAAAAGTATAAGCAAGTCGCAGGGCCGGGGAACCCCGGAGCTGCCTAGATCAGGACACGCAACAAAACCCCTGGACCACCGCAAGAGACTTCTAATCCACGAACGGGTCTCAAGACTAGAGGTACACTCAGCAACCTCTGTAATCCAAGAACATATGATTTCAAGATTTTGGTCAGGCTGTTACAGAAACAAGAGTGTGTGTGGCAGAAGGCAGTCTGCGCCTGCCACTTTAAGGACTGAAGCCAAGCAGCCAGAGTAAGGCAGCCATTTTAGATTCAGGGCTGCCTATATAAGCAGGGCACGTTTGCTGCTGCTGGCAGGGGGCAGACAACATCATGTGGCTGTGAAGCTTTGTGAAACACACTGGAGGTAAGGGAGAAGCTGTAAGGGATGGTCAGGAGGCTCCTGGACCTGAAACGGCACCCTGCTGGGAGTGGGTGGCTTGGTGGGGCTCTCAGAGCATCGGGGCAAGAAGTGGGCGGTCTTTTGTTTAATGAACATCAATGAATTAATTATCATCAAGGCATGGCAGGTGAGAAGGTGGACGGTTAGCCCAGAAACAGGTGGGCGGGCCACAGGGAAATTGGACCCGAGAAGGCCCCCTGGTACAGTCTGCTATGAAGTTCAGAGGCATTTTTATCATCATTTGCATTGTGGCGGCCTAAACCCAAGTCAGAGCCCACTGGGAACTGTACAAGCATATTTTAGAGGTGAGTGCCTACTCCAAATGCTAGGGAGGGGGTGTAGTGCAGAACAGCACCCCCTGTCTGTTGCTGCAAACCAGCCCTATTAAAAGTCTGCTCGATCCAATCCGTACCCCTTCCCCACTGAATACTAAGAGGAGTCCCTGAGCTTCCCATCAGAATCACAGGCAGCAGGAAATGTGGTAGAAAGGATGATGAGGCCACTGCGCTTTGGGAGGGGAACCCTTGTGGAAGGCTGCTCATCCAGGCACAGGCACAGCAAACGCAATGGCATAGCAAAAACAAGATGGCAAGATCCATCTACCCTCATGGAAAGTCAAATCACGCTGCACCGGCACTGACTCGCCCTGCACGGATTGCTTCCCTATAAGACTGTCCAGGGCAGGATCTAATCCTTGTACCAGACAACCGAGCGCCTGCCCAAGCACTGCAAACAGCCAGAATCACAAAGTGCATGGTATAAAGAAACCATCATTTTTAATCCTTTTGCTGCTGCCCAAGTCTTAGCAGCTCCTGTCTGACATTAGCAATACGTGCCATGTTGCTCTCTCTATTTTCTTCATAGGAAGACCATCTGACAGAACAGGTGTCTCCCCCTATATGTTTTCAACATGAAATTCAGAGTGGAAAGCAGGGAGCTTGCTCCTGTGGTGTCACTCAAGGCTGGGAACCTGGACATATGAGCTCCATTTCCAACCTGTTAATGACAAGAGGTGACCGTGGGCAATTCCCCAAATCTGTCTGTGCCTTGACTACCCCTTCCATAAAGGAAGATAACTTCTATGTACCATCTTCGTGGGAGGACCTTAGCTTTGCTATGATATATTAAAAACCTTTGGGCGCCCCCCTATACATTACATTTATGCCACAACTAATTTAAGGTGCAAAAACATGGCAAACCCGCCATAAAAATGTTCCATATATAATGTAGAACATTTTTACAGCTGGTTTGTTTGGCGCCTTAAATTGAACATGTGGCATGTCTGGGGCTGCCCCAGGGTCAGTGTCAACACTCAGCTGGTTGTCAGCACCAGCCCACAGGGCAGCCCCAATTCTCCAAATGGGCCCAGGGCTGCCATGTAGACCACTGGCACGGGGAGCCAAGGAGCTCCTCTTTCACCTACTCTGTACCCAAATTCCCCCAGCAACTCACAGCTCCCTCAGCTGTCGGGCATAGGGGTCAGAAGCTCCCAGCAGAGGGAACTGAAGAGCTTCCCCTGCTGGTGACTTTAAACCCCGTGCCTGCTCCACATGCGTGGTTGTTGATGATTGTTGGGATCTAGGTCAGATCTCACGGCACACTTAAATTAAAGTGTGCAGGGGCCTTTGTGATCTGTGGATAGACAGAAGAAGGAATGAACCTGCAAAGGATACAGACAGGGATGGTGCATTGGGAGGCCTCAGTGGGAAGCCTTGAACTTACATTCCCAGATGACCTTTCCCTCAAGGGTGACAGAGGCCGATGCACCATTTACATTTGCAATTACTGTAAAGTGTTTATTATGTGTGTTTAATTGGATTTAACCAACCCTGCGAAGCATGCCTATGGCCATTTTGTTTGCTTAAGTAACCAGTGTCTCGTAATTCAATTAACATTAAAAAAAAGGAGAGAGGGAGAGAGATGTGTATGGAAAGTGACTAAATTACCACTTCTGGACACTGTTTCCATTAGGCAGCCAGATGGAAAAGTACAAACCAAATTTTAATGAAACAAACACAGACTGGAGGCTCAACAATTCCATCTAAATAGCATCAAATAAGCTGCGTGGGAAGGTGCCTTGCCCAGGGAGCTGTAAAATGTGCTAAGTACAAAGAATGCTGGAGACACCAAACGTAACGTTAACGCAGGCTCAACGAGGCAGAATAAGCAAATAAATAAAAGGCAAAAGAAGGTTGTGCTTGTGTTTCACCAGCAACCCGCCAACGGGAAGCCGGCAAACAACCAGGCCTATCCTTGTATCTCCCATCACAGGAGTGGGGATGGATGGAGAAACCAAAGTGGTGCCCCCTCCCCTCCAGGTGGAATGGCCCAACCAAACCTTTTTTCTTAGAGAAAGGTACAGCTCTAGGAGCCTTACATGTTCAGATGAGAAAAGCATTTTTGAAGCTTCTAAGCTTGCAAAAATAGCATGGAAACCCTATGATAATAAGAGACTCGGATTTCCCAAGCCCAACTAAGAAAACAGCCTCTCCCACTGCTCTCAAACAGACCAAGGACTCGCAGAGATGTCAGAAAGTTGGGGTTCGGCTTTCCTTTTACAATGAAGCTTATGATATTGTTTGATTTTTAGTTCAAATTTTAGGTCAAGGTCTTCAGAGTATAGTATTGTACAGGACACTCTCCCAGGGCAGAGCTCTGCCTTTCCATTCAGCTGCCCATGTCCCTCACGTGGGGCGAACGGATATTGTGTGGGCTACACAGTCACCACGGCCAGCAGGGACAGGCCACAGAATTTGTGCCATCGCTTTGATTCATATTAAGCATATGGGTGTAGAAATTAATAGGTTCACAAGGGCCACACAGGCCTAAGCAAGAACATTTAAGCTCCAGTGTGATGTCACGGGCCTCTGGCTTTCTTGGAAGAACTAGCTATTGGGTACCGCTGGGGTCAAAATGAAAGGCAAAACTTGGTGAGTTCTTAACTGAGAGCCTCACTGGATTTTCTGCCATCTACAACAGATAGATTCGACACCACAGGCAACTGCTTCGGTAGGAAAAATGCGCTAGAGGAGCACCAAGCACTGGATAAACCCAATCAAGCAATGAGCCAACTCTGGCAGACCAGCTTGGATTCACTTGCTTCAACACACCTCTTCAGAAACCGAACAATACTCTTCCAAGATTTATCTGTAATCACCTCAGATGACTCTTAGACAAAACTGAATTGACAACTCTTGCTCAAGATTACAAGTGACAATGAGGAGCGGGACAATGTGGTCTCCAGTCCAGATGAGGAGACGAGATGCTGGCTCACCGAATGGTCAGAAAACATCTGGATCATGCTCTAGTTCCAGCAACAGCACTGGAATCCAGGCAAAACGGTGTGAGAAAATGAACAAATGTCATAGCCATTTTTTCCTGTACTCATTTCAACTTTGCTCAAGCCATCTAGAAAAGGGTTACAATGAAGGGTCCGTAAGAATAGCTGGAAAATGAGTAGCTTTATATCAGAGATAGGCAGCGTTTGCCTACACAGATAACTGGATCAGTGCTGCATCAAGTGTTGCCAAATAGGAAAATATGCCCTTTCTCAAGGAGGATAAATTGTGAGCTGGTTCACACAGAGGCAGTTTCAACCCTGCTACAATTAGATACCTACTTGAGGACTCTAATTGCCTTCCTAGTGAAAATGGACACGTGTGACATTTGCTCTGGTGAATGAAAAGAAGCAAAGATGTGTTTATTTTTGGATTGTTTCCTTGGGTTATTACACTCGCTCAGGGGTGAGTAATTATTTCATCTGGAGGGCCGCTTAATGAGTTTTGGGGACCCGTTGAGGGCCACATCTCACCTCTCCTCTTCTCTCCCGTCTCATCTCATCTCATCTCTCTCTCATTTCTTCTGTCTCCCTTCCCTTCCCTTCCATCCCCTCCTCTCTGTGTCTCTCTCCCCCCTTCTCTCCCGAACCCGGATGGAGCTGTAGTTCACCCTGAAGCTCAGCTGTGGACCCAGGTAAAGACTTAGAGCCTGATGCAGAACCTGCCGGCAGTGTCCACAGCGGATGCTGCCACCCACCCAGCATGGCACAAGCTCCTGGCTGGGTCCACAGCGGATGCTGCCACCCACCCAGCATGGCACAAGCTCCTGGCTGGGTCCACACCGGATGCTGATGGCAGGTACTGGGTCGGGGCTCTGGGTGGGAGCTTCTGATGCTGCTGGGTGGGAGCAGTCCCGCCTGCCTCCCCCCGTCTAGCACCACGTGACGGCTGGAGCTGCCAGCTCTCCGCAGGCCAGATCCAATTAGTTGGTGGCCATTCACCCGTGGGCTGGACTGAATCTGTTGGCAGGCCGGGACCGGCCCATGGGCCGTATTTTGCACACCCCTGTACTAGCTCATCTCAGAGGCGCCTATTTTAATTCAGCGCACAGCTGTTTTTTCATTAGAGCAATACATTGCAGGTAGCATGTTATTCATCGATTGAACGGCACTCACTATTAATCGACTGCTCAAGATTCTTCACCTTACGGTTTAATGTTCATTTGCAGGGCTGCCAGCTCCAGAAATCATCAGAAATCATGTTTGCAAATAGTAAGAGTCATATTTCTTTCTTTTTGTTTGCTTTCTGGCTTTTCAGCCTGCAGAGCACCCTTGTCTGACTTTTTCAGACTTCCCTCTGCCAACATAGTGGGATAGAGCTTTACTCTTTTCTTTTGTAAGGGGAGCTAAAATTCATGTGCACCATCACTGAAAATTGCAAGACGCATTATAAAAAAAATCATGAGTTGTCAAGGCAGCATTTGTGCCGTCCCAAGTTTCATGTTCGAAGCGCAGCTGTTTTTCTTTTTTAAAGCGATTGTTATAAACGGGTTCGTTTTTTTTCAAGGGAGCTTTTCACTGGTCTCCCATTTTCAATCCTGTCTCACAATGACGCCACATGTTATTGTGGGCCAAAAGGCTGGTCCAAAGCCTGTGGGGTTGGGGAGCCATTGGAAGGACTGCACTGGAGAGCAAAACTTGGTAAATGGATTAGGATGAGCAATAGGGGAAAACTGCATTGTGACTGTGATGTTAAGAAAGGGAGCACTCTGATTCTCCCCTGGCCTGGAAACGAAACAAAAGTGGATCTGATGGGGGTTTCTGTATAGTACTCAGACATCCAAAAAGACCTCGCTGCCTAGATCGCTATACTAAGCCTTTCCAATTCAAGTAATGTGGCAGCTACGCTGCATGATGCAGCGTAGCAAAGCCAGAACAGCGGGCAAGGACAAGCAATATCAACCCACCAGCAATGCTCCGCAGGGATTTCTGCAGGGCAGCAGAGCAACATCAGGGATTTTACAATTCAAATCATAACCTTTCAGAGGATGCAAATACCTTTCCTTCCTGCCCTTCTGAAACAACGAGAAAAAAGCCTGCTGGCCTCTTGCTTAGCAGTTGTGGAGCAAAGGCATTTTTGTTGCCACACAAACTATAAACAAACACAGTAGGCAATTTCTAGGAATCGACTCGATGCAAAATGGTTGCTAGGCAGAAAAGTCCCTGGCTTCAGTTGGATTTGAGTACCATATTTAGCTCCCGCGCTGAGCGACTTATCCGAACACAATAGCTCAAATGGATAAAAGGACTTAATTTAGCCTAGCGCTGGGAAACAAGGTGGTTTGTCCAAAGTTACAGTGTCCATGCCTGAAGAAAGAAGAAGGGAATTAAACTCTCCCCACGTCCTGCCCAACTAAAAATCGCCTAACGTCCCAAACCCAGTCCTGTCTGTCCTCAATTTCAGCACGAGCTCCTTCCAAGACAAGATTTTTCTGTTCCCTTGCTATGTGTCGGCTTTCACATGAACAGGCAGCTTCTGCAATTTTCTCCATTAAGGCTAAACACAAAAGCAATCTCCCTTTACGCTGCCTGTTTGGTCAGCTGTCACCCTCGCTTCTCTTCAAATGGCAGCAGAGGAGGCAGTGTGCGTCATAATCAATTCGGGCGCGCTTCAAGTGTGAGCTACGGGTGTGAAGGGCCCTCTCACTGTTCGAGTAACACGGCCTTCAAAACCCCTTTTCTACGTGGCATTATGTACTCCGCTTGGATCTCGCAAACACCGACATAAGGCCGAATAGCCACGTGCTGGTGGCACTTAGCAGGAAAGGAGTGATGCATCTCTCCTACTGGTTCGCTAGAAATTTTTAAAGTACTCAGAAGTGACCCTGACGAGCACTGTTTGCAAATGAGATGCAGGTTTCTCAAGGGTCGTGGTCAAACGTGCACTTCCGTTTCTGCTCCACCCCACTCTGTATCATTTAAAGTCATTCCTGGGGCTGCTTTAGTCGCGTCACACCACGCATGTATTTGGCACGAAGACTCGAACTTTAAATCCGCGTGCTTGTGCTTTTAGTACTTTCTTACGTCAGCGCAACGAAAACTGATTGTTTCTTCCCAGCTTCCCTTGTCTTCCTCAAGCAAGCTATGAAATCTGGAGCCTCAGTTATCTATCATAATAAGTGTAGGTACTCCAATTAACAGAACATTGTTTTCAGTGCCGTAAGCAAGTGGGGGGCAAGTGGGGTGACTGCCCCGGGTGTTGAAGTTAAGGGGCGCCAACAGGCACTGCCCAGCTGGGCCAAGGCATGGGATGGAGCCACGAGTGGCTCGTTTGCCCCGGGGGGGGGGGGGCAGAGGGATGGAGGGGGGCGGCTTGTGCTGTCACGTGCACGCCTGGCAGTGTAGGCACCCTGGATCTGTGTGTAGGGTGAGGGCTTGCCCCAGGCGCCAAACTTCCTTGCTACGGTACTGATTGCTCTGTTCAGAAAGGCCTGCTCTGAAAAGTATGCACATGCCGTATTAGGGTTGCCTGTACCGCTTCAGTTCAGCTCCCTTGTGCCCATGCATTTTGAAGCATTTGATCATTAAATTGGAGACTTTTTTTTTTCCAGGGTGGACCTTGGCTAGGGTAGAATCATATTTGGGAAGCAAAGGAGACTTGTCTTTATTGGAGGGTGCACATAGACCGAAGTGGGAAATTGCAGGAAAACAAAGGATAGTCTTCTGGTACACAGAGCTGAATGTTACCCTGGGAAACTGGATTTAATCTCTGCCTCTACCAGGCTAGTCAAAACACTAAAATCTTCATAGATGATCCCTCGTTGTTCATACCTCATTTTCTGGGTTCTCGCCTCAAGACCCTAAGATGCTCTAAGCACTTGGACGTGCAAATGAAGTCAACAGGAGCTCTGCTTAAGTCAGTGGTTCTCAACTTTTTCGACTCAAGGCACCTCTTCTTAGACTCAAGGCATCCCTCCAAAAATGTCAGATCTTACTTTTCATTCATTTTTGTCACACTGGAAAAATAAGAGCAATTCTTTTGTTGCAAAGAACTCAGGAAGACCGTACCATGGTATGCATGGTTTTGCCATTGTGGACTCCTATTTTAAATCTCTGGGTTTATCTGGTGGATCATGCGTAGCAGGTGTTTGCACACCTAACAGTGCTAATATTGTGCAGCACCCCATGGCACCTGGTTGAGAAGTACTGTACTAAGTTGTAAAGAATACTAAATAGTCTAATATAGTCTCAAATCAGGCACCTACAGTACTTTTGGCTCCAGTTCCCTTTCCTTTGGAAAATATGATGTTTTTTGTTTTGTTCTCAAAATATATGCACTGTTTTGGCTGGATTTTTATTATTTTAAACACTCAGCCTAAGGAGATGCCCAACCTGGGGAATTTCTGCCCAAAGAGTTAGTTTGGCAAACACATTTAACTAAATGCAGGGTCTCCTGGGAGTGAGTTCTGGGCAACCTTAATAAGTGATGCTGCAGCTCTGCCTTTACTTTCTTCCTGACAGTTCCTCTTGTGGGACATGCGTTTTCATTCATATGGCACCAAGTTATTAGAGCAACATAATGGCTCTTGTGTTGGAGCCACATCTCCTAATTCCACAAAGACCAACAGCTAGGATGGAGTATGAAACACATGATCATGGGTCCATAAAAGGGGAAGGTTTATTTTCTTTACAGTAAGGGATAACACGTAGGAGAAGCTTGTTAAGAATGATCCTTTGCCAAGCTGCTTGGTTGCATATTCTGGGTTTTTATGTATACATTATATACCTCTTAGCATAAAAAGGTTCAGGTCCACATTACAGAAAACAGCATCACTTACTTTTAACACTAGGTGTTCCCCGTACATTTTTCAAGTAAACGGTGTCTTGGACATATGCCCCAGTTGTTGTTCCAAGGTTTTATATGCTCGGGATTAACTTAAACCTAAAAGGCTAGTGGAGGTCCTACATTAAAATGAATGAATCTACCAAGGGTAATTTTCTCTTGCTTTGCCAACAAGTTCAATTCAAACTGCTTCCTGCCTAATGACGAGTTTCAATTTCATGCCATATGTGTGAATCCTACAAATTATATATGCCGGGAATTGCACTTAGTGACCCCGAGTTACCAAGTTCATCTGACTGCAAGAGCCCTTATTATTCACAAAGGCCGGAGTTATTTGACACGTCACTTGAGAGAATCATACCCGCGCCATCAATCCCACCTTTCCTTTATGAAACCTGGGAGACTTAAAAGAACTTTTTTCTGAGGCTACGTTGCTCACTCAAGCAACGCTTGGCCAGTCCGAGAGAAGCATTTTGGAGCAAATGTTACCAAGCGGCTTAATGAAGAGTTTTAAGCCACCGAGAGGGTTGTTGGAAGAGCTGTGCTGGCATGCTGACTAGCCCTAAACGCACCCCTGGAGAGAGGAAAGGACTTGGTCATCTTCCCATGACAATTTTTAGCTATCCAAGCAACTAAAACACTTCTGTGGTATGTTTGGACAAATAAAACCAAAACACCTTTCACTGAAAGAACAACCTTTCCTCAACCAGCCCTACCGACTGTAGCAGAAGCTACACCCTCTTATGCAGGAGCTCAGGTCAACCAGAGGTATCTAGAGAGGTGTTAATAAAAGGCTCGATATGGTGTGTGCTTGATGTAGCTCATTCTCTATGGGAGGGTGAATCTCCGCTTTCTGAAGAAGGTTGGTAACAGAAGCATTATGTCTAGAGACTTAATAGGAGGAGGTTGCCCTTCCCTTGACCGTTTCTGCTACAGATGAAATTCTTCTGTTTGGTGCAAAGTTGCCCATGTCTAAGGGGAGCACAGCTCCCCTCTCTGCTGCTTGCTTCCTTTTGGCCTATCCAGGAAGACGCAGCCTCCATCTTCCAGCAGACTCTCAGCAGAGGTTCCCATTTCCCAGTTGTCTCTTTAAATCGGGGACAGGCAATTATTTTGTGTGGAGGGCCACTTCCTGAGTTTTGGCAAGCCATTGAGGGCCACGTGATGGGCAGCCAGGGGCAAATCAATATTAATTTTCTCAATTTTTTAGGGGCCCCGCAGGCCGCATAGCATAGTCTGGCGGGCTGCATCTGGCCCGCGGGCCGCATTTTGCCCACCCCTGGTTTAAATGAATACACAGGGCATGGACTGGCTTCCCCACTGAAGGCTTTGCTAACTGGGTCATCAGAGGATGCGAAAAGTATGATGTATGTACACTGGCTGGGCAGGGGCTTCTTAAAAGGTGTCTTGCTGCTCAGCACATCTTCAGTAACATTTGTACAGAGCAGGGGTGACACCATGTGGCCGCTTGATTTATTTATGTCTCCGGAGTCGCCTGTTTGTCCCAGTCCCTGTTTCCCAATTAGGGGTGCTGAGTGGAATTTGGGCTGGTTCCAGCAACCCAATGAGTGTGGCACGGCTCTGGGACTGGAGAGACGAACCAGAGACTTTGACCCGTTCTAAACTATTCAGCTCTATGAAAAACACATTAACTGAACATACCAAGAAGTATTCTCCTGATGAGGACCTAGATGGGGGCAGCTGTATACCCTGGACACTATTACTGCAGCATCCAAAAGCATGGCACAGACAGCAGCCAGCAAAGGCTGTCCACACCTTTCTCAGACTAAGGGGTGAGGTTAGGACTACTCTCATATCCATATCTAGTGCCATCTCCCTGCCCACAAAACAGAGTACAAATACTAGGAGTTGCCTTTTTTGGAAAGTTACCTCTTTATTTCAGCAGTCCTAGGGTTTGCACCCTTTTAAAATGACCATAGGCAAGACAACAGAAACAACCATAAACCCTTCCAATGCCAAAACTGAGCTAGGATCAGCAAGCACCTTCTTTTATAAATGACCTTTCAACTTATTGAGCACAAACTCCACTGGTCGGGGACCTTCTTATAAAAGTGAATGATAAAGGCCCTGCAGGCTGTTACAGACCCACCCTGGTGACTTTTAATGCTGTTGGCCACTGGACCAGCGCACGCACAGGTGGTAGTAGATGGGTATCCACTTAAGAGTGCAAGCTTCTTGTAGCAGTAAAAGCCACCATCTGCAACCAGATAGGGTGCACAATCTAATCCACCATCTGCCTTAAAATAGGAGGAAGGTAGTGGCAGCAATATCTCACGGAGATGTGCTGAATTCTACACCTGACTTCCACCCCGTGACAGGCAAGAGCTTGGATTTGGTGACTGTCAGGCCATGCTACAAAAAGCACATGTTCTTTCCGGTTTTTACAGGGAAGAGAACTGCTGCGAACAAAAGGTGAGTATGGCTTGGCCTGAAAAAGAAACAAATTGAAGAGCTTTGGATGAAAGCTGGCATACAAACTATGGCTGAAGAAATAAAAGATGGCTGGGCTATATATATATATAGACTGAAGGATGCTGCCTTGGCAAATGTAACTTTAAGGTGGAATCCAACATGGAAAAGAAAAAAAAAAAAAGCAAGACCCAAGAAAACATGGAACGTACAAAATATAGAAAGAAGGGAAAGGAAAAGGCTCCAGCTCCATCGTATCAGCCCCTAACTGCATCCGATGAAATGCTCGTCCAGACTTTCTTCACTTCAGGTGTGAACAGGATGGGCAGAGCATAAGATAGCAGAATTTGGTGCAGATTTTGGGGACGCACAGAGTTGTTTTTCAATATGCATACGCTACCCTGGGCAATGGATGGGCATTCCACTGAGCTAACATGTTTCATACATCACATATACACGTGCACATGCATGGATCACTCCCTCTCCTTAAGCTGCATAATACAACTTCATGAATTTGAAAAACAAGACAAAGGTAAAAAATAGGGGTGCACCAATAAAGAATTTTTTGGCTGATACCAATGTCTGATTTTTAACCAGCCATATCTGCTGTTACTGACCTGACTGCCAATATGCAGCCCAGCAGCTTGGAGAGCAGCGTCTGGCAGATAAGTCTGTGGGGGGTAAGGGGTGTGAGGGGCAGACAGAGATGCCCACAATGAGGGAGGGAGTGGGGCAGGGTGGGATGAGGGCAGGCTGCCCGCAGCATCCTCTTCCTGGTGGGGTGGCTGGGTCAGGGCTGTGCTGGGAGACGGGGTTATGGGGTAGGCTACAGCCATCCCAAAATTTGCTGTAGCTTCCCTGTGGCCACCCACCCCATGCTGCTGCTGCTCACCCCACCCCCGCCCGCCCTGAGTGCAGCCCCCTGCCAAGAAGAGCCCAGCACAGCCCCCAGCCCCAAGCATGAAGCCCGCCCTTGTCCCGTGCACAAATCTGGGGGTGGGGCACATGCCTCCCCTGCCTCCTCCAGGTTGCATGCAGCAGTGGGAGCCACCCCCATCCCTGTCCCCCCATGCCCCTGGACCAGCTGCCCACAGCTCCATCTGGCACCCCTCCCTGCCCCAGCCCCACTTTCTCCCTCACTGTGGGGGGCTGCGATCTGCCCCCCCACCAATGCCCCCTCCCCCGCCACAGACTTATTGGCTGGATGTTGCTCTCCAAGCTGCCAGGCTGTACTCCTGGCTGCGTGCACGCTGTGGCTGTGCACATGCACGCGGCGGCTGTGCACATGCACGCGGCATTTATCAGCCAACAAAAAGTCAATTGCTGATGATGTCAATTTTCCTTTTATCAGTGCTTCATACGATATGGACCGATGTATCGGTGCACCTCTAGTATAAAGGCACTTGCTCACCTAGACTGCAGGTCTTTAGCATTCATGTCAAGGGCACTATGGGTGGCTTTGGCAGCATTAGCATGCTTCCTAGGCTTTGCTGATGCTCCTCTTGCTGTTTTTTAATGATAATCTATATTTTTAGTGTAGGGCAGGTGCACTGCAGTAGCAGGGATGGGAAGGTGCCCATTTTTATAGAACACATACACTAGGGGAGAGAGCCAACATGGCAAGCAATTACCTGAACAATGGTCATATTTATCCATGCAGAAAGGGCTGGATCCTGTTTCAGGGAGGAGATCACACAAAATAGGCACTTACACTGGAACATGTAGAAACTTCACTACAGATATCCTTGCTTTGCGGTATCCTCTGTTCATCTCTGAAATACTGCTGGGACTTATGGTTACTCACTGAACTAAGACAAATACCAAGCACCTGCATTGCTAAAGTCACAGCAGCATTGAACACAGGGCCAGGAGACATCCCTCCCTAACCACAGATGTCTGAGCTTCTGCACGGCATGCTGGAAGTGGGTTCAGGGCATTGGCGGTTCAGGACTATATTGCATGCACATACACAGACCAGGTTTCTATGTCACCCTTGAAACCACAAAATGTCTGCAGCTCCTGCAGCCACGCTGCCTCTTGCTATCTTCTGCTACAACCCCGCAGGCAGGGCATTAAATTGGGACCCTATGTTCTATTCCTGGTTCTGCTCCTGGATCACCTCGGACAAGTCACTTCACCTCTCCATCCCAACATGACCCTACCAAGCTTTGGCTGGCTCATCTATTTACTTCATAAGGACACAAAAGTAGGGGCTGCCCCCTGCCCTGTTGTACATACAACAGTGAGCCTGGTGAAGCACCAATCTCAGTAGGGACCATCAGGTGATTTGGCAATACCATTAGTATTAGCAGCAGCAATGCAGTAGACAGAGCAGATGTCAGGTTAGCCATCGGGACAAGTAACACTGCAAGAGACCATCTCCAATTCTGATGTCTCCTTTCCATCTGGCTTCTGAAAAGCCACTTGGGGCAACAGACAGAATTAGCTGAGCCGCAGCCTGCTAATCCAGGACTAGGCCTCCGTTATGGTGAGGGTCCCCGTGCCCTTCCTTTCACCTTAAAGGCAGAAAAACAACAGCAGCTGCAGAAGTGCATGTGTGTGTGTGTGTGTGTGTGTGAGATACTCCTCTTCAATCTAAAACCAAAGTAAATGGCTCCTGGAGTCAACATCTGGAGTGCAGCTGGCTACCCTCTCATTAAGGAAAAGCCAGCATCTCCCAGAGGGAAGAGTCCATTTGCAATGTGAATAAGCTCCTCTCACAAGGAAGGTCTCTCCAGCCATGTCAGGCAAGATGCATTCTTTCTCCAGTCTCCAAGTCTTCCCTCCAACCCCTGCCCCAACTCCCGCATTTTAAACCTCAGGAGGAAAACTGCAGACATCCTTTTGATCTCCTGATGGAGGCTGGGACCCCCCAAACTGTAGTGCTATTTAACCCTCTGTGCTGATGGCTTTGTTCCTCCACAGACCTACAACCAGAGACTAATAGCAGTATCTGGGATAATTGATTTAACAGGTTTCCATGCACGGAGAATGTCATCACATGGCCACGTTGCTCACACAGTGAGGCCCAGCAAATGCACAAGTCTTCAAAAATTCCTGCAGGAGCAAGTCCCACCCTAGCAGTGATTTGCAGCAGATGTGATGAGTGGACCACAGATGCATCGAGCAGGGTATACCTCACACTCCCTACGGCTCCTGCACATTCAAACCACAGTTGGTCTAAATGGCCTCAGTTATGCATGATTTTTATTCTTTTCTGGAGGGTATACTGCTTAACAACTTCCTCCATAAATACGTGCTTACGTACAATACCATGTCACCAATTTGCATGCTTTGATGATGCCTACTGTTATTTAAGGTAGCATTGAAATGATGCTGAAACAAAGATGATCCAGAAAATATGAGAGGCAAGAGCATTTGTGAGTGATATCTTTTATTGGACCAATGCATGGTTGGGATAGGTTAGACCAGTGATTCTTAACTAGGGTGCCATGAGATCCTTTCAAGGGTGTTACAGGGTGCTACACAACGTTAGCACTGTTTAGCACAGGATACACCCAGAGATTTCAAACAGGACTTCACAGTGCTAAAACCGTTCTGACCTGTTGTGGTCTTTCTAAGCTTTTTGCCACAAAAGAATTACTTTATTTTTTTGTAATAAAAAAAAGGAGTGAAAACTAAGAGTTGGCACTTTCCCAGGGGTGTCTCGAGTCTAGAAAGATTGAGAACCACTCATTTGGACCACAGACACCAACTTTTATTTTTGCTGGGGGCGGGGAGGGACTTAAGATGATGTCCCCCACAGTGGCATGGCTGGAGCAGAGCCAAGCAGAGCCCAGGGGGGAGGGGGGCAGATGTGGGCTGCTCTCTGCAGGCTCAGGGCTCCCTGCCCTGCTGCCCTTTCCATGGGAGCTCTGGACCAGCCATGCTGCCATGTGGGGGACCCTGCCTGCCTGGCTGCAGTGGGGGGCACAACTCTACACTGCCACCCCCACTGCTGCTGGGCAGGCAGGGGGCACATTGCCATGGTGATGCGGCTGGCGCAGGGCTTCTAAGGGGAGGGCAGCAGGGTGGGGAGCCCCGAGGCTGAAGTGGGAAGCTTGCATCTGCCCCCACCCTATGCACAAATCTGGAGGGGCACATGCCCCCCCATGCTCCCCACCCCGGGAGTGCGCACAGCAGTAGGGAGCCACCCCTCTTCCCCCTGAACGAGTTGTCCGTGGCTCTATGTTGCTCCCCCTAGTGCCCCCAGAGCCCCTGCCCCACTCCCTCCCTCACTGTGGGGCCTCAATCTGTCACCCCCTCCCATAGACTCACCTACAGGCAGCTGGGGAAGCTGCTCTCCACCACTGCCTTGGGCATTACTCCTGGCTGTGTGCATATGTGTGTGTGCACACATGCACATGGTGCTCCCTGTGCCCTGCTCCCTGCAGCCCCTTGCAGGCTGGAACTCAGCCAGCGTGCAAGGGGAAACCCGCCGTTTCCCACGTTTTTCCACGGTGAATGGAAAACATGGATCCCTGCACGATACTGGGAATACAGGACAAACGTTGTCCCCGAATCATACAGCTCGGGACCGGGATCTGATGTTTCCATTTTGAGACTGTCCCATCCAATTAGGGATGGATGGCTACCCTATCCTCTTCCCAAAGGAGGCCTGGTACTTGCCTATGTTTTAAACAAGCTTTTGGTATATTGTACTCTTCCTCCAGTCTCTGGGAGAAAAGCAGGCACAGCAGAGCTAAAAAAAAACAGTTGGAGCAAAGGCTTGTGTAAAAATCCATATGTAAATAGAAGGGGAGATAAAAGAAAGTATCAGGTAACCAAAAGGCAAGCGAGATGTAGCAAAAACTTAATGAGTGGGGAGCAGGATCATGCAGGGAGGGTTGTTATCACCTGTATAGTAGCACGCCCCGACTCCGGGTCAGGTACTTCAGCCACTAGACAACACCCGCCCTCTGCCTTCAGTTATAACACTATGTGCTTGAAAGCTAGGATCAAAAGTCCATTTTCCTCCTTGTGTTTCAGCCATTCACAACAAGGCGCTGCAGCTAATTTTCCACACCAATCTCATTCCCTGGCACCTATGGTTTCAATTCTCGCTCCAAGTGCTCTGAGCTCCCCTGAGCCCTCTCATCTCAGCCTGGTCTGAAGCAGGGTCAGTTTTCTTTCTGGTGCAATCCCCGGGATGGTAGCAACGGCATCTGCAGGGATCACATCTGGGCCTAGAAACGTGACCCTACACTATTTAAGTTTAAGGATGAGGTTCACTGGCTTGGAGACATCTATTAAACAAAGCCCCATGCTAGGCCGACGTGCTCTCCAAGGCAAGCGTACGCCTTTTGAATTTCCAAAGTCTCAGCAGTTAACTCCCTGTATGCAACTTTGCACGTATAACATGCCAGGTGCTGTCAGACATTTCTACCACAGTCTTCTGTAACCCTACCTACAGGAGGGCTAGTGACATGGTGGTTACAACTCCAGCCCAAAATGAGGCACAGATATCGGCCCTGAAGTGCGATGCTCCAGGCAAAAGCCTATTTATTTGTGACACTTCATACTACGACTTCCAAGCAGATCGTCGTCTTTGACAGATCTATCTTCACAGCAGGAAGCGGTACGGTCATCGTCATGCTATAGACAGAAATATAGGGAAATGCAGACAGTTGAAGGGACTTCACATAGGAGCAAGAAATATTAACCAGGCACCCCTAGTCCAGGCTAGTACCCTAACTACTAGGCCATCCTTCCCTTCTGTGCAGCATGAGCACATGCCCAATGGGCTACAGTCACTACCACAGTAGCAACCTGGGGGTGAAATTACACACTACGCTTAGACCATACTAGAAAAGGGGAATGTTAAGCCGCGTTAAAGTTAGAACGGGATATACCGCATTACGAGTTAATACCGTTTCTCCTGTGCACAGCTCTGACTTGTCATCAGACAGCCGGGGAACAGGAACATGCCTAGGACCCAAGATACCTGGGCTCTTTCCCAGATGCTGGGAGTGCTGCATCCTGGGATGCTAGATGACTGCAAATAATGCTTTTCTATCCATGGAGCAGAATGAAGTTTCCCGAACATAAGCTAGGGGGCATGGCCCAGAGCTAACCCTCCCCAGAAGTGACACAACTTGGAGATGTTCAGGGGGCACTTAGCAGAGTTAACCAACTTTATCTAGCAGATATGTTTGCATTTTAAGTGCCCTTAATATGGTGCAAGTGTAATGTGTAACTTTTCCCAGAGGGCACCATGGCTCGCTCATGGTAACAGGACTGAAAAGGAAAGAATTTGTGAACTTTATGCTGGATAGAAAACTTAATAGCAGAGGCCAGGAAAGGCAGAAGAAAGAGAAACAGATGTGCCTGAGGTTTAACCTCCCGATTTTCTTGATGAATAAAAGCCCCAAAAGGCAAATCTGGGAACAACAAGACAAGAGAAACTCGACTGCCCCATGCAGGTTTTTGCACTTGCCCTTCCCTTACTGCATCTGAATGCCCTACAGCCGCTCCCTGCCAGAGATCTCCAAGCCCTTCGAGCAGACACGACACGAAGTCTGCACGCTGATGGCTTACGCATCTCACACGCGGAGAACCAAAAGGCCGAGACTCAAACGGAGTAGGCACACGAGAGCCACATTTAACTTAACCAAAAGTGCACAGTTCCTCTCTTTCCGCATTCACCTGCTCCTGCCATGGACGGTACGCAGACAGGATGAATGAACAGTTCGATCAGATTGAGTGCTGGAGTCCTCACCCTGGATTTGGGCAGCTGTGCAAACCATCCACAGGGAAACCACAAGTGGCATGAAATCCCCTGACGCCACGTTCGGTCACAACTCCAAAGAGAGGTGTAGCTGGGCAGCTCTGGTGCTGTGTTGATGGCATCGCGCGGTCAGCTACCCCAGCAATGGTGGCTTCTTTTGTGCTTGCTCTCTATCCCCAAAGGCAGTGTCTGAGGCTCTTGCCCTGGTTGCTGCCCCCTCTTACATGGATACTGGCTCCCTGGGAAGGTTCGGCGCTGTCCAAGCGCAGCCGGGACCAGCTGCGTGTTTGCAGAGAAATGCAAATTTCCTCGGTGTCTACAGTACATTTGGCACAGCCCACCTGTTTGGACTGTGCTTCCACTCCGGCTTTAGGCTGGTCTTGAACCACAGCCTCAGGCAAAGCTTGCAGCATATAACATTGCTTATTGTTAGGGATCTGGGTTTTCCGTTCACCATGGTAAAACACGGATTTTCTCATTTTAAGGAGAAAACCATGGGAAATAGAAATGGTGGGTTTCCCTTTGCAGCCTGGCAGGGCTGGGGCTGGGGCTGCTGCCCAGCTCATATGGAGGGAAGGGGGGAGCTGCTTCCCCACTGCAGTGCGCACGCCCGGAAGGAGACTTGGGGGGGAACATGCCCCCCAGATTTGTGCGCGGGGCGGGCTCCCCACCGTGGGCTCAGGCTCCCCACCCTGCTGCCCCTCTCTCTGGGCCCTCCATAGCCCAGCAGGCCGGACTCATCATGGTAGTGCAGAGCGGGGTTGGGAGCCACTGGTGGGAGCCCTGTGCTGCCACGGTGAGGCATCCCCTGCCCGTCTGGCAGAAGCAGGAGCAGTGGCATGGCGGGCACCTCACCATGGCATCACAGGGCTCACGGTGGCGGTGGCCAGCCCCGCTCCTCCGTGCCATGCCAGGTCCCTTCCACGAGGCCACATCGGCCTCAGGGCAGCAGGACGGGGAACCCTAAGCTTGCACCCACCCTGCACACAAATCTGGTGGGCACGTGGCCCCCACGTCCCACCCCGCAGACAAATCTGGTGGGCACGTGGCCCCCACGTCCCACCCCAGGAGTGCGTGCAGTGGCAAGGAGCCAGCCTCCCCTGCCTGAGCCTGCAGTGGGCAGCCCACGCCACCACCCCAACGGGCTCCACCGTGGCCGTGCCGCTCGCGGGGTAGGGAGTCAGGCTCTGCGCTCTGCTCCGCCACAGCAGATGCTGCCTCCCACAGCTGCTGCTGCAGGGGGGCAGGGGGCTGTTGACCCGGGTCCCTGGCCTGTAGCCCTGGCACCTGGCAAAGCTGGAGGGGGCAGGGGGCTGCGGCTCAGGAGTGAGGGGCAATGGCAGGGGCAGGGCACTGGCATATCAGGGGTGCTCAGTGCCACGCAGCAGTGGCAGGGGGACAGCCAGAGCTGGCCCTGCATCCTAGGGAGCAAAGGGGGCAGGGGGAGCTCTGATTTTCCATGGTAAAAAACTCCAAATCAAATGCCAAAATGTATAGGTATTTAGAATTTATTCTATTATACGGACTGAGGCACTGGTAGGCTTCCAAATTTCTTCAAAATTGTAAATATATCAATAAAACCTCGTGTTCAACTGATACCTACGTTTATAGCGGTGTTTAATTTCCATCATGGAAAAACACAGATTTTGCAGGTTTTAATCAGAGAATGTGTGGTTTTTACACAGAGAAAACCAGGATCCCTTCTCATCATTGAGGCCAAGCCGACTTCTCAGCCGCCACAGAGGAACTGCATTTTCGGATGAACCGGTTCGGCGTCAGGTCTGAATCACGGGAAGTACAGCTGCTCCCTTTCTCACACTGCAAGTTATGTCTGGGCCCACAGAAACGGTGGAGGCAATGGGACTGAATGAGAAGCACCTTGTTTAAAATTCAGGCGAGCGTCTGATACACAGCGAGACTGGCAGGCAAAATTCTGCAAAGCAAATGCGTTTAAGTGGAAATTTTCAAGGTCTCCAAGTGCTGACGTCCTCTCTCTAAATGTCCCCATTTCCCTGCCTCCCCAACCAATTTCAACTGGCGGTAATATCAGAGGAGACACTCTGCAATAAGCCTTGGTCATAAAAATGTATCCTCGGGACCTGGCGTTCATATATTTGTCCTTATTTTTCATGACACAACACACTGTTGTAAAGAGTTTAAGATGCTGGTTAGAATTATACAGGCCATCTTTCTTACTAAGGCCTCTGAAGAACCAATTCATGCTTTATTGAAACTCTGCAAGTAATCCTTTGCCCTTCTTTAGCACTGCCCCAAGTATTAGGCATTTAAGTCTAAAAAAAAAACATGCGAAGAAGGGAAATTATCCTGTTTTATTGATGGGTAAGCTAAAGCATGATGAGATTAAGGGCATACTTTTTAAAAAGTGTCCAAGGCACTAAGACTCTTAAGCATATGGAAGTGGGAAGTGCTTAGGTCCCTTCTGAATATGGGGCTTGAATACATCTGCGCAGCAGTCACTGCTTTGACTCCCACACTTAAGCTAGCGTTGTTTGTGCTGGTGTAGCAGCCGCGAGCAGTCTTGCTACAGCAACGGGGAACCCATCGCAGGCTGCAGGATCCTCTTGAGAAGCTGGGTGAGCAGGCAGCCCTTAGGCCAGGTGCCATACTGCCACGGCTAGACAGCAACCAGTACCTCATCTGGCAGCTGCTTTAAGCTGCGACTGCCGTGGGGACACGCTTTTCAATGCCAGGTGCTAAAGCACCCAAGCCCTGACTTCCGGTGCCCGGCTCAAACCCCCTGCTACAACTGCCCTTCTTTGCTGCTTGTATTCACAAGCAAACTTCCTTGCAAGACGCAGACTTAGCCTTCAGAAGGACCTGGCTGATGCAGACACCTTTCTCGTCACTCGCAACGGATTGAGAAAGCCTGGAGAAGGGAGGCATCGTCTCCAAAGTAATGTGATGCTAAATAAAACCGACGGCCTGATGAGACCCCTAGGACCTTGCACTCCTCTGCTATACACGAGTTCTCTCCTGGACGCCCCCACCTAATACACAGGGTGTTAATGAGACGTGAAAACAAAAATTACAGAAATAAAAATCAGGTGATGCAGGTTGGCGCCCTGCTCTAGATATTTAAAAGGATTCAGCATGTTTAGGTTATAGACTCTGAGATGCACCTTTTTGAGTTTTTTTTAAAGAAAATGTCTCCTCTGCTTTGAAGGTGTCCTGAAAGTGTGCTGGTGGGTGCAGGAAGAGGCTTTTTCCATACCCTGTTTAAACCGGGAGAATCTTTTCTTGGCTTGGAGACGCTGAGTTATTCTAATCTAGAGGCATTATAAATCTTTCCCATTTCTGGAAAGCCAAGTGGACAGGTGCCTGAATTACGCTCTCTAACTTGCCCTGCTCCTTTTAATACTAGCAGCACAATCAACACCACCGTTTCCATGGATGGAGTCGTAAAAGCCATGGCGTGGTGCAGGAGTGCCACCGACCCCAAGATGATGTCCCACAAGCCAGCGGTGGAGCACGAAAGCCCATAGGAAACACAACAGCCAAACAGGACAGTAAATCCCCAGCGAGTGCAAAAGGAGACAAACGTCTCCGCTCCCTCCTACGTGGCTCCACGTGCCTCCAAGCCATCCTTGATCATCAATCCAGTTTCACTGCTGTCTCAGGCCAGAGGCCCCATTTAGCAAAGCAGCTCGCAGTGAAAAGCTACCAGGACCCCTTGTTCCTTTAAAGATGCAGACAGCTTTTGTGGCAAGACAGTTTACTCCATCTGCCCTTCAAGAGATCCAGCTGAGGCTCAGGGAAAGAGGGCTGGTGTGAATTCCTGGTTAAGATTTATATTCCCTCTAGAAACGCAATCCACAGCTCACCGTGCTTCTGCCTCGGCTGAGGCACCCATTCCACCTGCTCCTCGGTCGTTCTCCGAAGCTTTAGAGAAATCTTTACCCGTCTGCTCTTGCGACCTCCCTGCATCCCCACTAGCAAGGCAGCAACCCAAGTTATCCCCAGTCATTGTCAATCCCCATACAACATCTGGAGTCAAGCTGCTGACTGCTCCTTGGGGAAGTTTGTGAAACAGCACCAGATTTTCCATAAAGATAAGAATAATTCCCTCCAGATAAACTGAAACGTCGCAAGTAAGCTGTAGGGAAAAAAGTAACCCGGGGCATTTTGTGTTTGCCTTAACTCCGGCAACCGGTGCTTGGTCACCAGCTGGCTAGTCACTAATGTTACACCTTCTGAGTAGGTCTCTGCCTGGTGCCCCCTTCAAGGATGCCTTCCTATGGAGGACTGATCAAACGGAAAGCCCGTCCCTACTGCTGACACGAAGATCGGCTGTATGGAGCGTAACCTTTTGCTGCGCATCATGTCTTTTCAACTGCTGGGTCAGTTGTCCAGCAACTCTTTTTTATGGTTTATAAATTACAGAAGGGAAGCAGTAAACTCACCAGGGAGAAAAAATGGCACTTAGCCCAACAAACTGCAGCAAGGGACCTAATACGTCTCAAATCTGGGGATCTTAAGATGATTAAGAGATTCATTCATTACGTCAAGGGAGAAATGCAAGACAACAATCTCTATGAAAGGACATGACTGAGCAGGACTTTCAGCTCCCATCCACGCACTTAAATTATACAAGAAGCGGGTATTGTTAGTGTCAGCTTTCCTTGAAACCCACGTGACATTGAAAGAGCAGTCACAGATGGAGATACTGTAATGGGCAGCTCATTGAGCACAAAACAAAGCTTTTTCTTTACAAGAAATTGAAAACGAGGAAACAAACACTGACCCTTGCATAAGCTGCAGACTGGCTCTGGCAGAAAATTACTTCAGGAACGTTCATGTTCCAGATCAACGTCTATGGAAGGCAACTGGCACCCTAAAATTATTCAGGAAGAAGAGGGGGCAAATGAGAAGGAATTATAATAGATCTTCACAGTTTTGGAAGTTAACGCTTGGCTCCAGAAATATTAGTTGAATGCAAGTAATAATCAGAGCTGTTGCAGGAATCTATTGTCTGACATCCTGGGAAGCTGGCAGAGCAGGAGAAAAAAAAAAAAAAAAAAAAAGAAACAATGCTCACAGAGATGGGGAGCTACTGAGACTTATATCTAACATATGGGATAATGGCCTGTTAAACACACTCTACGCCTTCCTGAGATTTTGTTTACATGGTTTCGAGGGGTGGGGGGAAACAGCAGTGTTGGAGGACAGATGTCAGGGTGGACCACAGCGTGCGAGGTCAGTTCAAGGGTAGAAGGCTAGTATAGGGGGTTAGGCTAGTCACAGGTCTCACAGATGTAGGCTAGGCAAAGGTACCAGCAGGTATTTAGGCAAGGATCGAAGGATGGGGTTAGGCCAAACAAGGTTCAGAAGGGATCTAGGCAGGAGCAAACAGGAAGGCAGGTTAGGAGATGCAGCCAAATCATCTGTTGCTCTCTGCTGTCTGGTCTAAGTTTAAATACTTCACTGTGGGTGGGGACCTCTTCCTGAGAGCTTGGGAATGACTCAGCCAGGGCCCCCATTACCTCCCGCTGGGTCCTGGAGTTGGATCAGCCCAGCTGGGCCTAAACTCATTACAAGAGGAAGTTTTCAAGGAGGCAGTTGCACAGAACTGAAGACCAGTCTGTACCATAAACATAACCAAGCTAGGGGGTCGAGGCCAAAAACATTAGCCTGGTGATGTTGCATTTACATTCCAAACTACACCTACATCACGGTGAAAATGTAACCCTGACCTGGCCCTGTGATCGGCTTGTATTTAGGGCACAAATTGGCACTAGATGACCTCATGAAGTCCCTACTTTTCTATGATCCTCTAAGGCTAGGGACAGCAATTACACATAAACCAGTACAAGTGATTGGTAACCGGTTCAAATCGGTAAGACGATAGAAGTTCTGCACACAAACTGCTTTCAAAATGGCTGACATCAGTTTAAGATAAACCTGGATGGATGTAGTTTCAGACTTAACTGATTTAGTTCATTGAACTTCTGTCCTAGATCCCCTCCATATTCAAGTTAACTCACAGCCCCCCCAGAATCCCAGGATGCTTTGCATCTCCCTTGCAAACCCCACTTCGCTTCGGGGTGGCGAGGGGCAAGCTAGCCTTGGCCCAAGCTGTCTGCTCCAGCTGAGCAGGGAGGTGTGCTCTAGGGCCCCCGGGGTTCGGGCCTGAGCCACTGCAGGCATGCGGCTGCATTTCCAGAATCAAAAGTGATTGTGTGTTCACTTGCTTATTGGTTCAATATACGCAGCTGGGACTAATCTGAGAAGACTGAACTGATTTAGCCTCAGGCTTTTTGACTGTCTATACTTAGCTTAAGAGTCAAGCTGGACTTGTCGAAGATCCAAATGGCAGCATTTCAGTTGAGCTTGGCTGGAGCCAGGTCCATGTGTGCACCTATTTGAGCTTCAGAGGACGAATGCTCAACACTGCCCCTTACCAGCTGGGAGCATCCTTCTTGCAGTTTGTATTAAATGAAACTCCTAACAGTGCGTAACCTGCCATGTCCATCTCACTGGATGGTACAATGGTTTTTCTCTAGCAATTGCAACATCTATGCTTTTATTAGCAGCTGGAAGACTGATTGTAAGTAACTTAAAGGGAGGTGTTTATTATATACATTGCATTTGCATGTCTCTACGTAAAACAGCTTCACCTTCTGCAATACGAAAATAATCCTGTGGTTAGCTTTCCTATCAGAAGTGCCCTCATCCAATTTATGTGCAGCCATGAAACACATCGGACCCCTCCAAACTCTCCAAGACAAAGAGACTCCCTTGCTCACTTGCAGCCTGATGTCAAGCCCATTGAAGTCAATGGGGAGCTCTCCATTTTCTTCAGTAGTCTTTGGACCAGGCCTCTGCAGAAGGCTCACCTTTGTCTGCACAATTGCTTTCTTTCCCGGGCACGTGTTCTCCCTGTTACTATATAATGCAGGCCTGAGGTGTGAGGGCTGCACATCGAAGACGCAGAGGAATTAGGCAACCGCAAGATGGGCATTACTCAGGCCCCACGCTTCTGTGAGCAGGCTCCAGTGAAAGCAAACCACTCGTCTGCATGGTTTTATGATATCAAGAATGTGTTTACATCTAATCCGAACAGCGAGACCAAGGCAAGCTGAGTGCAAAATTCTTGCAAGCACTGATACTCTTAACACTTTGAAAATCATGCTAATCTGATAAGGCACCGAGGGAATTATGCACGTAAACAAAGCCGGCTCCTGATAAGGAGCATTAGAGATAGGGCATTCCACATATTTAGGCGCTCCACGGGAGGGAGAGAAAACAATAGTTTACATTGTTCCCTACAGATCCTGTACTGGAGAAACTCCAGCAGGGGACTGTACGGCTGCCTTTGGAAACAAGGGAGGCCAGACTGCCTGGACCATTGTTTGCTGTAGCCTGCGACCAGAAAAATGAAACGGTTGGATATGATCATTGCTATTCACGGCTAGGTTTCTGCGAAGGAGAAAATGTTATTGCAGCATCTCCTGCCCCACAGCACAGACATGCAGGGAGTGAGAGACGGACCTAGGCTTCCCACAACAAGGAAAAATGCCTGTGACAAATGAGGCATTTGCAAACGAAGTTCAGACAGGAGCGGTCTGGTTTTCTGGCCCCCCAAGCATCTCTGCGTTCGGTCAGCACTCAGCAAAAGGCGAGCTTCATCCTAGGTAAATGGCTCCATTTAGTATAGTGCATCCTGAAAAGCATCCTGGCAAGACCACAAACATATAACCTTCCTCCAACTTGCTTGCCGCTCCCCCAGAGACAGCTCTCCGGAAGCATGAGCTGCACCGCTTGAGGAATACCAGGCTAAACATTTATTATTTATGGTGACAGAAAATGAAGTGCTATCTGGTAATCTGAGCCTGGGCCTGGGCGCCTGAACGTTTGAAGTTCTAACCCTAACTCAAAGATCGGCCTTCCCAATGCCTTTGGGCACAAGAGAGGGCCGTTTTCGGGGCATCCTTCATTTGCGGTGGCCGGTTTCAGACACCCAGGGCCTGATTTTTTCCAGATGCTGAACTTGGCCTGAAGTCCCTCGGAGCGCTTCTGAGAAATCAAGGCCGTGAACTGGGCATCTGGAAAAGCCGACACCCCAAAATAATCAGTAGATGCTTTAGACCAGCGTTTCTCAACCCATGGGTCACGACCCCAAAAGTGGGTCGCAAGAATATATGGCAGGGTTGCAAACAAACTTTAAAAATAGATCAATGAATTAAAAAAAATGGATGCTCCTTCCAAGGAGGAAAACGTGGGAAACCGCAGCTTTTCCCTTGCAGACTGGCAGAGCTCCAGCCTGCAAGGATTGCTTGGGGCTCCCCATGCCCCACACGCTGCAGGGCTGAGGCCTGGGGGAAGTGCGTTGGGACCATCGATGTTTACAAATGGGTCCTGGTACAACAAAAGGTTGAGAACCACTGCTTTAGAAAACTTTGTTGCCAACTTCTCCCTTTTGATTTCCACGTTTGTATGACGAGGACAGCAATCCCTGCACACCTACCACCCAGGAATGGGGTTAGGACTGGCAGGACTGTTGGGCAAAGCCTTCTGAAGGGAAAAAGGGCCATGCAAATATGATCAACACCAAGCAGCGGTAAGGAATGAAGCAGTGCAGGGGGATATCAGCTGTAAAGACACCTTAGTACAGGCAGTTCGGTGAAACTACCAAGGTCCGATACCCTGAATGCTGCAAGTCGAGGCAATGCAAACCCGCTCCTGAACTGGAAGATGTATTGCTATATTAGTAGAGCCTTGGCGGTGGGCTAATCAGCCCTGCTGAGAGGCACCGCTAATTAGCTGGGGTGCAGCACCACCCTGGCGATGTTTCCTGTTGGGGAGGCAGCGAGCGGACAGTTTGCTCGGACAACTCTGCACAGGACTGCCGTGCCCTAATGTAGGCTGGACCCGTACAGCGTCACCCAAGATAGCTCTATCTACTACAGTGTCAGCACCGGGGCTAATTAGCCCACCTGCCGGGCTGGGTTGAGATGGCTGCACCGTGCTACTTCAAGTTGTGGCTCCATTGGTTCTGGTTTGGGTCACGTGCACACAACTCAGGACCAGATTCTCCTTCCCTCAATACAGGTGTCTGGATGTGCCCTGGAAACAAGAGCAAGCCACGCTGGAGGAGTGGAGTTTACCTGGTCTGGTCTGCGAGAAGATGCTGTCACCTTCAAAGCACCTTTTTATGCCACCAATCACTCCATTGTTGTTAATAATCAACAGGAAGAAACCCCAAGTGAGATCAGGGTCCCATTGCGCTAAGTGCTGTATGTGCACACAGTGAGAAATGTGCCTATTGCTCTGAAACCTCCAAATTTCAGCAGGCAAGACAGGTGAAGTTTGGGGACATAAGGGTTCGCCTGTCACGGGATGTGTCAATGGCTGAGATGGGAATGGAGCTGCCCTCCGCCCCCGTCCGCCACCTTACCCCATGGACTGCTCCCGTCTCCTTTTCCCCGTTTATACCTACAGGACATAGGAAAGGACAGAAAAAGAGGGGGAAGGAGAACGATGATCTTTAGAAAGTCAGGGGGCCTATACACATACCCAATACCTGCTCCAATGCTTTCTAATTAGAACCAGTCGGAGAAGACTTGATTAATTAGCATGCTCCAGCAGCCTCAGCACCACGTGACTTCAGGGTCCCCATGCTTCAAAATGACAGAGGAGGCACTTTCAAGCGGTTGGAAGGAGCTTTAGTTAAAACGCCCCGGCCACCATTTGGAAACGTGGGACGCTGAATACACGGACGCTGCGGGCACTTTAATTAGAGCGGCTCCTGCGAGCCACTCTAATTAACGTGCCCCAGCCCCAACTCTAAAGACACCCTTAAACTTTGGAAGGAGCAGCAGCCTTGGTGGCGTTAAAAGCAAGTTTCCTTCCAAGTCTTCTCATACACTTCAGAGGCAGGCGGCTCACCAGAACAGGATTACAATGGCTAAAGATTTGCCCCTTTATTTCCACCCCTTTAGCCAGGACGGCATCACAGCCAGCCTTGGAAGACATAAGCAAAAACCACTTTCGTGGCAATAGTTTCAACCTAAAAGACGCACTTCCTTATTTCCATATGAGAGCCTAAACAACATAGGAGAAAAATAAATAAGGAGCAGCACTGAAACGGGAGAGAAAACAGCACGTATTCCCCTACCCAGACCGTGAACAAAGTCCATGCTGCAGAAGCAAAAATTACCGGCTAAAGCTGCTTAGCATAAAGGGGGAGGTAAGGGGGGGGGGGCACACAAACTTCTGGTGTGTGGTGGAGAGATCTCCCTGACTGCTCATTTGCAGGAAATTAGAGGTAAAAACAAAATACAAGAGGGAAACCGAAATGGTTTAAGTGGGAAACCTCTAAACTAAGGCAGCTTTGAGACTGTGGTAGCTAACTCACATGCACGTATACATGTGTGTGTCTGTGTTACAGATAAGCATAGAAAAGACCATGCAACGAGGGGGCGTTCTCAGCTACATTAAGCTAAACGGGGTACTATGCAGTCTTTGGTCTCGGCCGTCTAAATCGAGGTTCAACGCGGCAGTTCACCCTGTTGTTTACGAGGAAAAGGATTTTTCGTCGCACAAAACAGCACTTTGTTTCAGTGAAGTAAAGTGTTGCAGTAATTGCAACCGATTCATCAAAGCAGCAAAAGTTTCTGAAGAGGAAAGATGACACTATGAAATATGTCTGCGAAACGTACACAGTAGTACTCCTCTCATCATTAATGCAACGCAGCAGTTTGCTTTTCCCTTTTCAGAAGCCTGGCTTTGGGTAGCAGTACGAATTGGTACCATTAACGCTACTTAAGAGGCCCCCTGGCTGTGGTAGATGCATCTTCTGCATTCACCCACACACTATCTGCCATGTGAATTTTCTGTTTAATAAACTTTAGCGCAGTTTGTGTTTCTCAATAACACCATTTTAGTAGTCATGGTGACAAAAAATTGGGTCCTTGGAAACACAGCAATGATGCTGCAAATCTCTGATGACTAATCCTAAAAGCCTAATTTGCAGAACTCATTTGAATACTTGAAGAAAGGCAGGTCACCGCAGGGGTCAGTTTAACAGCTCTGGCATATCTATTCCTGAATTCCTACATGAACTTCCATTTCTACCCAGGAGAACTTTTACAGTCTTTTCTCCAATGCCTGATGAAGGGTGTTTGTGCCCGAAAGCTTGCAATTAAAGAAACGTTTTTGGTAAAAATCTTGTTGGTCTAATAAAAGATATCATCTCTACTAGGAGTCCCGACTGCCATTTCCTTTAGACCAATACGGCTATAACCTGGATGCCCATCTATTCCTGAGGCATTTACTAGAGGAAGAGCATTCAGGGACTCTTCCAGTTATAACATCAAGTGGCTTTTTAAGGCAAGATGTAGAAGGGCCAGGACACATTTTAAGCTCAGAAGCAGAATCCAGTGTTGGATCCCAGACTTCAAGAAGGACACATGCATCTAAGACAGGAGGTATGCAGTCCCACTACGGGAGATGCCCTACTTGACTTGGTGCTGGCCTCAGGGGAGGACTCAGTGGGGGATCTACAGGTACAGGGTCACCCAGGGGATAGTGACCACCAGTTGATAGGATTCACGATCAACTGGCAAGGTGGGCAGTGGTGCTAGACTTCCAGAAGGCCAACTTCAATGAGCTCAGGAGATTGGTTAGGGTGGGACTGAGAGGTAATCACATCTGTGAGATGGGGGTCCAAGAAGGGTGGGAGCTCCTCAAGGGACTGATCCTACAGGTACATGCAAAGGGAGGCACAAGAGCGAAAAAACCTTCTTGGCTGAGCAGGGAAATCCAAAGGAGCCTTCAGGAGGGGAAAAAAAAAAAAGAGACCTACAGGCTGTGGAAGCAGGGAGGAGTATACCTGCTTGGCTTGTGCGATGCAGCGAGAAAGGCCAAAGCAGATACAGAACTCAAGCTGGCAACAAAGATTAAGGATACCAAAAAGTCCTTCTTTAAGTACACAGGGAGCAGGCGCAGGGTAACATAGGGCCGCTACAGGATGGACCAGGGCAACTCGTAACTGATAGGATGGAAGTGGTGGAGCTCTTTAATAATTGCTTTGCTTCTGCTTTCCTGGACACAGATACGAATACACCGCCCAATTAGTCTGGAGTGAGAGCAATACCAACGATCAGCACTGACCTCGTGAAGGGGCACTTGGAAGGGCTGGATATATTTAAGTTGGCAGGCCCCAGTGATCCTCACCCAGGGGTACTAAAGGAAGTGGCCGACGACATAGCAGGACCACTGGCACGGCTGTTTGAGCGCTCGTGGCACTTGGGACAGGTCCCAGAGGACGGGAAAAGGGCCAACGTGGTCCCTATCTTCAAGAAGGGGAGGAAGGAGGACCCAGGTAATTACAGGCCAGTTAGCCTCACCTCTATTCTCGGCAAGACCTTAGAAAAAAATCATATAGGATCACATTTGCAGGGGGCCAGCGGGTAACACAGTGTTAAGGGGCAACCAGCATGGTTTATAGCAGGCAGATCCTGCCCGACTAACCTGGCCTCTTTTTATGACCAGGTCACAAACTGCTTAGATCCAGGAGTGGAAGTAGGTATTATTTACCCGTATTTTAAAAAGGCTTTTGACGCAGTGCCGCACCCAATTCTTATGAGCAGACTGAGTAGCCGCGATGTGGATTTTTTTCACAGTAAGGTGGGCAAAAAAACTGGCTTATAGACTGGAGGGTACCATTCGGAGTACCACAAGAGTGGCAAGAGATCTCGGAGTCCCGGTTGATGCAAAAATGAACGTGAGTCACCAGCGTGATGAGGCGATAAGCACGTTAACCGCGCTCTTTCTTGCATCAGTAGGTGCATCACGAGCAGGTCTAGGGAAGCAATAATCCCCCTCTGTGCGGCCCTGGTGAGGCCCCGGCTGGAGGACTGCATCCAGTTTTGGGCGCCGTGCTTCAAGAGGGATGTGGACAACCTTGAGAGGGTCCGGAGAAGGGCTACTCGTATAGTTGAGGGCCTGCAGGTAAGACCCTATGAAAACACCCTTCTCTTGTGGAGGCTGGAGAGATTCAGGTCCCTCAGTCTGAGAGGCGATCTCGTGGCTGCCCCCAAACTCATCGGGGTGGGGTGGGGTCAGCAGAGAATAGGGGACACTCTGTTTACCAGGGCACCCCTCGGGGTTATCAGAAATATTGGCCACAAACTGAAGGAGAATAGATTTAGATTGGACATAAGGAAGAACTTCTTTACGGTAAGGGTGGCCAAAATCTGGAATGGGCTTCCAAGGGAGGTGGTGCTTTCCCCGACTCTGGAGGTCTTTAAGAGGAGATTAGACAGGCATCTGGCGGGGGTTACTTAACCCCAGCGCTCTTTCCTGCCTGGGGCAGGGGGCCGGACCCGATGATCTACCAGGTCCCTTCCAACCATAGAAATGTATGAAATCTATTTAGGATGTAGACAGTATGGAAGGAGTCCAGCACAGAGCAACAGAAGTGGTGAGGGGCCCGGGAGGCATGACTTACGCGGACGGGCTGAAAGAACTAGGCTTCCTTAGCCAGGAGAAGAGAAGTCTAAGGGGGGCAATCGGATAACAGTCTTCAAATATCTGAAGGGTGGTTACAGGCCACAGGGACAGGGATGACCCTGCCTTCAGCCGGGAGGCTGGGCGAGATGACCTTTGCGAGGTCCCTCCCAGCTCAACTTTCTTATGATCCTACGATTCAAACCCAGGCACAATGACAACTCCAAACTGATTTAAAACCAAAGAACTGAGCAAGGCTTACAAGTGAAGCGGCTCCTGAAATGCCAGTCGCACGCTGCAACAGCACCGCTGCACAACTCCGTCTTGCTTATTCACAATTTGCTCCATTTCTCTTCCTTCTGCTGCCACTTTTGTGACATTTGTACCTCCCTGCGGGATGCTGGGCAAAGTAGGGGGGAGAGAGCTCCTGGGGGCCCAGCACAGTCATCGTCACACAGAACTTGCCTGATGGCACTAAGCTGGAGCACTGAAGGGACCTGCAGGACCCTTTCCAAAATCAGCCTCGTTACCAGCACGTGCTGGAGGCAGGCTTGCTGACATGCCAGCGCCATGCTTGTCTGGCTCTGTCAGGAGGTGAGCTACTGCCGGCCAAAATGCTGAGCATCTGGCTCCTGCCATCTGTGCCACTGCACCAGCCTCTCCTTAGCCTCCCATTTTACAAGTCACTCCACACCAGCTGCCCTGAGATGCAGGGGCTTCAAAGCACAGGTGCAGGGATCCTCTTGCAAAAGCTGGATCAGGCTTCCCATTAGGCCACAAGCATTTTCCACCCTTCAGGGCTATGCCGGCACTAAAAATTCACGGTCACATCCTTTGGCTAATGCACGGGTGATGTCAGCGAGGGAAGAGAGCCAAACTAAGTATATTGCTATAACTCTGCTTGGCTCGACCGCTTTGGCATTGTTAAAGCTGCTGCCTTTCTCCCCCCACCCCACAGCTTTTGCATTTATCTTTTAGAGCTGTCTGCCACCTGGTATTTAACACACGCAGGCAGGACTAAACTGTTAGTGGTCTCTGCAGACAGACACACCAGCAGAAATCTCTTTGCCTAGAACTCATTTCTCTTTTTTTTTAAAGAGAAAGTGAGGGGCAAGTGCATTAGAGACGGCATCCTAACTCCACGTAAAGAAAGTACAGGCAAACAGGCTTCTGACTATACGATCCTAAGGCCAGTTGCCTATAGCCCTGAACAATTATCATGTCTATGACGATTGTCTATGGTGATGATGACTTGAGGAGACTTCATATCATACCCAAAGGCCCCAAAGACGGCCAGCAGACTCAGTTATCTGTAGTCGCACAGGCGGTACAACACAGGAACTGAACCTATGTCTTCCGAGTCCTCCTCCAGTGTCTCACGGCAATTTTTCCTAATCCCGCACCTCCGAAGAAAGAGTTATCTTTGTTTTGCTATCCTGCAGCCAGGGCACTAAGCATGTCGGAAAGTCAGCTGAAATCAAACTTTACTCTACAAAGCCCCTAACTTATTTACGAGGCATCTCTTTTCACGAGGCAGAAGAGATTCTCCGACATGGCGCTGCTGCTGGCAGAACCAGTGCAAACCTGAGAAGCCATTTGCTTCCTTCGTTAGTTTGCTGAGGCTTTCGTTGTTTCGGGGATGCTAGGATTGGAACAGGACCATGCCTCATTATACTTCTGTAACAAAGGAGTAACAACAATCAGCGTCAAGGATAGCAACTTCCACACCGCTAGCATTTGTGATGGCAAAATCCGTCACCTGCGAGTACCGGGTTTTCCCAGACGCGTCCTCTTTTTGAGTCTTCCAATCGCCGTCTGGGCAGTTTTTTGAAATCTGAACCAACGTCTGGGATTTTGCTCCGCTCTGCTGGCGAGAGCCGGGGGAGGGCGATTGGAGGCAGTGGGCACACATGCATCTGCGTGTGCACACGCGTGTGGCTGGTACGCAGCCAGGCAGGGTCATGGGAGCAGCCTTGCAGCTGGATGCAGGTTGGTCTGTGGGGGGGCGGGGGTTCGAGGGCCAGGGCTGTCTGCTTGTGCATGTGTGGCAGGGGTTTGTGAGGGGGACGGGTGGCTGGAGGTGCTCGGGGTGGTGGCTGGGCACTGGGGCTGTGGCTGGGGCAGGGGGAAGTGCCTGCCCATCCAGTGGGGGAAGAGGTGGGGGTGCTGGTTGAGGGCAACAAGGAACTCGGTGGCCGGGTCGGCAGCACAGGGGCCGGTGCCCGTGTTTGTCGGGGCAGAGCAGCCGGGAGACTGCCTGGGGCATGGCCAGGTCGTCTGGCATGGTGCAGGAGCCCCAGCCCGGGGAGAAGGGGGCCCACAAGCCTCCCCTCCACAGCTCAATACTGGGTCCGGACTTGCTCTGCTGCTGCCCACGTGAATTGAAGTCACCATGCTCCAGTCTGGTTGAGATGGGGGCAGCTGGGGGTCCTTTCCAGCAAGACTGGGGGGGCAGGGGGGCTGCAGGTTGGGGCTGAGGGTCACCGGCAAAGCCACCGTGGGTGGGGAGTGAGGCAGGGGTGCTCTTTTTTGGAACTAGGAATATAGTAACGCTAATGAACACAGCACCTACTGGCATAGCATGCTGGGGAAGAGGATACTTTGGCCATGGAAATACAGTCAAACCATGGAAACGTGGTCCTATGAACTTTCTTTGTTCACCCTAGAAGGATAAACAGTGAAGGTGATCCGGTGGTCCCATTGGGTTAAGAAATTTCAGACTGCTTCATTCACCAGAAGTATTAGGGCATAGACCCCGCTGTTGAAAAGCCGATCAACACTGTCATTTGCACTTAGGACGCCCTTTTACAAAAGCAGGTGCCTAGATTTAAGATGGATTCAAGGCCCCGAGTAGGAAATTTTGATCTTTTTGTATGATTATAAAAAAAAAATCACGCAATGATACTCTATTCTCATTGGTATTAATATCAACAAAGGGCAAATGTGATCTACTGATTGCAGGAATAGATTGGGAGTTAGGACTCCATGCCCTTAATCTCTGTGTCACCTCAAGTAGGTTGGCTTCTTGCTGTGACTCCCCATCTGCATAAGTCACACTTATTGAGGGCAGCTGAGCAGCTTAATTTAAAACAGAGGTTACCATCAGCTCAAGATGGTATTACCTTGGGAGTCGGTGGGAATTTTGCTTCTGACTTCAGAAAGGCCAGGATTTCTCCTACGTGGACAAATAATACAATATGAAAAGCTGCTTCCTGAAGACATTTGGTGCCATCGTTAACCCAAGTCAAAGAAATCAGCTCTCTTCATTAACCCCCCCCCCCCCCCCCCCCCCCCCCCCCCCCCCCATACATAGCAAAGGGTAACTCTAACGATGGAAATGGGTCCTGGTGCAGCCACACGTATGTGTAGGCACCTACTTGCAGAGAGCTCACCCTCACTGTTGATTGGCTGAGGGGCCCAGGTGGCCCCGCCCCTCATTGCTGATTGGCCAAGAGGCCAATCGCTCATCTTCGGATTGCAGCATTGTCTCTGGCTTCCTAGAAGACGGTGCCAAAACCCTTTTGCTTTCCTGACGGGCACCTCCTCCGAGTCTACATCAGTAGCTCGGCCTCTCAGTAGCTCTCTCAGACCATGTGTGTTCTGAGTGTTGGGACTGCGACACTATCTACGTATTCAGTTGTGCTTTTTTTTCCCCCCTCTGGGCAATTCTGCGCAGTATCGTGGGAAATGGTATTTTTCGCAGTGATGGCAGGAACTGCTATTTTTCACACTGTAAAAATCACCAAATCGTGATTTAAGACAGTCCCACATATATATATGAGTTTGAAGCTAACCTGAAGAGCACGTGCTGCCTCAACTTTTAGAAGCACTCTACTTTGTAGCTACATCAACTTGAAGATGAATTTGATGAGTAGTCCTTGCATTTCTAATGATCAAAACTGACACTGCCCCGTTTTAAAATTTGTTTTGCTCATCGAAACAAGCAAAGATGTTAATGCGAAATTTCTGTGCAACCAGTTTCAGCTCCATCCGGTTCAAGGTGGGCAGGTCAAACAGCTGTGCAGGGGCCTATAATGGAAAAGCCAACCTCCCTTTAAGTACAGCCTTGTTACGAGAGGAAAAGAACTGTAAAATAATGTGTAGGAAGCTGTCCAAGTTTGGATGGACAGTGCCAAATCTACTCCACGTTATGGTTTCACACTTGCCCTTCTCCAAAAGCCAATGTGTTGTGTGTATTTAAAACTTAAACTGAAAAAAAAGCATTAAAAAAGCTATTGGAGGGAACAATCCCGCAGCAGTGGAAGGTGGTGCAGAAGGAAAGGGTGGCTGGATCAATCTTTACCCGTTTCTTAAGCTCATGCAGCAGTGAGGAAGGAAAGGCTGGGACTGGGGAGAAGAGAGAGAAAGACGCCCGAGAACTCAGGCCATTTTCCCCCCTGCTCCTGATGCTTTTAATTAGTGAGCTGTGCTAATTAAAAGTGCCCACACAACATGTGCATCAGCAACACGGCATGCCTCCGTGCGGAGAAAACGGCAGCGGTGCGCTTTGAACCGAAGCGCAACGAACGCGTTTTATCGAAAGCACACCCTCGCCGTTTGCGCAGGGCGGAGGCGCGCTGCGCTGCTGACGCACGCAACGCAGGAGGCTGTCGGGGCACGTCAATTTACGTGCTCCGGCAGACTCGATTCATCGAGTCGGCTCCGACGCGCTGGATTTCCGGCGCGTCGGAGCGGGCGCCCCGCACGTGTGCGAGCGCCCTCGGAAGAGCCGGCTCTACCATCCGTGCAACTGTCATGTATGCTTGAAAGAGAAACCTTGGGAGGACATTAGTTAAATGCTTCACTGAACTGGAAGTTATCTAGGAGTATATTTTTAGTTGGCACTGACAGTCATTACATAATAGCTTTTATATAACTGCACAACAGTTGCAAATATTGTGCGCTGTGTGAAATCATTTCCTTACCGGAGAATGTATCGATACTTGCAAATGAAGGAGGCAAATCCTTGTTAGAAAAAAAAATCAAATGGAGTACCAATATTGTTGCTAAGCACGTGGGCACCTCTCTCCCCCTCTTGCCCAACCCCAAGCAGAATTAACCATCCCCAAAATAGAAATTTCGCTAAGGCTTATCTGGGTTTTAAAGGGACAGGCTGGGATTTTGGACAAACAGCAGCATTCTCGATACGCGGGAGTTGTTCTCTCCCTCCAACGAAGGCTCGGAAAAAAGCAAGATTTAAAAGGAAGCAAGGAGAAACCGATGCCGAAGATGGTATCTCTGCCAGGACGCACCATCCATTTCAGGTCTGTATCCCATAGCCTGGCCCTTTAAATGCTCCCTTGGCACATTTTTATCTTTTCTCCCGAGCAGCTGCACTGCCTGAGTAGCAGAGCCTTCTACTTCCAAACGAGGTGTTAAGAAAAGGAGAAAGTTTCTCAAAGCCAGAAATATTCCCTTCCTGTCATTTCACATCTCTGGACCTAAAAACGGCAGCTGCGGCAGCAAGGGCTCTGCCTCTGAACGTAAAAATAACAATCGGCCCGCTAGCATGAAATGTGCTCTCGCATCACATCACGCCATGAACGCGCACGAGGTCCCCCCCACGCCCGCCCATCACGGACTCGCAGTCCCGGGATCTCTGCCGCTGTCAGGGTCGGACTTGCTTGAAGCGGGGGAGCCAGGTCCGAGAGAGACTGCAAGAACGCAGTAAGAGAGCAAGGCACGGCAGCGAGTGGTTCGCCTTGGGGCTGCCTCTGCCCCCCGCTCGCCGAACCTGGGCACGTCACTGAAGGCACGGGGCTCGTAAATAAAACAGATGCTCAGCGAGCTAAACAGAAGAGAGACCGGGTGCTGCACCACGCTCGCTGTCGCACGGTCAGAAAGACCCCATTTCGAGGGGAAGGCCAGTGCCGCTGCTCAGTTTCTGCTGAGCAGATCCAAAGGGAAAGCTGTGCTCTCAAAGCACGAGGCAGGCCTGGTTACGGGAGTAGCCTCGCACACAGCCGTCGTGGCCCAAAAGCAGAAGAAATGTCTTGCGAGGCAATCTCTGTCAGCCAAGAGGGGTACAGCTGAACCTGGAAGGAAGCAGCTGAGGACAGGAGGAGGAAGGTAGCAGCATGGGGTGGAAGGAGAAAAAGCCAAACTGGCAGGAGAGGATACATGAAATTATAGCTTTGGTCAAAAGAAGTGGAAGAAGAGCAGCTTACACCAACTGATGAAGCATTAGACGCGCACTGCTGCATGAGGGACGAGACGCTACCACAATAGCAAAGCCTCTGCTACCCCTGCCTGCTGCAAACCAGAGTAATTAATGCACTAAGAGAATAATTTGATAGGAAAAGCTGGCATAAAAAGATGCTTGGGGTTCGGCTGCCTGAAGCTCCAATGCACGCCCGCCAAGGTGAGAGGTCTCCATTGCCCAGTCCTTCGCAAGTGGCCCTCACTCACCACAGCAGAGCGAGGTGGTTTATAATCGAAGCCTGAGAAATACGAGAGAGGCAGGTCTCGAAATAAGCAAGAGCAATATTTTTCCCTTTGTATTTGCCATAGTGCTCCTCCCGCCCATAAAAGCCAGTAATGGGTTTTAAAATAACAGCTGCGTGCAGCACCGAGAGATGGAGCAAAACCAGGCAACCAAGAGGGATGCGCACGCGTCGGAGGAGAAATGTTCAGGGTTCGGTGAAACCAGTGCTGTTCTGCGGGCGCCGCCGGGGCTGGGATACGGGAGCCGGCCACGCTGCGACATGCTCTGTCCCTTTTGCTGTTGGGAAGTCTCCTGAAGACCGCCGCTCTACACGATCTCCCTCAATCTCTTGTTAATGAGCCCAAGGACACGGCTGCGGGTAGGTACTGGTGTCAGTTCACCTGCGCGCGTGAAAACCGAAACCTGGGGAAGGAAAACCGAAATCTGGGGAAGGAATGGCTGAACATCTGGCGGGGGCACGCTTTATCAAGCGGGAAACTGCCGTTGGTATTGCAGCGCTTCTGTGTCAGTCCACAGCCAACAGCCTGCCTGTAAAGAGAGAGGCGACGACGGAGCGCAAACACTTTTCTTTGCCTTCCTGCCACTGGGGGTCATTGGAGAAAGGATGTTTCATGCAAGAAGGGAGGGAGCCTGACAAGCAGCTCAGAGGTTGGATGAACCTGGGGAGGGTTCAGCCCAGAATGCCATCCACAGCCTGGCCCAAGAAAAGCCTTCAGAGAAAGAGCCTCATATGGGAACTCCTCCTGCCATGCTCCCCTTCTGCCCAAGCCAGCAGGCAGGGAAAAGCAGCTGCAGGGCCTCAGACAACCCCTCGTTTTAGGGGACGGGGGAACTGGCTTGGAGTGACTCTTGACTCGAAGCAAGCCCGCTCTCAGTGCTATGGGAGCCGCGCACTGGACGGTCAAGGGCTGGGAGCGAGGACTCCTGGGTATCATTCCCAGCTTTCTCACTGGCTTCCTTCAGTGACCTGAGCCAGGTGCCTCTACCTCACCAGTCCAGATTCAGAAGTGAAGACCTAAGCCAGTGGGTGCCACAAGATAAGTCTTGCACCCTCCCCACCCTCTTCCGATTCTCCTCCTCCTCTCCTGGTCTGCTGCTCTGCTTTCTGCTCCCTGCCGTATCCATTCCCTGCTCTCTCTCTGATCTGCTGTGTGCCACACACGAGCCTGACCATGTCACCTGATGCAAGCTGTTGTTGGCCACCCTTAATCTAAGCTGATGATTTACACCTCCTTGTTCCCCGCTCTGTCTGTGAGATGCAATGGAAAACTCAACCTGCTATTTGCAACAATTCCCTCTGAATTTGGTCCGTACCACCTTAGCGGCCTGTCTATACAATGGGTACAACATTTTTCTCTCTCAAAGCACTGCCCGGAGGCTCAATTCATTATCATTTCTAAAAAGCGTGGAGATCTTTAAAGGACAGGCATTACTGGAATGGAAGGACTTACTAAGCTACTGTAATTCCAGGGACAGTGAGTCTCTGCAATGGTGTCGCTGCTTTGTTGGACAAAAAATGGCTTCACTGGGAAGATGGTTCCACTGTATTAAACATAAAATTAAAAGAAATTTAACGCACACCAGCCATATGCAGTAAATTTAAAACGAGCAAAATAAAAAGCCTAAGAGCTGCAAAATATGAACTATTAATCAGACCCTTTAAAAGAGTTCACCGTGAAATCACTAACGATTAGCTGCTGGCACCTTGCCAGCGAGGAAGGCTGGCTTCATTTTTAGAACTGGTTCTAACGGAGGGGAAGGATGCTTTGGCGGTGACGGCAAATGGGATCAACTGTGGTTTCAGAGGCTGTGTGTAGACTAAATGAGGGCACGTGTTCACGACACTTTTAAGCGGGTTAAACGCTTTTGCACCGCTTTAAGGGTGCTGGTGTTTGCACGTGTCGGCGGCGTATCGAGCAGTAATTCCAGCCGCTGTAGCAAATTCAGTGGCGTAATGCACCTTAAGTGACTTGGGGGCGCAGCAAACTAAAAGTTGTAGTTTGCTGCCCTACAGCCTTGGAGCAAAGCACCAGGCGTTGTGCAGCTCCGCGGCTCTGCAGGAAGCCCGTGCAGGCAGCCTGGCAGCAGCCCGGGAAAGTAGGCTCTGCTCAAGCAAAGCGGCGAGCCTGATCTTTTTTCTCCCTCCTGGAGCCTGTCTGCTTGAGCCGCGCCGGGGCCTGGTGCTTCCCTGTGGCTGCAGTGGCCCCCAGGACTGCCCTAGCCAGGTGCCCATGGGCAGCTGCTGCCGTGGAGGGAAGCACCAGCCACCCCCACAGCCCAGGGACCTCTCCGCTCACCAGCAGCTCGCCCTCCTGCCTCCGCTGCCGAAGCAGCAAGTTTGGGTGTGTGCACAACACAGGGGTTTAAAGGGCCCTAAATTGAAGCAGTATTTTTAAAAACCCACCGCTTCAATTTAGGGCCCCCGTTTCACCTACACGTGCCCAGAGAAGCCATAATCTCCACGTAGCTGAGTTTCCTATAAAATGAGGGTATTACTCCTTTTGCCCAGCTTCATGTTTGAACTGTAAACTCACTGGAGCAGGGACTGTATCTGACTAGGTGTATGTACAGCACCTAGCACAGTCCAGTTCCAGCTTCGGTGGAAGCCTCCATGTGCTCCCTTCCATAATGCAAGCTAAGAAAACAACAGGGCATTGCAGAAGCCCGTGGTCTGGATGCAACTGCAACCAGTGTATCAAACCCAAAATTCAGAGGGTCTTTAGGACCCCCACAATTAACTCAGGATAACGAATGTATCCTTCCAGCCCGTGGCTTTTGCCAAGGTGGGCTTGGAGAAAAATCTGCACTTCTGTTCTCTTTGTTTGCAAATTGCCCAGAATGCTGTACAGACAAGATATTACCCTGGTGACAAAAGTATACTGAATTCATTTGACAGTTTGAAACGGTTGCTCAAAATCTGCTTTATATTCATCATAAAAAATATGGTCTCGAGTAAAATGGAGCGTCTCCAAAAGAAAATAAAGCATGTTTACTCTCTCCCGCGATGCAGCACATGATATTTGCATTACTATGGAACATTATCATTGGATGCAACAGCAGAGCAAATGTTTAAAGAGGGAACAAAATGTAACAGCTTGGAAAACTAAAGCTGCTAAAAGGTTTTAAAATGGGGCTGCCTGAAAAATGATCAAACAATTAAAGGAAACGGGTAAATAGTGTGCGATTGAGAACGCTTCCATATTCCAGAGGGGAGTTTGGGGTTTAAACTCACAAATAAGTATGCATGCCGCTCTCCGAGATGCTCAACTTGATGAAAGTGTTGTTACGATGACAGAATCGTGACTAATCACCAACACCAAACACATAATGTGGAAACTAATGGCAAGTGCTGGCAGTTCCAGTTATCTACTGAATGATCTACCTATCACCTCTAGCAAAGGCTGGTTTGCATAAGTAGGATTCCCTCATACAAAGGATGCCTAGAGATAGCTTTCCTTTCCTCAGTTTCTGGGGATTTTGTATTCTGCAAACCAGGGGTGCCCATTTTTTCTAGCAAGCAGGCTGGATGAGTGATGCACAGCCAACCCATGGGCTGGAACCAGCACATGGGGCCAGGTTTGGGGGCTGGATCCAATATGTGGGCTGACCCAATGTGCTGGATCTGAGCCCATGGTTGTATGCATCCCATGCCACCAGATCCAGGGCAGTGCCGGGTGCAATCCCATGTGCCACGTCTGGGGCCACACACTGGGTCCAGGTCTCTGCTCCGGGTTTGGCCCCTCGTGCTGGCCTGGTCTGGCACACAGAGATATGCCATCTGGCCCATGGGATTCCCCACGGGGCAAAAATGTAGCGGTGGAGGAACAGTAGCAAAGTGAAGCACCTTTTCTTATTGTATTGCTGCCATAGTAATTAATGCTGCCACTGCTCCCTCATCGCCAAACTTCTGGACCTGTGGGGGAGCTCACAAGCCACACTTTGAGCACCACTGATGTAAAATGTTGGGGTATAGTTGCTATTATTGATTATCACTGCTGTTACTGCAGTGCCAAGGAAGCCTAATCAAGGGTTTGGGCCCCTTTCTGTGACTGGCAAAACAGTGAGGTAACGAAGTGGTCAGTCCCTGCCCCATAAGAGCTTACAGTATACACAAGCAGACTGGATGCAACCTCTGAATTCAGCAGACACACTGGGTTTCAAGGTGAAGTGACAAAAAATCTGACTGGTGTTAACAGAAAAGTGATGTCACTGTCACCGCTTTCAATCCATCTCACCAGCTTGGAGCAATTTTGTTTTCTGGGCACAGTTTTGTGTCTAACATCTGCACTGCTCAAGTAGTGTAAGCGTCTACTGAGCCTTTACTTGTAATCACGTGGTCAGCAATATCAGAGGTCACTAGTAGAGGAGCATGTCGTGACCTTCATTCCCTTGCCCATTCCACACTTTCATATTCTCACTTGCCAAGCATGGAGGGTGAGCATCTGCCTTAAATCCTATACAAAATGTGGGCACTACCCAAAGCTGGGATTCAGGCAGAGCTCCCACGGGCTGCTTCAGGGCACTCAGTTCTCTCCTGGCATTTGACACAATCAGGGCCAAGTAGGTCCATGCATGTATAAATAGGTCCAATACACACATGCCATTCATGCATCTCAAGTGGTCATGCATGCAAGTAGGACTGGGAACACTCAAGAGGCCTGAGAGTTAGCCATGTGCTTTTAAACATGACCGCTGGAGAGGAAGAGAGGGTTTCAACAGACAAAAAGATTCAACAGTTTAATATCAGTCTACTGAAGTCGCAATTCTAGAAGATCTGAAAAGGCATAATGATGACGACGACGATGCTGTTGAGAAACCTAAAAGAGGAGAAAGTGGAACCTAATCTCCATGCACTTGAGGAAGCAAGAGCTAAGAAGTCCCATGAAGGAATTTTGCAAAACTCTGAGGCAAGCTCAGGAGGTGAGCAAAGAAATGGTCCAGATCTTTCTTGGGAGTTACTGACAGCAAAATCAGAACCGACTGTCCTGGAGTACAACTGGAACCTCTGGGCATTTATAGACATGATCCGGGAGTGGCGGGAAGGGAGGCGCTTTAATTAGGGTGGTGCCAAGAGCCACTTTAATTAAAGTGCCTGGAGCATCACATGTATCAGCATCCCTGCATTGAAAAACGGTGGCGGGGGCGCTTTAACTAAAGCTCATTGAATGTGATGCTGGAGTCCGCTGAAGCGCAATAATTACCACGTTCCAGCAGACTCGATTAATCGAGTCTGCTCTGATGCGCCATAATTACAGCGCGCCAGAGCAGCCGTGCCGCACATCTATAGGCGTCCTTGGGGAGCAGACTGGACATGGATGAGGAGACAGAACGGCAAAAGATTGGCTACTGTTTGTCCCAGTGGTTTGCCAGGAGATTTGTTTCCCTTGTCATAACGACTGGCCAAAAAGGAAGGCGGGCCGATCCATCAGCCAGAGTGGTGGAAGGGTCTAGTACCAACCTGGGAGCAGAATACAGCAGTGTGGGAAGCAAGATTGCCACCAGCTATTTCATCCTCCTTGACATTTTGGCAGCGGTAACAAGAACCGATATTTCCAGCGATATTCTTCCCCATACTATTTCAAAGGCTAAATGTGGCAAAAGGTTTGATTTGCCTAAAACAATGCCGATTCTGGATATTAAACAAAACCAACCAACAAACCAACCCGCTAACTTCTTCTCTTCTCCTGTGGCCTATTGTCGTTGTGAAGCTTCATGGCCCGAGTGGCATGAAAGGGACTATAGAAGTGAAGTGTGCTGATAAATAAGGCAGTTGGAGTCACACGAGCTCTTCCTGAGGATAAAACAAGTCAGGAATCCTTCTGACCTGGACTCACTTAAAAGCAAATCTCCTATATCATCATCTGAAGGAACCCAGCCTTTGCAAAGCCCTCATGAAGCTGAGCCCCAGGTGTCACAGGGAGAGTTTCTGCAGTGGCTGGGTGGCTCCAGCTGTAGCAGAGGACAGGGAACACACGTCTGTTATGGTGCAAGGTAACACCATGAAGATGTACCTGCGTTAGCTCTAGATCTGAGAACGGTGTAACCACATCTGCACCTGGGCTATTTAAATCTGCGTTGTGGCATACGAAGTAATGTGTTCGCTGCTAGCTCTGCCTTGGGTATCCTTCCCAGGACACTCTGGGCAATGCCGCACTGTGATATATGGGCATATCTTGAGTTTCCGTGGTGGAAACAACCTGGTCAAACATACGTAGCTCAAGAGGATGCTGAACCCAAGCGTTCTTTCTTTTGGGGCGTGCTGCGAGACCTGCCTCGCTGCGCAGCTGATTTCCACATGGGGAGCAACTCTTCTGATCAGAAATGGAGCAGGAGGTGAGAAGGGAGAACAAGACGCTCTTTTTCGGGGTCACTTGATGTGTTAGCTCAACATCCAGCAAGGGCACAGGCATCACAGAGATGAGCATAGCTGAGAAGCATCTCTTGGTAACAAATTCAAAGTAATTAGTAAATAATAACGCCCTTTCATTTACGTTCAAACGTAGTTTGAAAGCCATGGTCTAAAAACTCCCATTTCATTAGCCCTGAATAAAACAGATAGTTTCTCAGCCTTTTTTTGTTTGCCTTTACTAGGGTTACATTTTTAACCCCCCATAAGCTATTCATAAATGAATAACTAATGCTGAAAGCCCATTATAGACATGATCCATAAGGGTACTGGATGGTCATAAACACCTTATGACCTGTTGGACTATCCAACAATGAACCATTTATTAACCAAGTTACAAATGTACCCTCAATAAAAAGTGACCTTTTTTCTTAAGACAACCAGAGGCAATTGTGGACCTTTCCTACAGCGGTTACTGTTCGTGTGACTGATGTGCACATTGAGTTCAGTGGGACCGCTCAGGCTGGTAAAGGTACTTTCCAGGCAGGGCCGGATTAACCCTTTAGTTGGCCCTAGGCAGGCAAACTCATGGGCCCCTACTTTTTGTTCATTCAATAATTATAATACGTAAAATAAGCACACCTGGTCCCTTCTTCACTTAGGGCGCTAGGTATATGCCTAGTCTGCCTTTGCGTTAATCTGACCCTGCCTCCAGGCCTTATAACGTATCAGGTTTCTGCTCTGAACTCCAGTGCCTGGCCCAAGCTGAAAGCAGCTATTACTTCTGTCCCCTCTACTCATACCTATGCTAGCGTCTGCCCATTTGTTCTGCGGGGACTGTGCTTTTGCATTCCAAGTAGCACTAGTAACTGAGGAAATAAAAACTTCTGGGCTTCTGAGAACCGGACAAAACTCAACCGGGAACCGCAAAAGCACATCTGTGGCGCCAAGGCCATGCCCTTACCAAATTCAAGCACCTGGTCCAAAGCACGAGGGTGCTGGAGCTACTCAAAGAAAACAATTTTTTCAAATGGACAAAACTATTTTCTTAGATTCCCATTCTTGGAAACAGTTTGGGCTCAACTTTTCCAGATGAATTAGCCTGAAATAAGACGATGTCAGGCATGGAAAATATCTGCCCATGCTATTTAAGCTTGGTAAAGTTGCAGGCGAATGACAACGTGATCTTTTCACGGGAAGTATTGAACAGCCTTAATCATAGATGGAGCTCCCAGCCCCGCCTATAGTAAGTTTAAACTTCTGCTGACACAGTTCATTATCTTATAAAACAAATTGCTCCAAGTGAACTGTGACATTAGTGTGTGCGATTCTCCACTTGCTCAGGCTATTAATGTTTAAGATGCAATTAGAACTCAGGGTAGAAAATAGCCTTTGCAGAATATTTTTCAGGCCATTAGTTGAAAGAATTTTCCACGCAATTTATCTCTGGCATTTATAAGTACAAGAGCCTTCTTCTTATCGTGTGGTCCTCACTCTGCTAAGAGCTCCACGTTTCCAGCAGAGTCGTGTTGGCGGCTCATTTAACACGCATCAGTGATTTGGGCTCTTATTCTTCTGCCACCTTGCAAAACCTGAGAGGAGCAGGTCACATCAAACCTAAATTAACAATGGGCTGCTTTATTTCAGCTCTCCGCCATGGAAAAGGCCGTACTTTCATTCCATAAGAGTCTTTCTCTAGCCAAACCATTTAAGAGCTGCAAACCCAAGTAGGGAGAAAACAACAACAGATTTACTGCGGTATCTACTCATTGCAGAAACTATACTTCATGCAACTATGCAACAATAGACTACCCTGGCTACTCATTAGCAAGCAATCCTTTAAGCCGGCGCAGTTGTGTAGAGCAAATTCTTATGATTAATCCTCTTTTCCTTGAGGTTAAATTTGAAATGAGATGCCTTGTTATGTGCTCTGTTTAATACCTTTCTTGCCGTCTCGAACTCTCTGGTTGCACTGGATACTTTGGAAACAGAACCTGCCAGCATACCAGAATCTTTAAAGCCTTTTGCTTCCTGGAGGAACTGTATTTGGAACAAGTTATTATTTATATTGTGGTACGGACTAGGCGCCCCAGTCATGCATCAGGGCCCAACTGTCTTGAGCTATTGAAACAAAAATGAAATTTCAGCAGATTTAAAAGTATTTTTCATTCTGTTCCTCCTTGAAAATCTCCAAGTTTTAATTTTCCCAGGTCAAAACAGAGCATCTTTTCAAACAAAATTTTCCATTTCAAGTTAGGGAATAATCCCCACCTCTCCATGTGGCTAAACTCACCAATCAAAATTGGCAATGGAAAAGAAACCCCAAGAAACCAACCCAAGCCACAAAAAAGGCTGTCACAGTAACTCATTTTTTCCTATTAAAGTTTCCATCAAAAACATTCGCAATTCAGAGAAATAAATTAAGACGTTAAACGTTCGAGGGAAAATAAAAAAAGAAAAAGACAAATAGCATCATTTGAAATATCTCTACACATGTTACTAGTGTTTGTGAACATTTCAACAAGGGATCAAGTTGGATAAATGAGGGGCCCTGCTCAAGACCTAGGCAGCCCTTCATTTTTATGATACACAATTAGTTTCTATCACACTACTCGCAATGGCCCCATTCAAGAAAGTATCCCACTTAGGAGGGTGTTCAAGTACTTTTGTTCTTTAATGCCATTATTTGAGTGAGGTTTAACACAGCTGATAAACTAAGGTGCTACTATTGTGTCTGAACACTGGGGCTAGGGACAGAAATTACACAAAAACTGGTATAAGGGATTGGAAATGGGTTCAAATTTGTAACACAACAGGAGTTCAGCACCCATAAACTGCTTTCAAAATGGCTGAAACCTGTTTAGAATAAACCTGGATGGATGTAGTAGTATCAGCCTTCACTGATTTAGGTTAAATCCGTTTATTGAATAAACTGCAGGCATGTGGCTAACATTTCTGGAATTAAAACTGAATGTCTGTTCACCCGTTAATTGGTTCAGACTACGCGGCTTAGACTAACCTACGAAGACTGAATCGGGCCTTGGACTTTTTGACTGTCTGCACTTAGCCTGGGTCTCCCCCGGCAGTTTTCATAAGAGCAAAGTTTTCCTTTGGTTTCCTCGTCCAAACGTTCCCTCTTCCCAACTGGGCTGTGCTCTCTTTGGCTGCTTTGGCTCACCCCAGAAATGAGAGCATTTCAATAGGGCCGTAAGCAATTAGGTTCTGATCCTACAATGACTTGCACATATTCTCAACTGAATCCTGTGGCAGGGCGCACTTGCTTGAAGTTAAGCAGGTGCAGGAGTTTTAGGAAAAGCAGGATTATAGTTTGTGAAAAAACGCTGTGCAAGGGACCTTATTATCACCCTTCCCAATCGGTAGGTGTTTTTCCCTGTGGTTGGCGAAGTGTACTCTATAGCTCCTTTGAACTCCATGTTTACAAGATGCAGAGTGCACTTTTGAAGACAAATTGGTTCCTGAGCATGGTCATCTTTTACCTGACTGAGAGGCAATTTGAGAAGCTGACATGGACTGCCCTTGGTTTCCTGGAAACATGAATAATTCTCCCTTGTTTGGGGGGCAGAGAAGGTACATACAAGCCACTAATAGCAGGCACCGCTGTGGCATGTCAGTGCATTCATCAAGGTCAAAATTTGTTTGTGCAAATGCTAAAAAAGTATTTGGCTGGGGGGCACATCTCTCTTCCCCGTTCCCTCTGCAAACAGGCAGAAAGTGTTCATCGGCACAGGCACTACTGTCTCTTCCAAACAGCAGAGAGCTTGTTTGAAGGACTGCTTAGATTTGTTGTTGTCGTTGTTGGTCGTTGATGGAAAGTGCCAGAAGAGACCTTGCCAGAGACCTATCCACCACGATGACCCGTATAAATCCTCTCTCTGCACCTAGAATGGCTCAATTTCCACAGCAGGGAAAAACACCCGGCAAACCCAGGGGAAGAAAACAAAATCAACCCCACCCACCCACCCATCACAGCTGTATCCGCTATGCAACTGCTCCTACTCTAGCTCCCACTTTGAGGCTTTCCAAACACCAGAGCTATACATGGTTTTCTTCCCCCGCCCTCGTTATTATTTCCCAGTATCTTCTGCTGGTTCCACTTCCACCACCCCACTTTTAGGGGTGCGCTTCCCATTGCTACCTTTTACGCAGAAACCCAGAGAATATCAAATGGCTCTCTCAACAGACCCAACAGTAAATGGGTGAAGCGTCTTTTCCAAGTGTGTTCCAGCTAGGAGCCATATATAAAGTATACTGCTTCGGGACAGGGTCAGGCTGAACTGCCCACTGTCACTCACCATGCACCATGTGCAGGTTTTAGCCCCAGCTAGCCTGCAGACAGACAACAGAGACCACCGGCTCTATTCTGGCCAGAATTTTTGCATCCATTCTTGGATGGAGCTTGGCTTTTTCTTCCTCCTGGCCCTGTCCTTCATCATCACTCAATCCCTCTCTCCCTTTCTCTTTCGTCAGTGTTTAAACACGAAACGTTCAGTAGATTATGAGGTCAGCTGCGTATTCCAAGGTCTCCTAATATAGACGCTGGTCCTGATTGCTTATACAATTCTGCCAAACCTTAAGGCTAGATGCAGACAATACACATAAACCGGTTTAAACCTGTAACAGAGCATAAGTTACATAAACCAGTTTCAAAATGGCCAAAACTGGTTTAAGATAAACCTGGTTAAATGTAGCATCAGACTTAACTGCTTTGGGTCAAACCGCTTTATGCAACTTCCCTCCCAGACATAGGCAGTGGAAGTGGGGGAGGAATGGGGCTTAGCCCCCCCAGATGCAGGGCAGCAGTAGGGCCACAAGGCAGCTTGGCCGAGGGCTTCTGGCGGCTGCAGCAAGGGTGGCGAGGGAGTGGGGCTGGGGCTGGGGCTAGGGGTGGGGCAGGCACTGCACACCCGGCACAGTGCAGAGCTGAGAAGCAAGCAGCTCATTTGGGGGGCACAGCTCCTGCTGCTATACAGACCCCAGGAGGCATGGGGTGGCACGAGCTCCCAGATCTGTGTGGGGCAGGGCGGGCTGCCATTGCGGGCTGGGGCCAGGGCTGTGCTGGGCTCTTCCGAGTTGGGGCTGGGCAGGAGTCCTCAGGACTCCAGTCTCTCTGGCCAAACAGCGCAGCTGAGGCTTGCCCCACTCTGGCCCCCAGCTCCAGGCCCCCATGGGCAGTGCAGGGCCAAGGCCAGGGCCAGTGCAGGGAGGCAGCTGGGGCTGGGGCTGGTGCAGGGCTGGGGGGCAGCAGATTGGTTGGCATGGGGGGGTGCCAGCACCAGGCAATGACCCTGGGCATCGGGGAAGGGGCAGTTGCACAGGTGCAATGGCCCCAGCCCCAATCCAGGCCCAGCTTCGCTCCTTCCCAATTTCTGCCCAATCCCAGCCCCAGCCCCACTCTCACGGCCCTTTCCTCTTCCCCCACAGACCTTCCATGTGTGCGTGCTCAGCCTCCCCACCAAAAATGTCTGCCTTCCACCTATGGTCCCAGACCCCTTCCTGGTTTAAGTTAAACCAGAGTCCCCCAGCATCCTAGATGCTTTGCAGCTCTGGGCTGGGCTGTGCTGTCTGCTCCAGAGAGCAGGGTTGGCCCCACCCCTCTTCTCCCAAGCCAGAGCTCTGGAACAGACCGCAGGCACAGCTGGGTCTGCCTGGCTTCCTCCTGCCCCACTCCCCTCACTGCTCGCTGCTTAAGCAGGGATTCCCCCCTCCCTCCCTCCCTTCTCCCACAGCATGGACCCCAGCTCCATGGACCCTAGGCATGTGGTATGCTAGCTATTGCTGAGAAGCGTCTGCAGGTGTGTGTGCGGGACAGGACAAAGGCAGACAGGACAATGTCCGCTTAGGGCCTTTTGGAGCTAATCAACAGGTCAGCTGGTAAAGTCCCTCTGTTCCTTCCTTGGAAAAAGCTGTTTAAGAAGAGCCTGAACTAATGAGAGAGGCTTTTGTTTTGTTAATGGGCTACTAAATGCTGTGTTATCAGCTCCCTGCTTGCCCTCTCCCCTGTCAGGTTTGCTGCAGACAGTATGAAGAAGCAGGGAAAGGAAGACTGAAAAGCTCAGTATCATCAACAGATACATGCACCGTACACCCCCACTTTGTCTCAGGGTGCTAGGCAGGGCCTGGGGGCTGGTAACACTCCTACTCCTAGAAAAGCCTGGGACCGTGCAGGCAGGGTCAGGGTTTAAACCTCTCCCTAATCAGAGCATCCTGCCAGGGCCTGGTCACACCCCCTGTCAGCTCAGCATTGCAGAAAGGAAGGGAGGGCTGCTCTAGCGTCCTGCTGCTTCTAGCCTGAGCCACTTCAGGCATGTGCTGGTATTTCCTCAGTCCACAGGGAATGTCTGTACAGTTGCAAACCAGTTCAACCTAGCCAGGTAGACTAACCTCCAAAGACTGAATCAATTCAAGCTCAGGCTTTTGGAACATCTGTCCCTAGCCTAAGACATCAGAATTGGGGTGGGGGGGGACACAAAACCGCAAGGACGGTCACATTTCTGGGGATTCTCTCTTCTCCTTGGCTGTCCTCAGCCAATCAGGGCCATTAAGATCTACAAGTGAGCTCACAGTTTTATTTACCAATAGCAGGAAATCATGTTCAACTTCTCGACCAGTGACTCCAGCCAGAGATGCCCTGGGGACATGCCAGAAGCAGATAAGCCAACATACCTTTGCAGCATCAGGCTAGAGTTCAATAAGAGACCTGTGAAGCAGCAGCTGGAAAATAACCCCCGCCCCCCAATCTCTTTCTACAGCTCTAAAATCTAAGGGTAAAAAAGAAACAAACAAAGAAAAAAGCCCCCCAAAAACAAACCTGGCTCTTTTATTTTTTGAAGACGACAAGTTCAGCTAAAAGTGTCTCAGTAAATAAACATCTTGTCCAGCCCAAAGCAACAGAGGAGTAGAAGAGAAAAACAAGTACAACATGAGTAACTACCAGACTCATTTATTTCAACCCAAAAGAGTTTTATTTACTCACCAGTCTGTTGCATGCTGTGAAAAAACAGGAAGATAAAACCAATCTAGAGCAGGCTAGAGCTCAGGTTAATGGGGTCCTTTCAAAGGACTTCCAGACCACCTGGATAATATCAGCGACGCTTCTAGACCTTTCAGAAATCGATTCTAACCCACGTTACAAAACTCTTTAACGCTTGTGAACGCAAAAACCGTTGTGAGCCATCTTTCTTATGGCAGCACACACGAACAAATGAAGGCTCTGTCTAATTTCGGAAGGTAGAAAAATGACCAACAGGAGCGAGCAAGGCAGCACGAGCCATAGAGGAATCATCAAATCTTGAAAAACAATTTGGTAGCAGCTGCAAAATAATGGAAACCCCACTTAAGGGAGATCAGCAGAAAATTAGCAGAGATCTGGCAGCTCAGAGGAGTATGTTATATTTCCATATTATATAGCGCAGAACTGGTAGGGAGGAGAGAAAGCGCAAGGAACCGTCTAGCCCTTGCACAGTTATGTAAGGGACAAAGACGGGACTTGGCTACCGTCAACCCCCAAAATCACAAGGTGTTCCAAATTATTTATAATCATGCAATTTTAAACCCCCCAAAAATACGTCCTGGGCTCTTTTCATTTCCCTTCCAGTGTTTGCGCGCTGAGGGATCATGTTTTCAAGCTCTGTTCCATTATCACAAGAACAAGCAGCTTATTTAAAATGAGTAAATAAAAAAGAAGCCCAAGATTGTGACGTAACAACCCAATTCTCCAAGCCGAGGCTTTGAGGAAAACAATATACCTTTATACTCACTGCAGCCTGGCCCGAGCACCCAACCCTGCAGTCGCTAGCCAGCTGTGAGGAGTCCCAATTACTCAAGCTAATGTGCTTCTGAACCTCTAGCTGGGCAGGGGCCAGTCACCATCTCTGGTGCTGGGACCTCAGGACATGCCACAGGCTCAGGCATCTCAGATGATGCCTTGACAAAAAGACGACACCGCTAGCTGCCCTGGACCTTAAAATCCATGTCAGATATCTCAAACCCTCCTGGGGCTTATAGAAGTCTCTCCAGAGCCCTGCAAAGGATATGGCCTATGGCTTATGACCTTGCAGCAGGAAAACAAAAAAGACAAGACATTTTAACTACACTGACAGATCTTTGAAAACAACCCTGAGAGTCTCCTTGATCTCAGCTGAGATCACCTCTTCTTCTTCCCAAACCGGGCTTTGTTAGCCAGGCAGAGTCTCTCCTCCCTCTTTCCTGCAAGACCTATTCAGTGAAAGTTAACCTCCTTGCACCGACCAGGAGGCCTGCTTCCCTCGCCCCCATTTTACAGGCCCCTGAATTGGGCACCATTGGTCCATGGTAGAGGATTTGTAGCCAAGGGTCAGTCAAAGTTGGTAGCTTCAGACTGCTCTCAGCAATAGCACCCAATGGGTTTCCGAGGCAGGGCAGCTGTCTGGTACAATGGGCTGCCCTTGGGTACAACAGCCACAGAGCTAGTATGTTAGACAAAACTTTTTGTGCAATACAGACACACCCTGCCCTGTCACAGTGCTCATGATAAAAAGAACAACAGTCCTTGTGCTTTGAGCACTTTTCTCCTGCTACTGCCATTATAGTTCAAGCTGACAGATTCCTTTTAGGAAACAGCTGGACTCCCAGGTAGGTAGCAGCCATAGAGGGGTATCAAGGGCATCACAGAGAAAAGAAATGACACAGTATGAGATCTATGCTACTGCTCTTTGGTTAACGGGAAGACTTCCACAAGTAAGGACTACGTAAAACATGTATGATCCAGACCTGAGTTAGTATACCTCTCTAATTAATTTGGTTTTGTGTCCTTAACAGAGGTAAGGACTTAGGACTTCGACATCAAGATGGTGTTTAATCCAGAGTGTAAAGAAAATGCTTTAAGAGCTGCAATAAAAGTGCACAGGTTTATCATGGAAGAGGGTTTGATCCTTCAGTATTCTCTGGTCTGAGCTCTGAGGCAGATGACTGGAGGGTAAATATTAAAAAGAAAAAAAAAAATAAGACTTGCCCTTAATGGTTTATTAATATATCCCCTACTGGGCACAGGGAAGAATAAAGCCTGGGTGGGGCAAAGGGTTTTCAAATAACCATTTTCTGCAGTCATGGAAAGGAATTTAGAAATCAATGATCTGCACAGTTCAATGAATCAAAAACTTCCATAAGCACAAATCACAAGGCCAAACTTAATGAATGCAACCTGATGCTTGCAGACTTTCCAAACTGGAGAAGCGATTTGGAAGAACAGTCGACTTCCATGGAAGCTGCGCCGATGCTAGAAGAATATACCAGTTTAAACTACTATCCCCCATCTTTTCTATCATAAACTATTTATATTATACTTTTGTCAGGGCCTGATTGTGTACTAAGTGCATCAGGCAGGCAACATATGGGCAGCTCTGAGAAGCCGCAGTCCCTCAACTGCAGGTAAACCATATATGTATATGTATATGTATATGTATAACGTAGCGTATACTCAACTGAGTATGTCTGTGGGCCAGAACATAACGACAGAAAACTTGTCCGAGCGGTGGCTGCGGATGAAAAAAAATTACTGATGCCAAACACAAAGGATGGGAATCCTTAACTTGGTGGACACTCGACTTCTTAGAGGAACAATGGTGACCTTCTTCAGCGCAATGACTGCAGATGTTGAGTATCCAAGGACAGATAAACATTAGCCAAAGGGAGATAAAACTGGAACTCACTCAAGCTTCTCACGCATTAGCTGCGCCCAAAATATTAGTGCTGTAGTCAAATAAAACAGTTTAGGCATGCTGTTGAATTAGAGGCCATTGTTATCTCAGAGCAATGTTATTGCAGCTGGCAGGAAACTAAATAACCCAAAAGTAACTTGGAATCATATGAAGCTGTACAGTATACAGATACACAGCCCAAGTTTGCAATCATCGTGCCGGTAAATAGTGGTCTGGAAAATAAAAGTAGATATTTGAATAGATAACATAGTCTCAGACCCTGTCACTTTGTACCATGCCAGACAGCTATAACAATCATTCCAGTTCAGGGTGGAGGGCTGTATGGTCTTTACTGACTTCCTTCACTGACCTGGGAGGTGGTGTGAACATATAGCTTATGCAGATCTATTAAGACTCCCTACAACATTTAAACATCTCCAAAAGGAAGGAATGTTTTCATCACAAGCATCCATTACAATAGCTACCAAAGACTGAATATAAAAAAAGAGCTGGAACCCTATTCTGATCTAATTTTAATACATTCGTTCTCTTCCTATCAATTTTGTTACTTCAAATTCGGAGGTCCTCTTAAATAATAAGTAGTTTAGATTTACAGAGAAGAAAGGGACCTCTAGAGGTCATCTAGTCCAACCCTCAAAAGTTTCTTCTAGCTGGGTGAAAAGGGTGTACTTGCTAGTACACTACCACCAGCATGTGACAAAAAATGACAAACATTCACAACATGCAAAATCTGTTTGCGGTGGCCTCATTTATAAACCTTAGGCCCGTGATTTCTGGAGTAGAAAATGCAACACTTGCTTCAAAGCCAGCATGGTGGAATATTTCTGCCAGATTGGCAATTAATGTGGTTATTACCTGTAGTAAATGCTGCCGCATAAAAAAGTCAGCTCTTCACAAGGGCTCAGGAATTACTAGCTATAAAAGGATAACACTCCTGCCTGGGGAGGAAAGGACAAGCATAAGCACTGTCTGCAGTGGAGGAGGTTAATAGGAAACAAAAGTTTTATTGTGGCACGTTAGAAAAATTCTTGACACCATCACTGAGGACATCTTGCTTTTGGGCAATCTCCAGGTTCACGTCTGGAGGCAAGGGTGGTAACCTGAACTGAAAGTCAAGGCAAAATCTTGGGCATAAGGAGACTACGGTCCAATTCCAAGCAGTGCCTCAGAAATCCTGTGGGATCTGGGTGACTTCTTTTACCCTCCGACTATTTTTCTCGTGCAAAACCCCCCCCAAAAACCAGGCTGTTGTCGCAAGAGAGAAAAACAGGAATATTTTAAAAGGATCCTGAAAGCCAAAGCATCATTGTGGCCAAAAATGTGGGCTGGTGGGTTCCAAAAATAATTGCTGTATTTTTCCCCTCACTGGAGGAATGGTGTAGAAAAACAAGTGTAGGTTATGTGACCGTTTGCTCTGAGAAACACAAAAAAGCGCCAGCAGACCATGCATCTCTAATAGCGATTAACCCTGAAAAAAAAAAAAAAAGGCAAAACCTGATCTATGACTCCATGGGCTGGAGTTTGCTTCTGAAAAAATGTGTGCCCGAATTGCAAGTAAAGGAAGGCGAGCGCTTTGAGACCAACTCTTGGATGCTGTGTGCGGGTATGCGAGTTTGTGTGGCACATGTATACCATCTTCTCCCAAGTGAGCTCAGTACAACCACCCCTCCACCCAGCACAGGGGACCCACCGCTGATTCTTTCCCCAGCTATTGTCCGTTGCGATTTGCTTTCAGACAGGAAAGCTCTGCTCGCCGATTTTTCAGTGTCAGCGTCCACCGCCAGGCTTCACTGACCCACTTAGTGCTTAAAAAATGAATGGGTTCCACAGCCTGAAAGGATTCAGGATTTTGTTTATGGTAATTAGGGTGCACAAACTGCAAAATTCAGCACATTTCCCACCTCCTGACACAACTTTCTCTAAATCTTACGTATCTTGGGCGAGGGCTCTGCTTCCAGATTGCTGCATCGGTGAAAGAAAGAGCCTGGGTTAGCGGGTGGGAAAAGGAACACCACCACAGACCTATCTATTCAGGATACCAGGGGGCAGGGAGAGAAAGAGGGGAGCATGGGCACATTTTTCTCAAAAAGGGAAGAAACACAGAGAGGGAATGAACTTCATACCGTTTCACTCCAACACTTTAAATTCTATCAGTTTCTATTTCAGGATGAAATAGATCACCGTAAGAGGAATTCATCTTTATAAAACCTATGCAAACCATATTTCATTGGACTGACACCATGGGAGGCAGTATTTCAAAAGAAGCCTAGAATATTAGCTTAGGCTCGCTTAGAGGCTAATATTTAGACTAAATTCTTGGAGTAGGGTTTTTCTTAAAGCAGCTTTGTGGCTATTAACTTGTGCAGGTCAATCTTATTTAGGCTTAAAGCAGTATCAGGCGTATGAGCGTTAGAGAGATGATGCGATTATTTCCTCAGAACAAAACTTTAAGAAAACGCTTCTACCTTCCCTCCTCCAAAGTGGATGTTACAACCCTTACAAGACAAGATCCAGAAGGGAAAGCACCGTGATCTGCACTACATTTTAAATCACACTGTGGCCCGAGGTCAGAGATGCTGAGCACACCTACAGTTCGTAATGAAGTCAATAGTGGCTGCTGGTATTCAGCTGCTCCGGCATTTAGCATCCTGGATTCAAGTTCTGAGCTCAGTAAGCTCCATCCAACTTGTACAGTGGCTGGCATGCACTTCTATCTGTGTGCAAATGTCTACCTGCTTTGCAGCTAAGACTTACAAGGTGAGGTCTTTAATAGACAAGATGGAGCCCACGGTGCATCAGTGCAGCCTATGTGTTGTAACATGCTGGCCTGTTTCGCCGTGACTCCAGAGGTGACTTATTCAGTGAAGCTACAGGAATCTCGTTTGTACAGGCTGTGGTATCCTTTGGAATGGAAAGTACTTGAGAAATGCTATTTATCACAGGCGTGGCACAAGCTACTTTAAAAGCATTCACATACATATGATAGCCCATGTGAAGCAGGTCGATGCCATTGTCCCTACTCCACAGAAAGCAGTCAAGTTAGAGAGGTGCCCAAGGACAGCCCAAGAAGTCACCGGCACTGCGGCACAGTCAAGTCAGGAACTCGGGCTCCATGTCTGCAATGGTGGGGACACTCTCTCCCCCCGCCATAAGGTCAATGCCACAGATAATTGGACCAAGAGTTCAAGGCAGAACTGTTTAGCTACTTCGCATATCTAACCTGAAATCAAAACACAGCTTCCAGACCCTACCGGAGCCAAAGCCCACAAAGGATGGTTGGGGCACCATTATCCTAGGGCTGCAAACAACAGGTACAACATCCCTGTGCCTGCTTCCCTAATAACACAGCCACTGACTCACAGTGATCACCCTTGCAAGAGCCATCTGATGCTACCTCGGAGCTGAAAATCCATCTAGCACGGCTCTCTGTATTTCTGAAGTCAAAGGCTTTCCATTAATTAAACTTATTCTAGCACTAGCGTAAGCAGAGCCTGCTATGCTAGAGGGGTGGCACTGGGAAAGTTAGGCCAGCTCTCAGTCACGCGGAAGGGAAAGGCAGACTCTGGACCAGGGCTGATGGGAAATAGCCAAAAGAGACCCGTCACTGCAGGGAAAGGCAGCAAGACTGCAGAAGTCGACAGAGAAAAAAAAACTTGCCGCTGCTGCATCATGAGCCCAAGCGTTCTTCGCACTGCAAGCAAAATGGGTGTGCTGGCTTTTGGGGCGCACACCAGTGGGGGCTGCTTCAGAGGTAGAGCATATGGGCAGGGTGTATCTAGGGCAGGGGTGGGCAAAATACTGCTCGCGGGCTGGATCCGGCCAGCCAGTTGATTGCATCTAGCCGGTGCTCCAGATGGGGCTGAGTCCCACATGCACCTGCCTGGTACCCGCCAACAGCACCTCCCCAGCCCTGGCCCGTGAACGGCTTCCTGGCAGGGTTGCTGCAGCAGCCGCCCAGGTACTGCTCAGCTCCCCTCACCCTCCAGTGGCTCCCTCTCCTCCTCCTCCTGCCCCACTCTGGACAGCAGGTCGCACACGGAAGCGGTAGCAGGCATAGGGACACAAGCACCATCTGCCCAGCCAGGCCAAGGGGGGCAGCTGCAGCCAGGCGGCTCCTGCCCCAGCACGTGGGGCTCGAGCTCCAGCTCCCAGTCTCCTTCTTCCCACTTAGCTGCTTGTAGGTAGCTCACGCTGGGCAGGCAGAGTGGGTGGGAGGCAGCCAGGAGCTGCAGCTGGAGCCCTGCAGACTAGTGCAGGAGCTACCTGGCTGCAGTTTCACCTCTGCCTGCCTGGGCATGCGATGCTATTACGGAATCACCTCTATATACACTACTCAAAAAAAGGTAAATATGGACAAAAATCATTTTCTGAAATAAAATTAAAATATGTTAATTCCAGTAGATGTTTGATTTTTTTAAAAATATGATTTGGGGTTTGTTTGTTTGTTTGTTTGTTTTTTTTAAACCTACAATTAGTTAAAATGACGTCTTCCGAAGGTTTTTTTATGTGCGCGTCCCTCAACAGCTCACCAAAACTTGTTAGGCGTCCTACCAGCTGAAATAATTTTCCACCTCTGATGTAGGGTGATGTGCCCCTGTCATGCCCTCCCTTGCATCCTCCATCAGTGGTTTAGAAATGCCGGAGGACACATCCCTGACTGTTCCATTTAACAGCTATTAATGGATCTATCATCCATGATCCGCCATCCATGAATTTGTCTAGGTCTATAGAGATGCTTTAAAATGTGTTTAGAGCGCTGCCAGACTTCTCTCTACCAAAGCAAGTAAGTAGGATCACCATTTTTCCATCCGTCTGGCTTTCACCATTCAAAACCCATCTAAATACTCAGAGGATCATTCCACCATTTCTGTTCTAAATATTGGAAAGGCCCATATATTCATAGGAGAGGACAGATCAGCAGCTAGCTGCGGTATCCATCCAGCCATCTATCTTCAGCTTTGAATAAGTCTGGAAAGAGCAGAGACTTAATGCATTTAAAAGGAGGAAATCATGGCTAGTCAAGCGCTCCAGGAAGAGATGTCTTGGCCTTCTTACCCAGCGTTGTGAAATAAAAATAGATATCAGCACACACCCATCTACTGGAGGAAACAGCAAAAATATGGATTATTTATATACCGCTTCTTTAAATAGGAACAAGCAGAGAAACTGGGCCAAAAGGCTTCTTGCAGAAGGTCACAGACATAACGAATCATCTTTGCAAGCAATTAAGCTTTGCAAGCCTGCTGTGCGGCAGGCTAGTTTAATCACAGTTGTACAGATAGGATAAACCATGCAAGAGTGAGGCTGAGAGAGTCTCCTGGCCAAGGTGACACGAGAAAGTAAGGAATCCATATGCACGTTCGCCACCCTAAGCTGTTACTGCTAGTCTCACAAAACACACGTGCCACAGGAGAAACACCGTTTTTTCAAATGAGTGGGCATTTCTGAGAAGTCACCAGTCAAACGCTGGTACGGCTTCTTTGCATTTATACTGTGGCTAAATCCATCATTTGAAAACACACACATACACAATTGAATCAGGTCAATGAAAACCTCTTGAGTGAGAAAATATGTACATAGGAGAGAGAAAGAAAACACGTTCTGCTAAGAACCGGCAGACACTCCCAGTGGCCAGAACGTGGTGAACCGGGAAAAGATTTCATGATTATAAAGGTCAGAAGGCAAATTAAACAAGTGTCCGAGACAGAAACAGCTGGCCACAGAGCAATACAAAGTCAAGGGACAGCTATTTATAATTACCATGTTTTAGCTTATTCATCTATTAACTTGCTCTCCCTTGTGTTTTCCGGCTTAGAAAAGGGGCTGCCATAAGACCTGCATGAATTATGCTCTGTGCTTGAACGTGCAGGCCCAGCTTCTTGTCCATTGTATGCAAGCAGACTCAAAACCTTTCTTCTTATTAATTGTGCTTTGAGTGGTGAGTAACAAGAACCTGGCGGTTCTGACCCCGGGGTCATCCAGATACCACAATGCATAAACAGGCTCGGTAACTAGGTGCAGCGACTTCACTTGGGGAGTGCTTACTTATTCGGCCCGGTCAAAATTTCTTCAGTTTCAAGTTTAGGTCTTTTGAACTTTTATGGTCCAAACTGAGACTAGACCTAACGGTGCTGGGCACTGTGCAAACACATACAGTAAGTCTGTGGGGCTGCTGTTCTCTCTCTTGTAGGTCAAGGCATAAAAAGAGAGGGTGAAATTAAAGGCCGTTACTCCCATTTTACAGATGCTCAAATGAGGCACAGAGCAGACCAAGTATCTTCCCCAAAATCAAATAGGGAGCCTTATGGCAGAAGTAGGTAGTCCAAGTCCAGGGCCTGGGCCACAAGAGCATCTTTCTTTTCTAGATCTAGACCAGATCAGTAATGACCTAAGGCCAAATACTGATCATTGACCTACGTTTTCTTGGTTTGGTGGTCTCTGTCAATTGTCCAGGAAAAAGAAGCCCACAGCAGAAGGGCTATTTTCAAGTGAGCTTTAATTTATATCCTTCACAGCAGGAAGATTCACCCCCTCCTTCACCCTATTTGCTTTAATGCTCTTTCCCTCTTTCTTCACAGTCACAACTCACATCTGCTGTTTCAGCAGGGGAGGATCACACACAGCAGCCATCAACCAGGCACAAATGCTGTGGGAGCGCATGCTCGCCTTGGAACTGGTGGGGACAGAAGGGTTTAAGTGGCCCGTCCAAAGCCAGAGGTGGCCCGTCCAAAGCCAGAGGTGGCCCGTCCAAAGCCAGAATGAGAGTTGACAGAACCCAGGTCTCTCAACGCTCATTCTGGCGTGAGCTCTGCTGATTAAAAAAGCTGCCAATCATCACTACTGCACGCAAGCTTAACAGCCAGCCCATAAAATGACTTGCATCCATCCCACTGGTGATGGAAATCAACCTGGTACAACTAAGCAGCTCCTGGGTGCGTGGTCCTTGCAGACACGATGCAGGCGAAACAAACCTTGACGCAGGCCTGGGAGAATCAGGCGGCCTCCCAGGGCCCGAAAATGGTAATTTTTCCCCATTGTCCAATTATTATCATCATTATCTCTGGCGGTGTGGGGGCCTGATACTCAAAGCTTGCCCAGGGCCACCAGGCATCTAGGTATGGTGCTGAGTATCAACAGCCTTCTCAAGACACATGTATATAGCAGTTGCTCTCCCTTTATAGATCCCAGCATCTATGCTGTTATTTCCAGGGGCCACGTTTCCCTTGCCCCCCATGGTATACCACATGCCCGTGCCCCCCACCACTACACTGCCCCCCTGCCCCCAATGCACCACATGTCCCTGGCCTTATCCTTGGACGTTAGTTCCTTGTTGAACAAAATGGCTACATATCCTCTCTCTCGGTCAGGTTCAAAGCAGGGGAAATCAGAGAGATATTAGGGGCTGAAGAGGAACTAAGAGATACCACTGCGTGAAAAAACACCCAGTAAAACTATTGCATGCTTCCTCCTCTGCATACCTGCCTCTAGTTACACCGGCACCATCATTTACCACCACTCTTTTCTTAGGCTTCAGCAGTCAGGAGGAGGAAGTTGCAATTCAGTTCTTCATTTCACACTGTGCTGTGCAATTAGGGAGACACTGAAACGGGAGGCTAAATGGATGGCTTTTCATTCAAAGCTACCCAAGCAGAACTATCACTGAGCCTAGCAGTGGACTCCCAAGTGAAAAAAGGATGAATAGAAACGGGATAGAGACTGCTGAGGGGACCGGTACTAGGAAATGGAGAAATAAACTGGATATGCTGTACAAAACCCGCAGCACAGATGTGCCATTTGAGGAAAGTGCAGCCTCCCCTGCCATCTCATTTGGATGGCATCTGCAGGACAAAAATGCAACATCAGCAGTTCATTCCCAGGACGTGTTCAGCAGGACTTCAAAAAGCACCGCTACCTCTAGATGCTCCATTGTTTGCTTTTCTCTTGTGAAAGCTAAAACCCTTCAACAACACCAGCAAAGCTGGAGGGGCTGGAGAGACCACACGCTACGGGCTCAGCTGTGGGAGTTCAGTGCAGAGGACAAAGCAGCGGAGAACCAAGTTTTTGTCCGCGCCTGAGAGATGCAAAGGGAGGGATCTCTACCAGCCCTCAGGAAGCTTTCAAGCAAATCCTGGCAAGAAAAGCAGAGCCGAGCAACAGCGTATATTCCCAGGCATGGTTTAGGGAGTAGGAGCTCATGCTCTTCCATGCCCTGACTTATGCAGTAGGTCAAGGTTGTCCAACTCCTAAGCAGACAGGGGCTGCCCACGCTGTGCGCCACGTTCCCTTTGCCCACCACGATACACCACGTGCCCATGCCCGCCCACCACTACACTGCACCACATGCCCCCAGCCTTACTCTCAGCTCCCTGTGCTGCCACACTACCCTGCCCCTGGGATGGGGGTAGGGAAAGGCAGCCCAGAGACTCCATCTGCAGCTGGAAGCCCCTACAGAAGGTGATAAATCCTGAGGATTTTCCACTCAGCCACCTGTTTTCATACTTTTTTGTTATGCCAGGTCAACAGCAACTGGGCACAGACTTTTCGGTGCTATTAGCTGAATGCAAACATTTTGTCCCCACCACTCCCCGCTCCAAAAAACCCCAACAACCTAAAGGAAAACCAAGAAACAGCCACTGGAACAAATAAGACTGAATGGTGATATAACCCCTACCTCGCTGCCCTGGAATTAAAGCAAAGAACCAGGCTGAAGCTGATTCCCTCCATTACAACGACTGCTTAAGGAGGCTGGGGCTTTGAGCTGCCGTCATCTTCCGGTGCGAAGAAATAATGACCTCTTTACTTGTCTGTGTTGCTTCCTAATCCCAGGCAAACCGGCTCAGAGAGGCCTTTTTTGTCAGAACAGTTAATAATAAAAATGACAGCAGGTTATGGGGTGCTAACAACTGTGGCAACCGATAAAAAACCCTCATTCCAAAGCAGAGCTGCAACTGCCAGTGGTTTTCCAACCTAAGCTTTTTTTTCCTAACCGCTCTCGGTGATACAGCAGAGGATGCGCTAGGGGCACTGGTTAATCCCCCTTCCTGTCCTGCCCACTAAGCCGCGCAGGGCAACGTTTGCCCTCTGATCCGCGGAGAAGAACGGCAGGTAGCTGTTGCTGTGGATCCTGCCTTTTGCAGGATTACTTCTGTACCCGGGGAGAACAAAACATGACATCATCTCCACGGGAAGAGCTTTTGACAACGCTGCTCACACTGTTAACCTCCGCGCTGGATGCAGGCACTCCCGGGGCTAAATAAATGGAGACAACTGGCAAGAGGCCTATTTTAGGCTGAGGTTACTAAGACTCCCTTACATCTCTGAAAGGAAGGACAATTAGTTTCTCTCTCAAAAACTCCCCAAATCCTTGACCCGGTTGCCTACAATCTTTTGGTTTTGTTTTATCCTCATAAGGCAGCACCCTTGTGCCTCTCTGAGCCCTTTCGTGCCGTCAAGGGCCAGGACTAAGCAAAGAAAAACAGATCTCTTCCGCCAGCTTGGCTTCACAGCCGTTTGAGGTAGGTGCTCCATCCTCCATCCCGGGAGTGTCAAAGGCACAAAGGGGAATTGGGTGCTAAGGAAGGGGGTCCAGATGAGATGGTGGATCAAGAAGCTGCTGTGGTTTTGTTGATCCTTGAATAATGGAAACATCTCAGGATAAAGGAGAGTGTCTTTAGACACGAACCTAGAACGTACCAGGGCGCGAGCAACTGGATGCAAACGCTAAGTTTTAGTGCAAGGTACCTAAGCTGCCAGCTGTCTTTGAGACTGTTGCCCCCGAGGCTTTTAAGTACCCGGCCACCAGTCCCCAGGTGCACTAGGCAGCACTACTCTGGAAAAGCTCCTTTTTCTCCTTTCCAAGACAACACAGAGGATGAGTGCTCTCATGCTAGGATCGGAGAGGCTCCGCTTCGTCAGACTGAATGGCCGAACAGCGCAATAATTACCTGCAGCTCCATCTTATGCCCTTCAGTTCCAGATGGTGCAATGCTTTTGATGTCACAGCGTCTGGATGAGGCTGAGGCTGAAGAGAACAGCCTGGCTGAATGTCAATTCAGACAGGACGGAGGTAATATTAATGAGCCAAGGGAAGGACCCCGAGGGGAAGGCAAAAGAAACTTGGATGCAGGCCTCTCCCCATCCAACAAGTGTTGGGTGGAGAGATCTTGGCATTCTTTGCTGCTCCTGGGATTATAAGGGCCATCTGTAGCCAAAAACCACTTTTTTTTCCTCCCTACTTACATCTGATTACCAGTTCCCAGGAATTTGCCTACAGCCTGTTTTTGTGACTTGTCATTATGCTACAGTCCTAAATTGCATGCTCACATAATAGTCTTCCACAGGACCCTGCTTCATTGACTGAAATGAAGGAGGTGGGGGGAGACCGTGCTCGCTTTGCAAGCCACTGCAGCATGGTTAAGTGAACAAGGCCCACATGGAGGATCTGGGGTCTGTTCCTCACTTGCTATTCACTTGCTCTGTGACTGTACCTAGTTTTTCCCCACCTGTTCTTCTTGCCCACCAGACACCATTTGCTGGAGGTGGAGTTTGTTTCCTACTGCACGAGGCACCCAATCTCTGCTCTGAACCTCTAAGCTGCCGCTCTGACACAAATACTTCCAGCACTAATTGAAACTGCATGTGTAGACAGCAGAGTATTCATAGGTAACGTGCTCCGAATCTGCAACAAGGAACGGCTGTTCCTTGAATGTCTTGCCTGCTTATCGTGGAAAAGAACAGTAGCACGTGACCTTCCATAGCATCTTAACACATCTTTCACATTTCAAAAGAGCAAATACTTGTTGTTACAAGTCAGACTGCTTTTAGGGGAAGCTCTGCCTCAGGACTCCCCAAGAAGGCGGCTTCTTTAGTCTCCCTCTCCTGGCAGACACCACCCTGCCCCCAGCTCCCCATTGCCCACAAAGCCAGCCCTGATGAGGCTTCACAAGGGGCCAGCTTCTGGCTTCAAACCCCTGGCGTCTCCAGCGATCTGCACTCTCCCCAGAACGCCCTTCTTTTATTATCCCAACCTTGTTTAGACTCAAGGCACTCCTCAGAAAATGCCAGCTCTTAGTTTACACTCTTTTTCGTTTTTGACTACAAATATATATATATATAAAAAAATACTACTACTACTAGAGCAATTCTTTTGTTGCAAAGACCTCAGAAAGACCACAGCAGGTCAGAGTGGCTTTAACACTATGATGGATTTCTGGCTGAAATCTCTGGGTTTATCTTGTGAATCACGGCGGCACGCAAACTTCACGTGGAGCCCCACGGCATGTTTGAAAACAACTCAAGGCACCCCAAGGTGCTGGGGCAGGTAAGGCTGAGGATCACTGGGTTAGCTCTTTGGAAAGGGGGGCAGGGGTGTTTTCTTTTTCAAAGGAGGGGGCAGAGTGCTGACGTCCCAAATAGCCCAGCAGACCGCTCAGCTCCCAACAAACAGTCTTTATTGTGCCACTGCTGTTCCCTCGGCCCGCCCTTGGACTCCCATCTGTCCTCCCTTGGACTACTCCTCCTCTCTGCTCTGTCCTCCCTGACATTGCTCTCTTTTCCTTGCTCTCACAGAGCCTCACTCTTTCCCCCCCACAAGCACAATCAACCACACTGGCCACAAAGCCATCACAAAATTATAGTATTAACCCTGTTAATACTGGGTTACTCACCCATTCAGACGAAAAATAATGTTCTGGGGAACCAATCAGAGAGGAGTCTGTGGCCAGGCCTGGACTCCATCTCTCCCTGGGGTGAAAAGGCCATCTAGAAGTCCTACCTACGCAACTATTTACAGCAAAGCCTATTCAGGCTGAGCCCTCCCATAGTGTTGCCCACAAGAACGCAGGCCACAACTTGCAGAAGAGCCCATGTAGCCTCTTTGGTCACAGCGGCAAATACAAATGATCACAAATATTCCAGGATCAGCTAATGAAATTATATAAACCAATAACCCAGAACAGATTTATATTCCGAACAACTGTGATCTGTTTGCGGCACTTCCTGAGAAAGGGGCAAGCATCAGCCCCTGAAATGATCTGCTGCAAATTATGAAGCCTTTTAATTATTAATAACTACAGCCGGTTTTAAATTTCCTTTATGTGCTTTGCGATTATGAATATTGTTATTGTGGGAATGGTGGTTGCGACTCCGTGGCTGACACTCTGCGAAGAATAAACCCTTCTTTTTCACACTGAAATGCATGAATTTTGCCTCCAGTTTTGCTAAATGTTTAGACTATAATTCCAGCCCCAAACAGCAGCATTTGAGCCAAAAATAACAGGAGCCCAGCACTTCCTCATTCCATTACCTAAATTACACTGCTACCAACAAAAAGTTCCCCATATGATACGCTATTACAAACTGCTTCCACAAGGGCAAACCATTGACTCCATTAGCAATCGTTCAACACCCCACACTCACGACACTGGCTGCTCACAGAGTCAACTCAGTGGTCTTCACGGCTGCTCACAGAGTCAACCCAACAACGTTGCACTGATTGAGTTTTCTGAGCAATTCAAGAACAGCCGGTTCTGCCCCCAGCCAGCTGGCGGCAGGGCACGGAGGTAGCGCCGGGTATAGGCTGGGAGCCGGTAGCAAGGATTAGGCAAGGTGCTCGCTAGCGATTTTTCAGTTTTTTATAGTAAGTGGTGGATCTAAAACAGCTATTTTCAAGCACTTCTTTTAATGCAGGGGAAGAAGGAAGATCAAGACCTCAAGGAGATCTGATGATGAACCAGCCTGAAATTAAGCCTGATTTCATTTCCAGAAATCAAACACGAGAGTGTGTGGTTGGTTTGGGGTTTGGCTTCGCTTAACACTGCTCTTTCAAAAGCAAAAACAAAATCTTTCTGAAACTCTGGATCAAAACGTATTCCCGTCCTGCCCGTGAACCACTTTTTACAGCAACGACAGGCTGCTTGCACGATCAAAGTGCCTTTTGTAACTGTGCTTCTTGCATCGACAAAAGGGACCGTTTCACAAACACTCCAGCTTAAAAGTCTGATCAGGACAATGACAAACGGTGCACGTGCCTCCCTCCGCCCTAGCCTGGAGGGGGAAGTGGCGTGCATTGCGACTTACCTAGAAAGCCCTCTTCATCCACAATGATCGTATAGTCTTCCGGTGTTTCTGTGAGGCTGAAGAACTTGCACCTGCAAAGGAGGGCAGGACAGGAGCTTTGTTAGCTGTAGCCTGAGCATAGTCTCTCTGTGCATTCAAATGATATCCACAGTCCGCCCCATTCCCTTTTCAGAGAGGCTACACAGCTCAGTGTTAAGGTGCTGCCCTGGGCATCCACGGACCTGGATTCTGTTCTCGGCTCCGCCACTTATCAGTTGTGCGACCCACACCCCCTGCCTTCTGCCTTTCCACCAGGGAGCTACTCATTTCTCTATTAATTTTACAAATCTTTTGTATTATCATAGCAGCCGGGATCCAGTCAGGGGCTGGAACGCTACTGCGCTTCCCACATACAGAAAACACACATTTGCTCATTGATTCAACTATGCAAACTCCCCTGTCAACCCTTCAAAAGGCCCGTGTTTATCTTCTGCATCTGAAGTGAAATTTCTTGCCCTCGCCTTCAAGGCCCTGCATTTCTGACATATCTGTTTAAAGGACAGGAGCCTGCCGTCTTCTCTTCCGCACATCTCAGGGACTTTTTACATTTTGCCCCTGCAGAATGCCATTCCAGTCCCAAATGTCACCCCCTTTACAAGTACAGTCTCATTTCCTCCATACAGATACCTCTTGACAAGTCTCTCTTCACCTCCAGCTCCCAACAAAATTGAGGCAATAGCAGCAACATTAATTTAGACGCAAAACAAATCTAAGCTATCTCCTTCTGGGAACCTCCCAGTATATCCCATCTTCTTTGGGCTCCTCTTCTGACTGTGTTAGTCATTTGTGATGGGCCCTCTCTAGTTTGCGTGGCAAAACAGTCAACACTTCTTCCAAGAGAAGTGGTGCTGGCTCCTGCCCTGGGGGTCTTTAAGAGGAGGCTGGATGAACACCTTGCTGGGGGTCGTTTGACCCCAGTACTCTTTCCTGCCATGGCCGGGGGTCGGACTAGATGATCTGCTCAGGTCCCTTCTGACCCTAAAAGCTATGAAACTACAGCATAACATACCATTTGTCACTTTATACTATAATATACAAAATAAGTGTAACATTGAGATCTGCCATAGTAGGTAAATGAAAATCTAGTGTTTAACAAGTTACGATAAGGAATACGACTCCTGTTTTATACAGAACCACGTGTGTATGTGTGTGCATGCACACTGTCTCTCTCGCTCTTCAAAACCTGTAACCCAGATGCTGTCTGGTCATCTCCCAACAATGGCAGAAACACTGAATTATTCAAATCCTTGCCCAATTTCCCATAACAATCACTCCATAGCCCGTCATTAAACAACAACCACACTGTGACTTGCACTGGCTTTTCGAGCAGTGCTCTGAAGCAGGCAGACTGAGTGTGCTGCTCAAGTCACAAGAGAAATTTTTCCCTCCAGGAAGCTAAATTTGGTTCGACAGGTTTAGCTTCTGTCTATGCAAGACTGAATAGTGGGATTTTTGCAGTGATATTTATAACATTGCCACATTAAGCAGAGGCCAGCTACTGAGATATTTTAAGTCCTGAAAGGACTAGGGTTTTTCTGGGGGTCCCCAAATTTCATCTCGAGGCTCTGTGGGAAAGTCTAGCTGACAATCAGGCCTCAGAGGACTAGTACACAGAGCTATTAAGCATCCAGAGCACTAAGTGGAGTACAGTATGTGGAAGCTGAGGATGGTTCAGCAGTGCCGAGATAGTCTGCATCTGCTCTGTGGGTTAGGCTCTTGCTTGTCCTACACCAGAAGTGGCATAGCTACATTACAGCAGTGCTAAGTGCATGCCAATAGGCTCTGCTGGGCTGTGGCGGCATTTTTGCAGCATGATACTGGCTTTATGCTGTAAAGACAAACCCTGTGCATCTACAGCTGGGAACTCAGAATTAGAAGTGGTCTTTGAAATTGGTTTTGAGGTTTTCTTCAGCCTGGCTGAAAAGAGCACAGAATGAAGCTTCTCCCTGCAAAATTAACTGAGGCAAAATAATGAGGCATCTGCCGGCCTCCTTCAGCCAGTCGAGTGATGTGAACCCCACCCCCCCACATCATGCAACTTCTCTAGTTTTCTCTGGTTTGACCAACACCAGCTAGGAAATGCATTATGTGTGGCAGACCTGGTAAAAAAAAAAATCTTCCCATCAAAATTGCTTTCGAACAGGTTATTTGGTTTTCAAGTAAAGATATTTTTGAACAGTATCTCCGTGCTGTGCAGTACTTTGATTTTTTTTGTTAAAAGAAGTCTCAGGAAACCCCCCCCCCAAATAGTTTTCGCTGTATGGACAGAAACCCAACTATTTCAGTTTCAGTACGAGATAATCAGTGTTTGGCCCTGGAAAAAATAGTAGTTCAGTCACCTCATCTCCCTGTTTTCTTCCTTTGGCTGGGACTCTCAGTTGGGCTTATTCTTCTACCATGCATGTGCTACAGTATAGCATCACAGGGAAGTAGAGCTGGAGGGGACCTCAGGAGGTTATCTAGTCTAGCCCCCCCGTCGAGCCAGGATCATCCCTGACTAAGTCATCACAAGCAGGAGAGGGGCAACAAGAGACGCCTTCCCGTTTTTCCTGAGAAATCAGGGCAATCGACTAGTTACTTCAGGTGCCTGTACACAAATGCACGGAGCCTGGGAAACACGCAGAAAGAGCTGGAAGTCCTCGCATCATCACGGCACTAGGACGTGATCGGAATAACAGAGCCTGGTGGGAGCTCGCGTGACTGCAGCACTGCCGTGGATGGGCACAAACTGTGCAGGAAGGACAGGCAGGCGAGAAGTAATGTAATGTAAAAGACCCATATGATTGCTGTATGAAGCTGGAGATAGGCCTGTGCAAAGTCCCGGGGTTAAGGTCAGAAGGGAGAGCAATAATGGTGATGTGGTGGGGGCCTGCTATAGACCACAGTTTCTCAACCTGGGGGTACGCGAGACACAGGCAGGGGGTAGGTAGGTACCCCAACACTCTCTCTCACCCTCTCTTGCCCTCTTTTCCTCTCAAAACTATGGGCCAAACGTTTGGTGCACCATGCATTCAATTTGCCAGTCCTAACTGGCATGCCGCACTTTGCGCAGCACTGGGTTCAGCCCTCCTTGCTTTGGCCAACATCACCTCTAGCCCAGGCACATACTTGAGTTGTGAACTCCTGGTGTAAAAGGTGGCAACCCTATCCACGCCAGATCAGACACCCGTTATATCACAGCCTCACATACACAGCCCTTCTTCCAACACATGGCACACGTTAGTCTGTAAATAGAAAATCCCCTGGAAAATTGAATGTTGGGGTACTTATTAAAATTTTCAGAAGTTAGGGGGTACTTTTTACATAAAAGGTTGCTATAGACCACCAGGCAAAGGTAACCTGAGCAGGGTGTGGGGCCCGGGGCAAATCAGCCCGATCCCGCTCTGATCCTGGACCCTGAAGAAGCTGCCACCGTCACTGGCGGGGGTGGGGGGGTAGTAGTGAGTGGCTGGATGCGGAGTCACCACTCTGCCCAGCTCCACGGGTCCCCCCCCGGAGGGTAGTAAAGCACGGGAACGGGTTACTTAGAAAGGTTGTGGCATCTCCATCCTTGGAAGCTTTTAAGACCCAATTAGGCTGGGATAATTCAGTTGGGGATGGTCCTGCTTTGAAGGGACCGGACTAGATAGCTTCCTGAGGTCTCTTCCCAACCTAATTTTCTATGATTCTACGAAAAGCATTTCTGAAGTCAAAGTATATTACAACCATTGCTCACCCCACACCCACACAGCTTATCACCTTATAGGAGATAACATCTGACCAGAGAGGCCATTACCACGGAGCAAGAGGGAGTATGACGCATGTAACTAAGAGCCCTGGGGTAGCATTTCTGTTTTTGTCTTGAGCTCTAACATTTTGGTTCTTCACTAAAAAAAAAAAAAAAATTAAATTAAAAATCTCCCTGTGGAAATACTGATGAAAATCACCGTTTGATTTTGTTTTTATTGGGAAAGATAAATCTTTCCCAAGTCATTTGACTCTCTGAAAACTTGCCCTGAGTAGTCAGAGGGATGTTGAGACAGCTGGGTGTGAATGTGCTTTACACATTGGCAGGAATCAAAAAAATATTGCTAGAGACTTCTGAGTAATTTTACTTTCTCATAGCCTACTCTGCATTATTCTAATAAACACAAACGAAACTCCAGAGTTCGGCATTTGCCAACTTTGTATAAATACAGTGCCAGATTTTGATCTCAGCTACACAAATGTAAGTCTTGAACAACTTCACCGACTTCAGTTTTCCCTGAAATCAGGAGATGTGTGATGATGTTTTGCCAAGATCAGAACCTGGACCAATGCTTCAGTTCAAAATGTCCAAAACTGTATTTTTTTCCAGTTCAGTTTATATATCAGAATGAGAGACAATTGAAGCAGAATATAGAAGGATGACATATAAAAATGTTATTTAGTTTGCAAAGCCAAATACTCAAAATGGAAACGTCATATTTAAGTGGTTACATTATTAAGGTAAAGGTAGTTTTGCACCCCTGTACATTTGAATGGGACATATTTCAGTTGGACGGTGGGGTCCAGTAATAAAGGCAGTGTCAAAAAACATTCAGAAGCTGTCAGCGTGGCAACCTCCATCTGGCATTTACTGATTTGCAAATAAGTACTCGACTTTGCAACTTTGATTATACACCTGGAGTATTTTTCTTGGTGGCATTTCCATTCTTAAAAATACATAAATCAAAAAGCAAAATCTCTCACGTACTGCCATTAATTCTCTTGCATGCAGTTGCTGTGCACCCTCCCCATCCTAAGTGAGGTTAGAAACTGGAATCCTTGTTACTGTCTGCGAACACAGGGCTTACAAGAATAACTACATTTAGCTATCAGTTGGAGAAAGCTCCAAATCCAGGATGGAGGTACAGTGCAGCTTGGGGTCTCAGTCTGGGAGAGGCTGGTTTACATACACCAGTGTTCACATTCAACTATTATTCTGGCAGGCTGCCTCAGTTTCCCTGAGAAATGCGAACAGCAGTCAAACAAAGAGCTCAGGTTTGTTGGGCTGGAGGAACAGCAGGAAGTCGCTGAAGCAAGTTCTGCTGGAACTTGAGCCAGGAGTAGGGGACACTCATGGTGACGGTGAGATTACTATATGAATAGATGGGAGATGACACACTGCAGCTCGAGGCCATGAGAAACCTGAAGGACAACTGAGAGTCAACAGCTAGCGTGCGATGTGTTTACAAGTCGTTCTGCTGTGCCTCCATGTTCCCTTGCACCCAGCTGTTCGCACACAAGCCCCCATGGCTCACCAAAAGCATCCGGGAATGTCTCCTAGCTAAAAGGGAGGCGTACACCCAATGGAAAGGAGGGGGCATCACCAGGGATGACTATACTGCAGTTGCTCGGGGATGTAGGGCAGCAGTCAGGAAGGCCAAGGCAGAGATGGGACTGGGACTAGCTTCCCGGATTAAGGACAACAAGAAGTCCTTCTTTAAATACAGAGGGGGCAAAAAGAAGGTGCCGGGTAACGTGGGGCCCCTGCAGGACACGTTAGGAAATTTGGTCGTCACACCAGATGATAAAAGCCAACATATTTAATGATTTCTTTGCCTCCATCTTCCTAAGCAGGGACCGGAACAGCCCCACCCCCCGCTGGGCCCCACTCAGGTCCCAGGGGAGGTGCACCTGGGCCAAGGGTTAGTGAGGAACTGGTTAGGGAGCTTCTGGAGGGACTGGATATATTCAAGTCAGCCGTTTCGGACGATCTCCACCCTAAAGTACTAAAGGAATCGGCTGAGGTCATTGCAGGACCCCTGGCACGGCTTTACGAGCACTCGTGGTGCTCTGGAGAGGTACCGGAGGACTGGAAGAGGGCCAACGTGGTTCCCATCTTCAAAAAGGGGAAGGAAGAGGACCCGGGAAACTATAGGCCAGTTACTCTTGCTTCGATCCTAGGCAAGCTGTTTGAGAAAATTATGCAGGCACATGTCCACGGGGGGCCAGCAGGGGATTTCATGCTTAGGGGCAACCAACACGGGTTCATCAGTGGCAGGTCCTGTCAGACCAACCTGGCAGCCTTCTACGACCAGATCACCAAATCCTTAGACGCAGGGGCAGCAGTGGACACAGTCTTCCTGGACTTCCGGAAGGCCTTCGACACTGTCTCTCACCCCGTTCTCATTAAGAAACTGGGGGGCTGTGGTGTCGACACCCACACAGTCAATTGGGTCACCAACTGGCTAGAGGGCCGCACACAGATAGCGGTGGTGGATCGGTCATTTTCGACCTGGAGGGATGTCGGCAGTGGGGTCCCCCAGGGCTCGGGCCCACACTGTTCAACATCTTCATAAGTGACTTGGACGAGGGGGTAAAATGCACCTTGTTCAAATTTGCTGATGACACTAAGATGTGGGGGGGGATGTGGGCACACTAGAAGGGAGCAATAGGCTGCAATCGGACCTAGACAGGTTACAGGGGTGGGTGGATGAGAACAGGATGGGATTCAACACTGACAAGTGCAAAGTGATGCGCCTGGGGAGGAACAACCGGCACCACACCTAATCCCTTCTTGTCAGTGCAGAGGCAGAAAAGGATCTCGGGGTCATCACTGACTCCAAGATGAACATGGGCCGGCAGTGTGGGGACGCGGTCAGGAAGGCCAAGCGCACCTTGTCATGCATCCACAGATGCATCTCGAGCAGGTTCAAGGAGGTGATCCTCCCCCTCTATGCGGCACTGGTCAGGCCACCGCTGGAGTACTGCATCCAGTTCTGGGCGCCGCGCTTCAAGAGGGATGTCGACAGCATGGAGAGGGTCCAGAGGAGGCCACTCGCATGATCAGGGGGCAGCAGGGCAGGCCCTATGAGGAGAGGCTACGGGACCTGAGCCTGTCCAGCCTCCACAGGAGAAGGCTGAGGGGGATCTAGTGGCCTGTTACAAACTAGTCAGGGGGGACCAGCAGGCACTGGGGGAGTCTCTGTGCCCCCAAGCACCACCAGGAGTGACCAGGAATAACGGTCACAAGCTGGCAGAGGGTAGACTGAGGCTAGATATCAGGAGGCGCGACTTCACGGTCAGGGCGGCTAGGATCTGGAACCAACTTCCAAGCGAAGTGGTGCTGGCCCCTACCCTGGGGGTCTTTAAGAGGAGGTTGGATGAACATCTTGCTGGGGTCGTTTGACCCCAGTACTCTTTCCTGCCATGGCCGGGGGTCGGACTCGATCTCCTCAGGTCTCTTCCGACCCTAGAAACTATGAAACTAGCTCAGTAAAACTAGGAAGGAATTTCAGGGGATAAAGAAAAAACCCCTGACCGGCCCAAAGGCTTCCCCTTGTCAAAGCTGAAAGGTTGCCTGCAAATAACAGAGGTGTTGCAATGTCTAAAAAAAAAAGTCACAAAAATTCCTTCCATAAATAGAGAGCTTGACAACTTAGTGATAGGAGTTGCTTCCCCCCCAACTCCAATAATTATTAATCATGAAATACTGCTTCCCTGACAATCAGGCCTTGTGCTCTCCTTTGAATCACCTCCAGATTAGATTTATTGCTGCAAGGTAGTTATCACAAAGCTTTGGAAATCCATGAAATGACACCTTACAAGAACCTTTATCTTGAGTACAAAGGAAACTTTTGATTTATAGCCAAGTAAATGCATTGCCAACCATAAAAAATGTTGTGCTGCATTGTGAAGCAACCCAGAAAAACCAGTCCATGCACACACACGATATTACATATTCATTCATGAAGGGCCATTTAGTAGTTAAAAGAGAATTCTTGCTGGATTCACTCTGCAGTGACTTGGGACAATAACCTTTATACCTTTATATCTGAAAGCTTAAATAAATGTATTCCTTTGAGATAGAGCATGCATTCAATCTACAGTCACTGTGGCTGGGACATGCAGAAAACACAAATAGGATCAATCTTGTGTTTATCCAAAGGGTGGGGGTCCACAAACAGAAAAAAAAATAAAATAAACGTCACCAGGCTTTCCTCCTTGCCTGTGCATCTCAATCATAATCTGGAGGAAAAGGCCTTGGATGAGCAGCACTTATTTTGTCTCTGATCTACTCAGCCTTTCATTTTAAGATTGCCAAGTGAAGTCAAGCAATCTCTCAAGAGGCTCAAGAGGACAGTATGGTGGACTCTGCAATAAGGCCACAACACACCTGCAATTCTCCTTTCAGATCACATGAATTTTGCTTGAGTTTGGCGCCATTCGTATTCATGGCCCCACACTGACACTGCTCCCAGTCCTATCCAGGGAGAATCATGCCATAGATCTGTGATCCTAGTGCTCATAAGCAGTTTCTCTTCATCTACTCAGGAGTTATGGGGCAAATGAGAGGCAGTAGCAAAGACAAGAAAGCAGCAGCAGGACAAGGTGGAGGGAAAGAAAGCAAGCCAAAGAAATGTGGGAGTCACGGAAGCCATAAAATGATAAAAGTCTGCTCCAAACCAAGTGTCAAGTTCCAGCTTTCGGATTTAGCTCCCCTAGGTTAGGGACAGAAGTTACCCACTAACCAGCACAGATGATCAGAAACTGGTTCAAATCTGCAACACAACAGACATTCAGTGCACATAAACTACATCCAAAATGTCCAAAACCGGTTTAAGACAAACCTTGATGGACGTAGTATCAGATTTAACTGATTTAAGTTAAATAGGTTTACTGAACTTCTGTCCTAGATCTCCTTTGGATTTAAATTAACTCACAGCCCCTCAGCCTCCCAGCATGCTTTGTGCCTCCCTTGCAAGCCCCCCCGTGCAGGGAGGAGAGGCTAGCCTTGACCCAAGCTGTCTGCTCCAGCTGAGCAAGGAGGTGTGCCTAGGACGTCCGCCCTGGCTTCTGGCTTGGGCCGCTGCAGGCACATGGCTGTATTTCCAGAATCAAAAGTGAACGTCTGTTCACTTGCTTATTGGTTCACCCTGCTCAGCCTAGACTAACCTGTATCAACATATGCTTTGTGATCACTTGGGCAAGCAGATCTCCTGAGACAACAGGTCAGGCCAGCACATGGATGTCTTTTTCCCCCCACAAAAGGGAGTCACCAACCACCACCACCACCACCTGTTGCTTCCTCTTGGCAGCAGTGGACTCGATCCATGCATCCTCAGGGATGCCTGGCCTCTTCTACCAATGGCACACACTGCTCCTCCTCCTCTGTTGCTAGGGCTCCACATCTGTTCTCCCACCAAACCAACCTGCTTCCTGCCAGATGTCACAAGCTTCCATCTTCCTGGATGTCTGTGTCCATGTCCCCTTCCTTCTCTATGGCTGCCTCTGCAGTCCTAGGGGTCTCCTCCAGCACTGAATCAATGAAGTCCTCATGGCGGAGGATGCTTTGGAGCCTCGCCGCCTCCTCCTGTAGCCCTCTTGCCTGCTCCAGGAGGCACCGCTCACACCGTAGGCATCCCCCCAACCCCACTGTCACTGGAAGGAACCTGCAAGCCACCGACCCCACAGCGCCAAACCAGGACCTGGGGGGAAGCCTTAATGGTGAGTGGTCCTGCCTGGACAGACACCTTGCAGGTGCAAGCAGAGGAAGAGCTGGCAATAGCAGCGGCTCTGGCATTGTGACATCCTCCAGGCATGTCTCTGAGTTTCTTGATCTGCCGCCTCCCTCTTCCTGCCCCTCTTTCCAAGCACACCTTCCCTTAGCAAAGTCCCCTGTAAGCTGGCCTGTTTGCTGCTCCTTGCTAACGTGCTTCCTCTCAGCAAGGTTTCAGTGAAGGAAGGTGAGAGCATTTCCAGGCAAACTCCCCGCTCCACCACACACACACACAGACTGACCCTTCCACCAGAAATAGCACAGATGTGATAGGCCCCGCTTTCCTCAGCACGTATCTGAAAGGGAGGGCACTGCAGAGATGTATAGATGAAACCATAAAGCTGTTGGTCTTTGCACTGGACATCAACAACTCGTATCTTCAGCCACCAGCCCTAAACCCAAGTCGCATCCCACAGCAGATCCTTAGCAGATCATCAGCATACAGATGTTAAAAAAATATATATATGTATATCCACTTTTTGCTAGTACAGATGCTAACCCTGGTGCTTGGGGTCTACAGTGCCTATTCACTGAGCTCCAGCCAGTGATATCTTTTCTGATAAAGGTAAAACAGGAAGCTTTTGAACTGAAAATACTGCAGGTTAAAATACCGCACAGAACAAAAAAAATCTCTTGCCATGGCATGCTAACAGTAGGGAAAAACAAAAAACAACCCCAGACTTGCCATAAAGGGTGTAAATTAATATTGTGCGAGATTCAGGCATTTTTATTCCTGAGAAGATTCATCAGTGATATAATGAACCCTACCGTCTAACTCAGCATTTCTCTCCTGCACTATACTGTATAAGCACACATCGTTCAGCTCAGAGTACAGGGGTTGTATATCTCACTTTATACCAGTTCAGGAAAAAAAACGAAGAACAGCAGCATCTCTTAACATCACATGAAGATAATAAATTAAAGGAAGTGACTTTTTCATGGGCTTGAGGCTTCAGGCAATTACTGTTGCCGTGAGCAAGTCTGGAAAGGAGCACCCATTTTAGAAGGGGATATTTTAGTCCTCGTGTAGTCGAACCCTGGAAAGATTCGGCTGGATTTTTGCCTCCTTCATGTTTCAGCACATTTCCACTCCAGTGCGGCTGCTGACTTTGACTGCCTGACAACATATGTCTTTTTCTGGCACCGCAACAAATGCAGACCAATCTATAATTAGATTAGATCTTTGAACCTGTAAAGCTCGCTGTGTGTGGAAGTTCAAGCAATGCTGATGCTCGCACAGCCTAGGAATATATGCACAGGATTGCGGCAACAGCTTTTCAGTTTGCCAGCTGCACTTTGGCTACCTGGGAGAAGAAAAGCAGCACTGAAATCTGCTGGTCAGCTTTAGCAGAGAGACGTAGTTAGCTGCACTAATCTGAAGTTAAGTGGAAGTCAGCTCTACCCTGCCTTCTTGTCAACCTTATTGATAGATCCCCAGCAGCCGCCTTATGGGCAAGAGGAAGAGCAGAGGTGGAAAAGAGACTTCAGAAAATTAGGAGGATCAATGTCTCCAGATATCGGAGACAATAGGCCTTCTGACACCAAAGGAAACGCTGTAGCTGAAAGCCATGTAACCCAGTATTAGGTTGGTAAGCAGCAATTTGAAAGCAAAAGGGTGACCAGAATAGGAATGGAAAAGGAAACTAAAAATATGAATAAGAAAATACCATGGATGGGATCTTCCAGGCTGCTCTCTCATTTTGGGGAGACTAGATTTGTATGCCTCACTCCGTATGCTCGGATGAGGATTTAGATTCTCAGTAAAGACCGACCGTGTCAGACTAAGCATTTTGGTTTGCCATTTGATGATTATAACTCCTTCGCGTTTTTAAAATAATTACAAGAGGTAGCCTCCAGCGTGACATGTTGCGAAACTTATTTAGAGCAGTAAAAAACACCTGTGCTGTTAATACATTTCAACATATTTGTATAATATGTTAGGTACTTTACACCATCTAATTACTCAACTGCGCAGTCGAATAGCGCTGGCATTTTCAGATGAAAACTTGACCGGCGGCGTCTCCTAAAAGGTCCTCTTCATTTGCTCCTCAAACCACCCAGCCAGCTTGATGGCGATAGGGGACAAACGAAGTGCATGGCTCCGCTGAGCTCCAGAAGCCAAGAGGATCCTCTATGGCACTATTAACAAATTAAAGATCTCATGGCACAATGATAACGGAGTTGGGAAGGCAGGGCTGGTCTTCTGGTCACTAGTCTCCAATCACTGTATGTGCAACAACTGCCCACGGAGTTGCCATGATAGTAGTATCGAATTTAATTTATTTTTAGAAAGGTATTCTAGTGATCCTGGGACGTATCAAAGAATAACAGTCAGAAAACTGATGGGCTAAAGCCACAGATGTGAATGAGAGCAACTGAATAAGGATGGAGTGTCAGCCAGAGCCCCAGCCCAGATTTCCAGCCCTGCATGGAAGGTCTTCACTTGGACTGTGACGTGACTGAGAGCAGAGCAAGAGAAATACGAGCTGCATTACTATGGGCCCCAATCACCAAGGTAATAACAACCCTGAAAGCAAATGCAAAACACAAAAAAAAGTTTGTTTGACAGTATATAGGATCTTGAAGAAAAGCTGGACTCGCCAGCAAATGTACCAATTCCCTTAACCAAGAGACACTGCTCACCTACCAACCGGGCAAAAATATTAATTGTTCCAAAATGCCCACGTAGTTCCTACCTGGCTTAGTCTGATCACATCAGTACCAACTAGTGATTCAAGTCTCCCCCAAAGCCGTTCGATCTGGTGTGGATGACAAGAGCCCCAGCAAATCAAAATGCTTATGCAAAATGAAATATTAAATGGGAGCTTGGAATGATTACGACACGTAACTCTGATAAGATCTGCATTTTTCGGAAGCCAGGCATGGTCAACCCAGACGTCCCAAGCTGTGTGGTTACTAGCTTAACAAGGCTAAGATGTTCAATAGTTATATTGCAACATAACCTCCCAAGAATGTTCTCTTGGTTATAAAAACATGTACTTTCAGCTTGTTTTGCAAGAGCAGCGAAGCTCAAATCACAATGCTTTAATTTCTCCAAGTGAGAAGCCTGTTGTGTTGCTGTTTCACAAAACTGTACTTTGCCCTGTTGTGAAGCCAACATGATCTTCCTTGCATTTATTGTGCCAGTGTTTCTTAAACATAGCCACTAACAAGCAATTAGCACGGAGAGTTTTCTTCTTCCATCCTCTTTTCTGTAAGATGATCTGTTTCACCTAAAATCTCAGAGGAAGGGGCTTTCTTGCTAAAGGAGAAATCAGAAGTCAAACTGAAGTGAAGTGCTAGCAAACGAATGCGCCAAGTGAAAAAGCACACGCATTTCCAACATCCTGCACGAAGTGCAATGCAAAAATCCATCTATTACAGGAATTGCATCTGCTAACACCTGAAGCATCATATAAGAGCATACCAAGGACTTTAAATACTTACAAAGAAAAGATCAGATCTACTTAGGAGGGGCTCTTTACTTTTAAATAAACTATTTGAAAAGCGTGTAAAAGAAGACTAGTCAGCCACCCTAGCATATCTGCAAATAAAAAAAAGTCTGCAACACTGTTGGATGCATTAGAAAAAACTTTAAATGCACCTGAAGGATGCAGCAGACTCTATAAGGGCTGCTGTGCAGGTTTGCCATTTTTACACAGGTTACAGAAAGGGTCAAATGTGTTAAAAGATGTTCTCACATACTAAAAGATGTACAAGCCGGTAGTGCTTCGCTAGGTGTGGCCGTGCTGAAGTCAACACCTAAATTTATTCAGGTCTTGCCATGGGCAAGAAGATACTATAAAATTTCCTTACCTGAAAATGAAACGAAAAGTTACTGCTAGCACAGCTCTTTCCCCAATCATAATTTATTTCAAGTGATTTCCATTGGGAACATCATCAATGACCACGCAAGATTATAGTACTGATGATGCTGAATCAAAAACCTGGATGTGAACTTCGCTACTCTGCCTTTTCTCCAAATTATACAAGTGTCAGTTGTGGGCAGTGGTACTCCCTCCTGCTTCAACTCTATAAGAAATAAGCAACATTGAATATTTCCTACTGGCTTATTTGCTACTTGATACCAAAATCAGCAGGGCACTAAGTACTCAACTTCCACCTCAGTGAATTGAAGTTGAAGATGCTCACTATCAGACAGGAAACAGAACAGGGGGAAGGGTTTGTTTTCCTTTAAGGAAAGATTTTTTTTAAACAATATGAAAATTTGAGTATTTGTTAAAATGTAGTTAAAACAAATTTAATTTCAGTTTGATTCAAAATGAAATAAAGCCGAAGAGTGGAGCCGCCCCCCCCCCCCTTCCTCTTTCACCATTTCTTTTTTGTTCTCTTTTCCAGAGGCTGGAGGAAAAAAGGGTGCAAAAAACTCAATAAATCAACATCTTGTTGATTTTTATTTTTTGTTTCCAATTGATTTTTGTGCGTGCGTTTTGGAATCAACATAAAGTCTTTCAATTCAACAAAAACAATACCTTTGGCAATTTTTTTGGGCGATTTCCCCCCGGGTTTTTTCCATGGAAGAAATCTACCATTTTTGACCAGCCCGAATAAGAAACACTCCCATCCTTGCAAGATCAAATGAGCCTCAGGGGAAGCCTCCATCCCGCGTTGTTTGGGAAGGGAACACTCACATGTTTTGTAATGCCAACAGGAATCAGTGAGATGATCTGGGTTCACACCTCAAAATCTCACGGCTCTTCTGCTAAGCAAAAAATACCAAAATAATGTAAACTGCCGTATACCGGCAGGTATCTTCTCATGTTGGAGGGAGGTCCCAGAGTCTACTTATGGGGCATGAAATATAGAGTTGCAAAGTTACTGAAAGAATGACGGTGCTTGCATACACACATTCAAATGATCTGGGAGAACTCTCTCAGGTTTATTCTCCTGGTAGAAAACCCCAGAGATGCCTGAACAGACATTCGATTGCTGAGCCCTTGAAGAGCAGAGAGAGAGAGAGAGCTAGCAGTGCTGACACTGCACAGCCAGGGACCCCCGTGCATACGTCTCAGCACACTCTGCAAGTTCCCTCAGCCTGCCTGGAGACAGAATGGCAGCAGTACAAAGGGCAGCCCTGATTGGCTGACCCAGCCTGCGTTTCCCTTTTGCAGAATGTGAGGATTTTGAAGGGAGTACGTTCTGCTCCCTGCTTGGCTGGAGTAACTAAGTCAGAGTGACATACTGAGTGCATATACATGAGATGTGTTAATGCGCATTAGCCTACTTTACAAGGCTACACGTGCACATGCTTAATGCACATTAAACATGGCAAAATTAGGCTAAATCAAATTTAGTCACAATTAGTTAAACCGCATTAACACCCGTGTAGATGCAACCCAGCATTACCTTTAGTGCTGGGTCTGCTGAGCCACTGGGGTCACATGGCAAGGATGCAGGGACTTGGCACTAACTTCAGTGCCAAGTCCCTTCATGTGTAGACACTTGCTTAAGATTGCTTACTGCGCATTAAATTTAGCGGCGCTTAAATACACGTGTAGATGAACCCACTGTCTCCATGGGAGGGGAAGGAGAGAGAAGGCCAGATGCAAAGCATCCTGGGATGCTGGAGGACTGTGCTGTGACTTCTCTCAGAAGCGAATGAGTACAGACATTCAGCCTCCTGAAGAAACTCTCCCACAAGTTATTTAAAGTTGGCTGTTTCTTGGTTAGTTTTCTCCTGAACATCTCTACACTTACGGTTTCTTCTGGGAGAGCAGTGACTCTCCCAGAAGAAACTGAATGTCTATATGTGGCTTCAATCAGCTCAGTACATGTTATCCCGCCTATCTGTACTTGCTGTCTTTAACCTGGAAATAAGGGGTTATCCTTCTACCTTGCCCATCACTTGCACTAAAGGTTCTGCCACTGGAGTGAGTTTAACAATCCTGTCAATGACATCTGAGATAGGCTAGAACTCAGAGCACTCTTCCAAGCCCACAAAGGATCTGCACTGTATTGGTTTCCGCTGGTCTTGGCCAACCCACTTTTTTTTACTGACATAAGGAAAAGACACTGTAAATATACACAGTTTTGTCGCATAAGGTTTTGCTTTCCTGATCATATTTAAAACGGACTAGTTTCACAGGGCGTAAACAATTGCAGCATAGTACATCCGTTCATACAACCAGTTACTTGCTTTGTTTGAAAGCAGATGTTCCGTACGTTCTAAGTGTAATGGGCAGATAAGGGAAGAGGATGACTAATTCATTCGTCTTCTGCTCTCCTCACAAGCTTCAGAACCTGCTGCGTGCAGCAAGTGGCAAATTTCTTTTGCTGTTGTTCTCCATTAGTTCTAGATCCACTTCTTCAAGCAGATGCACGAGCAAAAAGTAAATGAACCATATAACTAAGTCCACTAGACTGAATGGAAAGTACAGATTAACTGTTTGCAGGGAAACAGGGAACCATGAAAGTAAATAATAAACACTCCCTCCTGTTTCAACTGCTTGATCTTATTTTGGTGAGAATACAAATTTGGCACCTCTGAATTGTATGGAGGAATAATTGATAGCTGAGCCCGTCTAACTGCACAGGAATCACAGCCTGTAGAGAATCATGATTAAAGGGAAGGCATGCCAGGTTAATTCACCAACCTCTCTCTCACCTCTGGCTTTCTTGGATCAATCAGTGCTCTGCACAAAACTGCAGCAAAGCACAAGCTGACATGACTGGCAGCTGCCGCATGGGGAAGCTGAAAGCTGGAACATTCAGGGCGGCTTCAGGACAGGACTGGGGTGAATCACCGAGCTAGGCAGGGGAAGCTTGCACAGCGAGATGGCTAGTTAAAGCCAGGCAGTGGGGGAACAGATTCTTGCCTTCATGAGCACTAGCGTGTGCCTATCTATTTTTTTTTTCACACATACAAAAAAAGAACAACTTCATTAGTTTGAGATGAATGTTGCCCAAGTCAAATCCCTTTCATCACATGGACTGGGGGAAAAAAAAAAAAAAAAAATCAAGGTAATCAGCCTGGAAAGGCAACCTTATCATTTACCCTAGCCTCCTCTCACATTCCTCAACTTCTATCATAGCACTCAAAACAGCTGCCTCAGCTCTACTACCTGCTGTCCTTCAATGCTGACCTACAACCACTTCCAACCAATACACTGAAGTTTCTCATGACTATAGGCAAACGTATCTCTCTGCCGCTGGAGCAGCATTTTTCAACCCGTGGGTCGCAACCCGAAAGTGGGTTGTAAGAACATATCGAAAGGGTC